>NW_005842006.1:1802583-1812743 GCF_000455745.1 Alligator sinensis
TCCAAGCGAAGTGGTGCTGGCTCCTACCCTGGGGGTCTTTAAGAGGAGGTTAGACAAACACCTTGCTGGGCTCGTTTGACCCCAGTACTTTTTCCTGCCATGGCAGGGGTCGGACTTGATGATCTGCTCAGGTCCCTTCCAACCCTACCAACTATGAAACTATGAAACTATAAGCTGAACATGAGCCAAGGGTATGCTCTTGTTGCAAACAAAACCAATAGCATACTGCGTTGTATCAATAGGAGTGTCACTTACAAATCAAGGAAAGGGATTCTTCTGCCCTATTTAGTACTAGTACTCTTCACTTGGAGTACTGTGTCCATTTTTGGGGCTCACACTTCAAGAAGGAACTGAACAGATTCGAGAGAGTCCAGTGGAAAGCAACAAAAATTATTAGGGGCCTAGAAGCAAGATTTATGAGGACAGGCTGAAAGAGCAAGGGTTATGTAGTCTGGAGAAGAAAAGACTTAGGGGAGATTTTATAACAATCTTCAAATACCTTAGTTTATAGAAAGGGTGGATATGGGCTTTTCTCAGTGGACATAGAAGATGGGATTAGGAGCAATGGCCTCAGACCAAAGGAAATTTAGACTGGAGAGTAGGAGGAACTTTCTGAGTATTATGGTGGTCAAGCATATTAACCTAAAGAAATTATGGAATCTGCATCCTTGGAAATTTTCAAGAGCAGATTAGACATTTGTGTAAGGTGGTTTAGTTAGGGACAATTTTGCTTTGAGCAGGGGTTGGACTAGATGACTGTATGAAGTATCTTCCAGCCCTACCTACTTTCCTATGATACTGATATTTTCTTCCTATGATATTGATTGACAGGAGAGGTGGCATAAATGTTTTGTGCCTTTTTTTAATTCCATCTATGCTCCTTTTTTACAATATTTCTTTTTTGTTTTTAGCTCCACTGATTTAACTTCTCTCTGCCTTCCATTTAGATTCCTACCCACACTATCCACTTGTTTATTTTTTTCACGCTCTTAAATCAGCATACACACAGACCTATTATCTTTCAAGCATGAATTGACTTTTTGAATCTATGAGATTTGACCTGGTTTGAAATTAGCCACAATGAGTTTGCCTCTCCATAAGAGAAACAGTAGAATAGTATAAGAGAACAGTAGAAGAGAAATATCTGTGCTTCACTTTATAGTACTTCAGAGAGAGAGGGGCACATTTCAGAACAGTACAAGAATAAAGCAGACACCTTAAGTGGGAAAAATTTGCTATAAATCTGCACATGCACCCAGCCTGTAATGAACTAATTCATATGATCAACAAAATAATCATATGCTGTATGCATGCATTTTCTTATAGGCCTGCTGGGCATGAGGGTTTTCCTTTAGAGTATAATGACATTCTTTTGAAGCGAAGTCCTAGAAGAAATAACAGCCCCAATATGAAATAATAAGAGGAGTGTTGGAATAGTGGTTATGATCCCTCAGAAATAAAGTGAAACCTGATCATGGAACACAAAACCTATTTAGCAAGCAAGTCCCTCAATTTGAGAGAGAGAAAAGGCAATCGGAAGACTCTTCCTCGAAGAGCTGCAGGGGATCTCTCTGAAACTTTGATCCCCTGGGTAATTACTCACATCTCACAGCAAGGTCTACTACTCAAAAAATAATCAGCACTTTTCAAATATATAATTAAGCTTCTGTCTTTAAGTGCAACTAATGCCCTTGTTTGAATGGTAGAAAAAGAGTTTTACTTAATTACAGAAAGGAGCTCATTTTGTTTGAGGAAAATACATTACAAAATTGCTAAACATGGATGGGCACCTTTTGGTAATGAAGGCTTTACATGGGAAAGAAGGAAGGAAGGATTTTGGAAAAGAGAAAATCCTTCTTAAGATCTCACACTAGCACAGAATTTAAAAACAATGTTTTCGATTTATCTGCTTGTCATTTCCATTGTTACAGGCTCCTTGCAACTCTGCTGGAAGCCATGGTAGAGATTATGAGCTAATTCAGTTTGCTTTCCCATGGGTTGAGTCTTTTTCTTTTTATTGGGTAGAAAAATCCAGAGCTCAACTTGATATTCCTTTGACACAGACAGGCAATTTTTTTAATGTCTAGTATATTTTGGTGAACAAAATGAATGCCTTTTCCCCACTCCTAGTGGCTGGATCCTCTATCTTTGATCTTCTTCATTTATCAAGTCCTATAATGAAATTATTAGATGGCCAGTATGACAGCTCATTTCTGTTCACAACAAATTGTATTTACTTGGTAAATGCACTTCAGTTATGGTATAAATATACTTTTTCAATGAACATAAGTACAAAGAAATTCTTCTTACTTGAATGGTGGCTAAAAGAGAATTTAGACATGCTTGAATTGAAATGTACTGGAGGATTAGCATAATGTTTATAAAAATGTTTTTCGCTGTTTGACTGACTCTGCTCAGGATTTTGATTTATTTTAGCCAAGTTTCAGATGTAAGGAACTTCCTACACTTCAGAGAAATGCCAAGTGTTTCAGCTATTCACACATCCCATCTGCTGCTGAAGAGTTTCTAACACTTTTCTTTAAAAAGGAACTATCTGTGAGTATTCTGTTTCCTGTGATGGGCAATTGAAGTAAATAGAGCCGATTATAATGCTTCAGCTCCAATCTAATAGATTAGCATGCTTCACAGAACAAATCATTATGGGTCAAATCCTAGTACTACAGCCAAAAGCCAATGAACTATGAGTACCTAAACACATTGGGAGGTGGAGCCAGAATACAAGAAATCCTGCCATTGTAAGGCATGTTTCCACGTGACGGGCCAGTTCATTAGGCTACTCAATGCTTTTCCCTGCTATGTTCTGTTGCAGTTATATGCTCACTGCTGCTGTTGCCAGGTTGCACTTGCCATATATAGCAGCACAGATTGGAGTTTTGTAATCCATGCCTCTGAAGCATCACTGTAAGGTACAGTTCATTGCTCTATAGAGCTCCAGGGGCACCCTTGTCCTTCATGGCAGGATACCTTTTATTTTCCTATTGTCAGCCCTATTTTACTTGACATGCTTCTTAAATTTTGGAGGATTGTCTGTCTAAAAATTACTGAAGCTAGAAACTAGACAGGAAACTTACCAGATAAAACCAAATCATTTCATGCCTGCTACCCCCTCCAAGTCTTTGTCTGCCTCGTCTATTTAGATTAGATGTTTTTCAAGGGTTTATCTCTCACAGTGGGTTTTGTACAGTGTTTAGCAGAATAGCCCCTGATCTTAACAGGGGCTCCTCCATACCCCATATGATTATGAATAGTATTTATTTGCAGTCATTATTTCCTAAATCTGCAATCAACTCTACATGACTTATTTTGTAAAATTTAGTGCTTTTCCAACACTTAATATTTTCAAAGTGACACACCATTAACACAAATAATTAAAGAAGTGGGACCCAGTGCAGTGTTTGTCAAGTGGCAGACTGTGCCCCAATGGGGCTCTTAATGAAATGTTTTTCATTCAAAAAATATCACTTTGTTGAAATAAAAACAGGAAATGGAAACATGCCAAAAAAAACTTTCATCAAGAAGGGTTCTCAGGGCCAGAATGGAAGCTACATTTCAAACCAGAAATTGGTGACCCTAAAATAGCCAAGAGTCCAATGAGTCATATTAATCCTATCGGTATTACTGGATTTAGGTGATTCAGGCTCAGGCTCTGCTAACCCTAATTCAGATCAGGAATTTGAACTTCCATTTCCCAATCCCAGATGAGACCCCTAAGTATGAGGCTGCTGGATATTTTAGGAATGGCATCCTTCACATTTTGGTCAGGAATTCCTTTCTGAACCTGAGGAACCTTCCCAACAAAAGTTCCCTCAAAATGAACAAAGCAATCCTCTGTTTAACTAGATACAAACCTGTGTTACTGCATTGATGGTGACTGCCTCATAACTGGAGTCTGTCTCTCTGTCCATCTTTCTCTTGCTAGTTCAGTGTATATATTCTTACTTCTTTACAGGGTGAAACAGTTCCAACAAGTTATTCAAGATCCTAAATAACTAAGACAGACTGACTATAGCTTGGTGACTAACACATTCACCTGAGACATTTGTTGGGTGTTCACAAGCTAGGCAAGTTATTCTGGGATGGACTGGCTTGTCTGTTGCTTTTAATTTTTTTTTCCTGTGAAATTCTCTTTCTAACCAGATCTATTTGAAATGCAATTGGGTGGAAAGGGAAGTGAGATATTATCTTTCTAACACTTCTAAAATAAAGAAAATTAAATTTCTAGGATAACTTCGTGGTAGCCACAGATGTCATAGTGCATGCCATTTCCCCTCTACAAGACATAGGGAAGGAACTGGAATTTTGTCTATAAATAGATGTCATCAAGTGAAGCAGATCAGCTGTACCAGGATGGGTCCCAGCACATGTGATATGCTTTTTTGAGTGAAACACACACTACCCGTTGTCCCACAGATTGACTGTGGGAGACAATACGTAGCATTTTCCCCACTTACAGGGCCATGCCCCTGGGAATCTCCAGGATGTGCCTCTAAGTGGGAAACCCTGACATTCCCCACTTCCAGAGACACGTCCCAGAGTCTGCTGGAGCACATCTCTGTATCAAGTAACAAAAGCCAGACAGGGACCTGTGCAGCTATAGGGGGCCAGATCTTGCATGGGAATTTGCAGGGTGTGTAGGACTGGGCCCCTCAAGCCCCAGGAGATTCCTAAAGTGGCTGGAAAGAGAGGACCGCTCCAGACTACCTGTGCCCTCTCACCATAAAACAAATAGACAAATGCTGCAAATCATCACTGCCTTTTGTTGTGGCCACAAATTTGGGCATTTGTGGCACAACAAAGGGTGTAGACAGCTATTTGGTTCGCACTGCTATAAAGCAGAACAAAAAAGATGTCTGTTTCCAGCCAAAAGGTGAAATTACACATTACACTTAGACCATACCAAATACATGGAATGTTAAACTTAACGTGAGCCTGCTCACAGCACGTTCCAGGGGTTAATGCCATTTCTTGCCTGTGAAGCTCTGACTTGCCACCAGAGGGCTGATGAGCAGGGGCATTGCTAGGAGCCAGGACACCTGCTTCAGGTGGGGGTGAGGGTTTTGCAATGCCAGAGGACTGCAAATTCATTGTTTTATCTCTGGGGAGAAGACTGAAATTACCCTGACATGAGCTAGGTAGCACAGCCCAGAGTTAACCTTTTCCTGAAGTGGTGCAACTGAGATACTCAGAGGCACTTAGCATGAGTTAACAGGCTTTAATGTGTGGATACTTGTGTTTTAAATGTCCTTAGCATGGTCGAAGTGTAATGTGCAACTTCACCCTGAGTTAGGGGATAAAATTAAAAAGGACTAGCTATTCCTGATTAACTCCTTGCATAGACAATCTTATTCCAAATTAGTGTAATCCTTTTTTCTTGGAATAAAGCACTCATTTCAGAATAAGAGCATCCAAATGGAATAAATCAGAAACAGATATTTTAGAACAATTCCAAATATAGGCAATACCATTTATTGACTTTCAGGTCCCAGAAGTTAAACCTATTCAGGAACTTAGTCATTTCTGATTGCAAGATTGTTCTTATTGGTATATTCTCAAAGACTTTGTCAAGCCTATCTGTGTATGACAACTTCCCTTAGAAGCCTGGCTAAAAGTCTTGTAACACTGAAAGCTAAATCCTTAGCTGTGAGCCTTCAATTACTGGAGAGGAAACTTTCTGTTTATTTAAAATTTCAACATCTACTTTGAATAATATAAAACTGATATTTTCCAAAAGGAAGTTCCATGTCTGTGTAGTTGAAATCTGTACAACACCACTCAATCTGGTTTCTCAGGATCTCTAAATGGTGAGCTAAAAGTAATAATAATACTAACCTCTTACACAGTGCATTTTATCATGAGAGATGGAACAGTTCTCATTTAGTCAACTCAGTGTTAGTTACTTTGCTAACTTCTGCAGCTCACTAGAAAACTATTAGAGCCATGGTTGTTCATTTTAATGCAAGAAACCTGTTATCTGCACTATACTTGATTATAAAGTCTTTAGAAAATTTAATAAAGCAAACATCCTTTATTATGTTTTATGAATAAATATCTCAATTTGGAAAACAATTTCATTACATTTATATAATATACATTTCAATAAATGGAAAACATTTTACAAAATCATTTTCTCTTTTTATGAGTCTAATAAATTGACTTTCATGCCTTTAAGGATTTCAATTTAAAAAAACAATATTCACATCCAAGCTACAATATCATTTTCACAATACAGTGGAATCTCAACTGTCTTGGAAAATATTCACAATGCAGCATTTCTTTTAATGAGCAAGGAACTGGATGTGGTATTTTTAGTATGTCATTTCTAATGCGCAAACAAAAAAAAAGAAGCTAGTATCTGATTTTCTGTCCCTGAGCTTGAAGAACTTTTCAGGTTGTAGTCAAAATAATGCAGGGCCTGAAGAGACAGTACACTTACATTGATAATTAGCATTGCACTGATGTAAAAGAGTAGTAGACAAACTACCCAAGCCTCTAAGCAGGGGTAATTTCACCGACTCTGCTGCAAAAATAACCTCTGAAAGAATCAGGGTAATACTTGACTGGTGTAAATTATACCCAGTTTAGGTGTCATCTTTGGTTTGCCCTATGGTAGCTGCCTGCTAAAGACAAATGGGCAATTAACTGTTCCCCCTTGCCTCCTAGCCGTGAGATGAAGTAGTGTACTGACTGCTTGCAGCTATCCCAGGATAGCATTTGGTCTGTCCATTTCTGTTCTTTGTGTCATTTACAAAACCAATGTAAATTACACCAGGGAATGGGATCACCTCTTAGGGCTCCAGTACTATAGTACATTTTGTACTTGATATTTTGCACTCTTAAACCACATGCCTTGCAAAACAAATAAGAACTATTAAAAGAAATCTGGGAAGCAAATTTTCTTCTCTAAGCAGGAAAATATATAAATGAATATTAATTTATTATTTCAATAGTGTTAAATTATTCATATATAGGGACTTTCCATTCAAATATGAAAGATTCTTTGGACAACCTGCAGTAGTTTAAAAGGTCCCTATGTGTTTAATCACACTTTATCATTACATGTGTATTTTTTTGTTCAAAATCCAAAAATGGTAAGTTATAAACTAGTCTCTCTGACCCTGACACAGGGATATCTCATTTTTACCACTGACCCTGACACAGGGATGTCTCATTAGTTTGCACTGCTATAAAACAGAACAAAAATGATGTCTGTTTCCAGGCAAAAGGTAAAATTACACATTACACTTATACCATACTGTGATGGCGGCACGCTGCCGTCACGGGTGCAAGGAGAGGTGAGGAAAGGCTGCGGGGCAGACAAAACCCCAGAACAGAACCCCAGAGTGGGGTAACTTACCTCCAGGAGTCCTGGCAGTGCCAGAGCCGAGACCGTGGCGGCAGCTGCAGCCACAGCTATAGCCACGAGAGCCGGCATAAGCAGCTGTTCCCAGTAAGGGAAACAGCTGGGCCAATCACGGCGGCCGATATGGCTGCTGCGGGAAAGTTTAAAATCCCCAACAGCACTCACGGGGAGGGGGAGTCAGAGAGAGCGAGAGAGAGCGAGCAGGCAGCACGTCTGGCATGCTGAGGCTCCTGCTGGGGAAAGGCACCAGCACAAGAGGCAGGAGAAACCTCTAAACCGCTAGCCGAAGAATGCAACAGATTCTACCTTGCAACAGATAGCGAGCAGGGAGAGGCCAGTACTCCCCTTGAGAGGAGGAAAGCAAGGGGAATGACAAGACACCCTGCGTTTGCCAGCACTGCCCCTAGGAGAAATAGACCTGCGGACAGGGGCAGAACCCCCTAGAATCCACTGGGTAAGGGAAGGCAGCTCTGGGAGCCGCCCTACCCAAGGGGAATATTATTTCTAGGGAAGTTAGGAAGGAAGGATGCTAAAAGATATCAGAAGAACCAGAGAGACAAGAGGACGGGCTGGCAGAGCTGTACAGCTAAGTCTGAGTCCCTGCATTGGTGAAGCCGACGGCGGTCAAGCCCTCTCACAATAATATACCAGCAAAGTCGTGGCAGGAGGGACAAGGGGAGGGGCTACCTAACCGATGGGTGGCACTAGCCATAAGACCTCCGACATCATACATACCAAATACATGGAACGTTAAACTTAATGTGAGCCTGTTCACAGCATGTTCCAAGGGTTAATGCCATTTCTTGCCTGCGAAGCTCTGACTTGCCACCAGAGGGTTGATCAGCAGGCGCATTGCTAGGAGCCAGGTCACCTGGGCTCTATCCCTGCTTCGGGAGAGGGTGAGGGTGAAAGGATTTCGCATGCTTTATTTTTCTATTCCAGTATTAAGGGGGAACCCAGTCTTTGTCAAGCTATGAGTTTCAAGTAAGAGTTATACAAGAACACTTGCACACATGACAGGGGCTTAGTCTCCTAAATTGAAATGGTGGGGTTTTAATTGCAATGATAAAAAACCCACCATTTCAATTTAGGGGGTTTTGTCACTGTTAGAGCGAGGGACCTGATCCTTTTTTTTTTTTTTAGACTTGCAGAGGACAGAGGGTCCTGGTCCTTCCTTCTGTGGCAGCAGCGCCCCCTGGGACCACCTGGGCGGATGCTGCCCTAGCTCAGGCTGGGGGAACAGTTGGATTGAGCCAGGTGCTGCCTCTGAGCTGGGGCAGCACCCACCTGCTAACAGGCCCTGAGGGGCACCACTGCTGGTAGCTCACCCTGCTGGAAGGAAGGACCAGGCTGCCCCACCGTAGCTCAGGGGCTGTGCATCCCAGTGGCAGCTTGCATAGGCAGGCTCCACCAAAAATGAAAACAAACAAACAGTGAGGGGCCTGATCATTTTTTTTTCCCCCACAGAGCCTGTCTGTCTCTCCCGTAGCAGGAGGGGCATGCTGCCTATGGGCCCTGAGCTGCGAGGGGCCCTGGTCCTTCCCTCTGCAGCAGTAGTGACCCCAGGGCCTTCCAGGTGGGCTGCTAGCAGGTGGGTACTGTCCCAGCTTGGAAGCAGCATCTAGCCCAATCCAACTGTTCTCACAGCCTGAGTTAGGGCAGCATCCGCCTGCTAGCAGTCCACCCGAGCAGCCCCAAGGGGCGCTGCTGCCATGGAAGGAAGGACCAGGGCCCCCTGCAGATCAGGGGCCAGTTGGCCTGCTTGCAGCCCACCCCCCAGCCACAGGAAATATGGCCAAGCTCTGCAAAAATAGATAGAGGAGATATAGTTTGGTATTAAAACGGTCTGAAGGGTCATGAGCATTTGAAATTCTTACTAGTTAACTTAATAGCTGGCTAAAATTAATAGTAAGTGAGAATCTTAAGTGCTAAGTAAGAGCCAGACTCCTCTCAGGACTGGACTGGAGGAAAGTAGCTTTAAAAAAATTAATTCAATAATTATAAGTCAACATTTCAACATACTGAAGCATTCTAGATTGTTATGTTTTCCCTTCAGCTGTCTGATCTGATCATAATTTGCCTTGCCACTTTGCAAAACATCAAACAATATTTTACCAGCAGCCTCAGCAGAGAAATTGGACTGAATAGAGGAGAACAGCAACCCTATCAGACCTAAAAGTGGTACCTGTTTGGAACCAACAAGCATTGGCAGGACAGTGTGAGGAAGTATATCAGTTTCAAAGGTTGGCAGGATGGTAATTTTTCACAAGTGATAAATGCTAAGACAAACTAAACCAAAGAGTGGCACTGTCCACAGGAGTGTGACCTCAGGCCTTCCATCAATAAGATAATATATGAGATTATGGGTTTGGGAGTAGCTGAGAGACACTCCCCATTGGAAGGCACTTCTAGCTCTTGGGACCAATGGTGAGCCATGGCATACTTTTACAGTCTTACCAGCTATTGAATCAGAGTCTAAAAATGCTAATGAAGAAGTGGCAAGTCCCACAATCTTTTATAGTCCCTACACAGGTGCTTAAAGTTGGTCAGGCCATCAGTGATGTTTTGCAATGAGTTTGAGGCATACTGATAGTTAACAGTATTGGTAGTTTGTGAATAGCAGTGTGCAATGCACTGCTCACTGTAGAATTCTTACTACTGCCCTGGGCACTGTAGAATGCTTATTCATAGATTCATAGATGTTAGGGTCGGAAGGGACCTCAATAGATCATCGAGTCTGACCCCCTGCATAAGCAGGAAAGAGGGCTGGGTCTAGATG
>NW_005842006.1:1813883-1830363 GCF_000455745.1 Alligator sinensis
TTTCCGGTCCTCCGGGACTTGCCCCGTGTGCCATGAGCGTTCAAATATTTCCGCCAGTGGCTGTGCAATGACGTCGGCCGGTGCCTTCAGTACCCTCGGATGGAGCTCATCCGGGCCTGCCGACTTAAAGGCATCCAGTTCCACCAAGTGTCTCTGCACCATCTCAGGGTCTACGCATGGTAGTCTGGTGCCTTGCTGCTGCCTCTCTACAACCCCAGTGAGAGACTTGTCGTTCCCCTCTCTTAGGAACACTGAGACAAAGAACTCATTGAGGAGTTCAGCCTTGTCCCCCCTGTCCGTCACCAATTGCTTCTGCCCATTTTTTATGTGCCCCCCTTTTGGCCTGTAGGCTGCTCTGGATTTCTCTGGTCAGCCAAGGAAGCCTCCTGGCCCCTTTCCCTCTTTTTCCTCACATTGGGATCGTCTCCCTTTGCGCCCGAAGGATCATTTCCTTAAGGCACAACCACCCTTCTTGGGCTCCCATCACTTCAAAACTCCTACTCTGCAGGAGTATTGCTGCAATCTAGTTTTGAGGTGATTGAAAAAAAATAGGTTGCTAAAGTTTTATTGATCAAAACACACCTTTCATAGATTCATAGATGTTAGGGTCAGAAGGGACCTCAGTAGGTCATCGAGTATGATCCCCTGCCCTGAGCAGGAAAGAGTAGGGCTAGGGACAGATGACCCCAGCTAGCTGCTTGTCCAGTCTCCTCTTGAAGACCCCCAAGGTAGGGGAGAGCACCACCTCCCTTGGAAGCCCGTTCCAGATTCCTCTTATTGTGAAGAAATTCTTTCTAATGTCCAACCTAAATCTGCTCTCCAGCAATTTGTGGCCATTGTTCCTAGTTACTCCAGGGGGTGCCCTAGTAAATAGAGCATCTCCTATTCCGTGCTGCCTTCTCCTGATTAATTTATAGGTAGCCATGAGATCACCTCTCAGCCTTCTGTTGCAAAGACTAAAGAGATCTAGGCCCCTCAGTCTCTCCTTGTAGGGCCTCCCCTGCAGGCCACTGACCATAGGAATGGCCTCCTCTGAACCCTCTCAAGTTTCTCCTCATCCCTCTTCAAGTGCAGTGCCCAAAACTGGACGCAGTACTCCAACTGTGGCCTGACCAGTGCCTCATAGAAGGGAAACATCTCCTCCCTGGACCTCTTTGTTATGCATCTGCTAATGCATGATGAAGTGCAGTTAGCCTTGTTGATCACTTTGTCACATTGATGACTCATGTTTATCTTTGAATCAACTATGACTCCAAGATCCCTTTCTGCTGCTGTGCTGCTGAGAAGGTCACCCCCCGCAGCCTGTAAGTGTGGTGGTGGTATTTTTAACCCAGCTGCAGCACTTTGCACTTGGCTTTGTTGAGCTGCATCCTATTTCATGCTGCCCATTTTTCCAACCTGTCTGCATCTGCCTGGCTCCATTCCCTACTAGCAGACTAACCTGGAGGTCAGCCTGCCAGCCCAGGGCTGCTCTGACCCAGCTCAACATGCTGCTGAGGGGATGGGTGGGGCATGAGGTTGCTCCAGTCTGGTGCTAGCCAGCAGGCAGCCCCCATACTGAAGCACCCTTGAGCCCCAGCCAGCCATATCAGCACCTACATGTGTGCTGCTGCACACAAAAAAACCTCTGCAGCAGATTAGTACTGTACTTGTATTTACAAGTACTAACCTGCTGCGGAGTTTATTAGTTTCCTGTAGCCACATATGTATGTCACAACCCAGTGATTTTGGTGCCTCGGCACGATGGAATTTCCTTGCCACATGAGAGCCTCTTGCACAGTAAAGGTTTTCTGTTGTAGCAGAAGAACCTCGGTGCAAGAGAGTTCCCGCCAATTTGCAGGGTGCATTTCTTCCTTGCAGCACAGAAATGCACGGTGCAAAGAGTTCCCGCTATTCGAATGCAAATTTGTGTCCCGCTATTGGCCAGTTCTAAATTATTCCTACGTGGTGGCTGGTAATTGGCCTGCTGGCCATTTAAAAAATTCGCACGACTTCCGCCCAAGTCGAAGAACTTTGAGCACGCTGCAGAGTGCCTCTAAAGAGATCTGACTTGCGGCTAGCTGATCGATAGACTGATCACCTATCGATCCTTCTTCCCGTCGCCGAGCGCAATCCCAGACGTACCCTTTTCCCGCCGGCTTAATTTGCGGACGGATTAACTGGCTTGGGCCTCGCCAGCTGGAACAACTCACATAGTTGTTCAGACGACTGGACCATCTGCGTCGCAACTACCAGCGGCGTAAGTAAACGTTTTTGCAACCATTAAACCTTGTCTGCCTCTCCATTCACCAGCCCGCCCTGACGAACGAGCAATTTCTAAATCACCTCGAGTTGGCTCTGGCCGTCCGAGACAATGTAGATGTCAAGATGTTTACTGCAGAGCTAATTAAGCAAGTCCACAGTAAGCGTCTTTTCATTAGAAAATAAAAAATTACACTGAAAACTAATTTAAATTTTTTTAAAGTGGAACATTTATTAACAAACAAATTTTTATTAAATTTTTTAACACAAAAATAAAGAAAATATTTTCAGGTTTTCCATTTAAATAGTGAGACTTCCACCACTTCCTGCCTCTTTTCCAACCCACTTTCCTCACATTTACTTTTTACTGCTTTTTCCAACTGAGACACAGTAGGAAAGTGTTAAAAGTGTTACTTGCAGAGAGAAAGGTTTACATGTGGATACTGTTACTTAACACTTAAAAATGAAGATGTTATTTTTAAAAGTGAGAAAAGTTTTCTCCCCTTTTTTCTTACACATTCTAACTGTTTTTCAATTGGGGAAAATTGGAAAACAGTAAAAAGGCTGCATGAAAGTAGAACGGAAAACAAAATTTAATTTCCTACATTTTCATCTGAAAATCAGAATTTTCTAATGAGAAAATTTCAAAAGATTATTATAAAAGTATGTTCCATTCCCCAGTCTTAAATATCCAGAGCACAGATGACGACACTGGAGCATACAAAGATGAAATGTGTTCAAGGTGACACCGTTAGTCAATGCCATACATAATCTCAGTCAAAAGAGACTGTAAGCCTCTTCTGTATTTGACCCATGCTGGATGCATGTCCATCTATATAGCTTTATTTTATGTTGCCTAATCTATCACTATGCTACTCATTGCTGTAACTGCAAGTGAAGCATACACGATTTAATAAAAGTTTTAGTGATCTCTGATTAAGAACTGCAGTTCACCATTTTTTTTTATTTCATAAAAAAAGTGAAATTCAAGGTAGTTTTCATTTTGCAGGGTTTAGAAGAGACTTCAACTTTTGTCTTTTTTGGGTTGTCGTGCCATTTTTATCAAAAATATTATCAAAATTCTAGGATGCTGTGCAGGGAGCAGGCGTGGGGCTGCTCTCCCTGCCACATGGCTGCAGCAGGCAGGTGCCCCCATGCTGTGGCCGCTCCCCGCACCATGCCCTGTGGCCATACGCCACCCCCGCCACACACCCATTTGGTATGTCCCATCATGTGCCATGCCACACCCCCCTGCATGCCCCACACCACACCCTGCAGCTGCTCCCTATGCCACATGGGTGCAGCCAGCAGACAATCCCCATGCCCCCGCACTATGGCTGCTTCCTACACTATGCCCCGGAGTCATACACCACACCCCACCAGGATCACATGTCACACCCCACTCTGCCCCACCCCTGCATCATTCATGATGGGCATTTTGCTAGTCATTAATATAAATGGCTATTGGTATTCTTTATCTAATCACCATATGTTTCCCTCTTCTTCTTGACAAAAGCTTGACCACCTCCATCTGGTCAAAATTCCACGCTATCATCTCCTGAGCATGCTTATGATAGCTAATTTACCAAAATCAGACATTCCCCAGAATCTCCTAATTCTTCCTGCAACTCTTGATATTTTCCTTTTTACACCACACAATCATCATGCAGCTAGTGAAAACAGTGAAACCCACAGGCCTATTACCATATTTACTCAAATAGAAAATGACCCTGATTATAAGACACACTCCCAATAATGGAAAATTATATACATTTAATATAATTTTTCAGGTATAGAATCTAATTATTGGAGGTTTGTCTTGTATTTGCTCCCCTATCACTTTTATGTCAAGAAAAAAATCTGGGAAGGGAGAGGTCAGGTAGCCCCTTTGCTCTTTGTTTCCCCCCAACTTTTCCCCTGGAAGCCCCTCTCCCCTCTCCTGTGGGAGTGAAGAGGAAGTAAAAATGTATGCAATGCAGTGGCTCACCATGACTGGAAAAAGAGTTGGCAGTTAGGGGGACTGTGCTTAATGGGCATTATCATATACCTTATTTTGATAGACTGTGCTAATCTACCTTTGTGGTAGGTTCCAATTAGGATGTTTGCCCAATATGGGCCATGTATTTTATGGTCATGCTCAGTGTTGGCTGCATTTAATCAACTTCAAGGTTGGTTTCCATTCCCAAGCACATGCTATTTTTGGCGGTATTTTAATGAGAGACAATGTATTTAATGCAGTGTCCTTGAATGCAAATGTAAGATGAAGGGGTTTTCCCCCCCATGCTGATTGAAGAGAAAAATCTTGTCTTGTATTTGAGTAAATACAGTAGTGACTTTCCATCCCTGACTGTGTATCAGCTCCCAGAACCTTCTCTTCTGGTTCATAAGAGTGGTTATTTTTTACCAACAGCTTCATCTTTTGAAAGCAAAGATTTCCTTGCCAGCCCTAGCTTCATATTTGGTTCTCAAATGCAAAAGATAAATTTTTAAAGGAAAATCTGTTGGGAATTTAGTAATATTAAGGAAAACACCACGAACAAGATAAGCCTTTGAACTGACTGTATTTACAGTTATTAAGTTCAAGGATAAAATGGCTTGATATTGTCCTGTTGGAATCAATTTTCACTTGTGCTTTCCTACATGCTAGAGGCCACATCTTTTGAGGTAGGATGTAAGAAATGGGGAACCAGAGGAAACAGCCAGATGTGCACCATAGAGACAGAGCTATCCAGGAGCTAATGCAAGTTTAATGCATCCTGTACATCTATGGGTAGACCTCTGTGACAGAGCAGCTTCAATGCTTTCTTTGTCACTTTAAGGGCTCGAGCAGGCAGCTGGCAGGTGCTTGATTAGAGCACCTATTTTAGAGCCCACATCTCAGGGCTGAGGAGGCAGTTTTCTGCCTGCCACTGAAGGAGTAACATCACCCTTCTGAGCTACTTCTCCTGGAACATTTGGGTGGGATGTGGGGAAGGAGGAGGCCCCATGGTCCTGGGCATGACCTGAAACTGCACCCTGCCAGGGAAGGGAGGCCTAGTGGGAATCTTTGTGGCAAGGAAGTCCCCAAGAAATGCCAGGCTAGTTATATCCCTGGTGAAAGGTGGGTGGGGTGCCTTAACCACAGCCCCCAACATCTAGTGAGTTATCAGTGGGAGTAGAGGCACTGGGCACACATACTAAGATGCACCTGAGCCCATATGGATGTAAGACCCAGATGTTGGGGGCAGACATGCTCATAGAGGAGTGCCTGAGCCCGTAGGGGTATAACACCTTGGGCCTCAGTGTAGGGGTGGAGTGTTGGCCCAAGAAAGGGGTGAAATGGCCCTGTGAGGGGCTAGAGGCAAAGTCAGCCCAGAGTTTGATAATCTCTCAGCCACCGCTCAGATAAGGGTCGCAGGAGAAACTCAAAAGTCTGTGCCAGGGATGGCCATGGAGAGCAGAGGCAAGCCTGATGGCCCTATTGGGTCACTCAAGGGAGCAAGGGCAGGGTGAATGGGGCCCAGGATGGTTGGTGTGGAAGAGGCCTGGTGAGAGCAGGTGGAGTGAAAGAGGCCCCGGTGAGAGAGGGGTGGTGTGAGTGTGGCCCAGAACAGGGTGGTGTGATAGAGACCTAACTGTATTGAGTGTGGCCCGGCGTCATGCCAGAGTATTACCAAACTGAGTGTGTTATCTATGAGGTATGGGACATGTTAAGGGAAGGTCAGAGCATGTACTTATTGCTTTTGCACATCAGGGCGCTAAGGGCAGCTTTCCCCCATTAACATCTTGATTGATTAACAACAAGGCATGGCAGATGAATGAGGCGGGCGGTTTGTCCCTAGACAAAGGGAGCGGACCAGTACTGAGACCAAGCCTTGGGAGTTGCTTCTTTTTTGTTACAACCTCCAACAATTACACTATGGCAAAACAAATTCCTAGCTATGGTTGACCTTGTTTTCTGTCACTGAAAGGACTATAGGTTATATTACAAGGGCATGGCTATCAATAGTGTGACAGTGTTGGATGACCAGAGAAGTAGTATCTGAGTCGGATTAATGAACCGTCACATTATCCATCTCTCCAGACTGTTTCCAATATGTTACAGATGGCTGTGAGTCCATTGCATGTACTGAAGTGTAAAGAGGGTTCCTCTGTTGTGAAGGGGAATGATGCCAAGGACAAAACAGCCTTTTCCGGTATTGTCAATTCTCATGATTTTTAGCATTGTTCTTAAAATCTACCCTTCAGGAATGTGAAAACCTTAGCTCTTTCCTTTATCTAGATAGATAGATAGATAGATAGATAGATAGATAGATGAAAGAAAGAGCTAAGTTTTTCATATTCCAGAAGCATAGACTTTCATAGATTGAGGTGGGTTGGAGCAGTCCCTGCAGACTGACCTGGGGGTCAGTCTGCCAGCCCAGGGCTGCTCTGACTTAGCTCAATGCGCTGCAGAGGCATTGGCTGGGGCATGAGGTTGCTCCAGTGTAGTGCTAGCCACCAGGCAGCCCCCACATTGAAGCACCCTCATGCCCCAGCTAGCCTCCATCTTTATACATATATATATAGATAAAAGAAAGAGATAAGTTTTCCACATTCTGGAAGTGTAGACTTTAAGAACAACACCAAAAATTATGAGTTGGCAATACTGCTTTTCTATCCTGAGGGATAACCCATGGCTCAGATGTATGGTCTAAGCAAGGCAAGGTATAGGTTTCCCCACGTTATGAGTAGAACCCTAACTTGCAATATTCTATTTCCATTCTCCTTGCTACCTGGTGTGGGCCAACAGTAATTTATTGCCATCTTATCCCAGTGGTAAGTTATTACCCTCCACTCTACAGTGGCTAATTCATTCCAAACTTTTTCCAAGGCATAGCCCCATTTATTCCTGCACACCAGGACCGAAAAGAAGGAAGGGTAGAGATGCACCTTATAGACTAACTCAGTAGTTCACAGCCCATCTGGCCCCACGGGCCACATCCTACAGGTAGGTCAGTCTGCAGGCCTGATCCAGTGTGTGGTTGGCATGTAGGGCTGGTCCTCAGGACATGTGTGTTGGACCAACCCTGCCTGCCAGATCTGGCTGTGGCTTGACCCCGTGCACAGGATCAGTCTAGCACAAAGGACAAGTCATATAGCCCACAGGGCTCCCCACAGGTCTGGCAATTTGGCAACAAGGGAGTCATGGCTGCATTAATTGTTCTGAGAGTTGTTCTGAGAGCTATGGCAATTAGCATTGCCACTACTCCCCTGCTGCCACATTTTTGGACCTGTGGGGAGTCCTACCAGCTAGGTGACATGATTGCTCAGGCTGGATCTGGCCCATGGACTGCAGGTTGAACACCACAGGAATAACTGAATGAGATACATAAACTTTTGTGAGCAACAGCTTGCTTCATTGGATGCTATGAAAGGAAATGCAGAGAACAGGCTATGAAACAGAGAAAGGAAGGGGGATAAGGACAATGCTGAGAAAGGCAAAGGGGGTTGAAGAGAAAACAAAGCAATAAACTCATGGGGACATAGGGGGTCATAAACGCTAATCCTGGTAATGGAATAAGAATACATAGCCCATGCTGGGACCATACTTAAGAAGTCACCTGCAGACTGAATTGTGTTTTACAATTTCTCATTCAAGTCAGTTTTTAAAGTTCTGCTTCTGAGGTCAGCCATGGAATGCCTAGGGAGGTTTAAGTGTTCTGCCATAGGCTTTTGTGTACTTCTGGACTTGATGAAAATCATTGCCCATTCACTCTGCCATTTAGGTCTGTCCAGTATAGACAGCAGAAGAGTACTTCACACTAACATGGCTAACTAACTACCTTTCTCTACCAGTACTTAGTCTGGGTTGTTTATGTACAAGCATACATGAGGTTCTTGTTCTCCTACTTCCTTGGAAGTACACATACTTCCAATCCTAGCTCTTACAGATGTTTCTGTCTGCACATGAGCAGCAGATTATTTTGATTTCAAAGCCCTAAGGAAATTATTTATTCATTATATTAGTTGTTCTTTAGAACAACAAATATGTACTTACAAGTGAGCAGTGAATCATAAAACAAATTGTATTTAATCTGATAAATCCATCCTTTTTCCTTTGTTTACAGCTGGAAGCAATCATTTCCACTGGAACCACACAGAATAAGCAATGCTTTTCCCACATTAGAGGGACCAGTGGGAATCTGAAGTCATCTATTACTAGACCAAATTTAATGCAACTGGCAGCTACTCCAGTACTATCAAAATGGGCTCTGTAGAACACCTACTCCTCACACTTTATAACAGCACACTTCAAAATTTTACCTATAATTTAGGAGAATTCAGTACTGTGTAGTCACTTTCTCTTGCCTTGTTACTCTAAGTCAGGTAGGCAGTTACAGCATAGATTCAGTTTTGCGGGTACAGTTAAAATTTCAACTAGAAGGCTGAAAATGAATAAAGCATAGGATGAATGATGACCTAGCTCTGCATCCATCTCTACTAGAATCTGCAAGAAGGACTGTCTTTGATTTATGTATAAGACATGAAATTAGCATTTTGCAGTCTATTTCTATCTCTGCCACAGTTGCCTTATGTGGCCATGGACAAGATCCATAATATTGATTTCACCCTCTAGAAATTAGAGAAAAAAGTCCAGATCTTTAAAGGTATTTAGACACTGCTCTGCTCAGTGTTGTAAGGCCTTAACAATTTAGATCAGGGGTGTCAAACTCATTTGGCCCTTTGTGCTGGATCCAGACTGTGCAGCTTCTTAGAGGCTGAAGGATTCACAAGTGATAGCGGCATTAATCCCTGACAATCATGAAGTCCTAGTCCTCCACACCCACTAGACAGGCTGTATTAGGGGGACTGTAATAAAACATGGAACAGTCCGTGGGGAGAGCCACATTACAACCAACACTATGGCTGTATGGGTCTCTGTCTCCCTCATATCACATGGTGTCAGAAATGGGCCTAATGCCCCTCTCTAAGGAAAAAAGGGAGAGAACAAGGAGTCCCAAACAGCCAGAGTGCAGCCTGAGTCACGGAGGGGTGGAGACAGACTGAAAGCCCAATGCAGCTATGGAGGCCATGGACCAGATGATTGTGCTACAGAAGTTTTGACTGTGGGAATGCAGGGAGTTGGCTTTGCTGGATCAGAGGGGTTGAGTGGTTCCAGGTGGCTTCAGGCTTAACAGAAAGAACACAGTAATACAAGGTAAAAAGCCCTCATCTTTGCAATGGGAGAGGCTGCAGATGATGTTCTGTGTGCCCTCCCCCTCAATGAGGAGGAAATGAAAAACTGAAAAATTGAAGAGGGCTTTTAATTTCATAGGGAAATAGGATGTTATATATGAAAGGGCCAAATTGAATATGAGATACCAGGAACCAGGGGAAACAGCTGAATCTTTTATTACTGCAATTCATTCTCTTGTTGAACATTACAATTATGGAGTTTTGAAAGAAGAATTGATAGGAGTCAGGATTGTTGTGGGCATCAGAGATGCCAGTTTCTCAGCACAACTGTAATTAGGTCCAGAACTCATGCTAGCAAAAGCCATAACAAAAGTTAAGATACAAGAAACAATAAAGACACAGCAGTATGACTTACATGCTAACAGTGTACCTAAACCTTCATCATTTAACACTGATATAGTACAGACAAGATCTCAGAGGGGAATGGGCATATCTAAAATGCAATATAAAAAACAGAGCAAAAATGAGATGAAAACAATCAAGAAACTAGTAGAGAAAGAAGTGAAAGCCACCACCAGCAACAATGTCCAGCGATAAAGACAGAATGCAGGAGATACCACAAGAAAGGACATTTTGCAAGGGAGTACAGATCATCTAGGCTAATGGAAACAATTTAGGAGTGGTAAGTGGCATCAGATGACAATGAGCCTGTGCTACTGGAACTATATCCTCAGTAAAAGAATCAACAACTTGGTACACTAGTATAGAACTTATATAGCTGAATCAGTAAATTCAGAATAGCTGCTGGAGCTGCAGTTACTGCCATCCCTGCAAGAAATTGTGATCCACCCTGTGATAGAGATGTGCAAAGGTCAGATAAAAGAAAAAAAAATGTCACAACCTATGTGATACAAAGGTTAGCAGTTCCCTTACTGGGATTGCCAATGGTACAAGGACTATGCCTAACGGAAAAAAATTAGATTAAATTAATTTAATAGCAAAATTCAAACCATGCAAGAAATGCATCCTTAGATCTTCACAGGGTTGAGAAAGCTGTCAGGGGAATATAAAATTAAACTGGTGCCATCACTAACTTCTTTTGCCCTAACAGCGCCTCGGTGCATCCCCACCCCTTGGCAATAGAATGTCAAGGAAGAATTAAAGAGGACTGAAGCAGTGAGGGTTATTTCCCAAATAGATGAACCCACAGGCTGGTGTGCAGGAATAGTTGTAGTACCAAAATCCAATGGAAAAATGTGCATTTGTTTGGACTTTACTCAACTTAACAAAAACGTATGCAGAGAAAGACATGCTTCCTGAAGTAGAACAAACATTGGCTCAGCTGTCAAAGGTAAAGTGTTCTCAAAATTAGATGCTATAGCAGGGTTTTGGCAATCTTGCTAAAGAATCTAAACTATTAACCACATTCATTACCCCATTCATGAGATATTAGTTAAACAGCTTTCCTTTTGGCATATCATTCATACCAAAGCACTTCCAAAAAAGAATCTCTCATATTGTCCCAGCCTGTGTTGGTATATGGCAAAAATAAACAGGAATATGAATGTCTACATGCTGTTTTGCAATGCTTCCAACAATCTGATCTTACTCTGAATAAGAAATATGAATTTGGGAAGGAACAAATAAAATTTGTTGGACATATTAGCACAAATGAAATTCAGCCAAACCCAGACAAAATAAAGGCACTGCATACCTTACCTGAACTCCAAGATGTTCCTGCCATAAGACAATTCCTGGGTATGGCCAACCAGTTTGGAAAAGTTTTGCTGAATTTAGCACAGCTAGAAAAAGCACTTAATGGATGCAATATGTGGGTCTGGAGGAATGCACAAGGAGCACTCAATACAGTCAAAGAACTACTGGTATCATTGTTAGACCCTGACTCCATGCGGCGCCCAACAGCGAGAGGGAGATGACAATCCAATTGTCCATGGATCCTGTTACTCATTAGGCAGAGCAAGCAGGGAGTGAACACCAGCACACATTGCTTGCACCAGCTTTATTCAGAATGGAGACAGCTTCAGACTAGCTCCCAAAAAACCAACAACCTGGGGAGCCGCAGTGAACAGTAGTTTTTTTCCACATTTATACACTTTGGTTTATACTCATTAACATTCACTCCACCTCTGTCCCTCCTTCTGTTCCACCCATTTCTCCTCCCATCTCAAGCTCTGCCTCTGTTTATGGTTTGCTTCATTAGCATGGAATTGCCTATGAATTTAATTCATTTACATTCCTTTTTGCTATGAGCGCATGTCTAAGTCCATGAACTCCCTTCGTTCGGTCAATGGGCAGACTCTGGAGTTTTCTTTACCTATCACCATTTACCTTTTTTCATATGTTCATCTCAGTTACACGTTATCTTCCACATTCCAATCTGTTTTTCTGTCCCATCTCCACCTTTTCTGGGCCCCTGTATCTTACCTTGTTCTTCACTGTA
The DNA here is from genome assembly GCF_000455745.1 of Alligator sinensis. Lineage (NCBI taxonomy): Eukaryota > Metazoa > Chordata > Crocodylia > Alligatoridae > Alligator > Alligator sinensis. Next base: position 1,825,744 of record NW_005842006.1, read on the forward strand.
GGTGGTTCACAGCACACAGACTTATTTGCTGCTTTTTCCAGAAAAATGGTTAACACAGTTAAGATGGTTACTTAACATAAGCAAAATCTTATATATAAAAGCTATATATTTCATAACAATACTATTATATGGTTAAAAACTACTTGCCTAAGCATTCGCAAAGTTACTTTTAATATATATATCAGTCTGCCTTGTGGTCAGCAGCTTTGCTAAGACAGATAAAAGCTTTGTTCCAGCTGTAGGTTCAATGCTCCCCAAAAATCCACATAGTGTTACCCTAACAATCATTACCTGTCTTAGCACAGTATTCAGTAAATTACCTTATGATATTCACAGAAGATGAATCGTCATATGGTTTAGGAGTACTACTCATTCAAATACAGCCAGAAGGACACCAGAGCCCTGTTGCATCAAGCTGGCTTATAGACATAGAGCAACACTACAGTCAAGTGGGAAAAGAAGCCTTTGCAGTCACTTGGGACTGTGAGTCACTCAGCTCTTATTTGCTTGGCCTGATTTCTAAAATAGAAACAGATCTCAAACCTTTGGTGACAGTGCTTGGATCAAAAGCCTTGGATACCTTCCATCCAAAATTCAGAGATTTTGGCTACAACTGATATGATTTACGTTCACTATTGAACCTTTACCAGGGAAACTACTTGTAGCTGCATATACTATCCAGAGCACCAGTTAAGCAACCACCGACAAGAGATGAAATAACTTTGAAAGAAGATATTAATGCTTATATTGGCCATGTTCTGACAATGTTACCAGCATCTGCTATTTGATGAACAAATTAGAAATGATTAACAAAAGGATAACACTTTCCAGAAACTCGTTTATTTCTTTCAAAATAGATAGGGCCACAAGACACAACTTCCAAAAGACCCCAACCATACTGACAGGACTGAAATGACCTCTGCAAAGCTGATGGTCTACTCCTTAAAGGAAGATTCATTTTGGTCCCTCAGGCACTTGTGGAGGAAGTGGTTTTGAAGATCCATGAAGAACACCAAGGTATAAACAAATACAGGGCAAGAGCGCAACAATCTATACAGCTGCCTTGGCTGGTAAGCAAATTTAGATTTTGAAAGAAGTTGTGAGGAATACAACAAAGAAAAAAGATCTCCAAAGCCATTACTTTCTACAAAGATACCAGATGGGCCTTGGCAGCAGATAGCAGGTACTAACAGATTAATTTTTCTGGAAAGGCTCACATATGTTATTGTAGCAGATTCTCTCTCCAGATTTGGGTGTTACTTATGCAGTCATTATTGGCACTGGTCCTCTAAAACCTGAAGTCTGTAATTGCAAGGCATAGCATTCCTGAGGTTCTCATATCAGACAATGGACCTCAGTGTACCTCTGAGTTATTCCTACAGTTTGCAGGAAACTTTCATTTTCAATATTGCACTAGCAGTCTTTGCTATAGTCAGAGGAAAGGAGAAGGTCAGAGTGCACAACAGATCTTGAAACAGCTTCTGGATAAATCCAGACATCCATATCTGGCACTCCTGATATATCTATCTACACCACTGGCATCAGGACTCTCTCTGGCTGACCTGCTCATGGGACAATGACTTAGGATGCCATTACCTATGGCACCAATACAACTTAGCCTCAGACAGTCCAACCAAAAGAAATTTAAGAAATGAGACATTGAACTAAAATGTCTGTGTTCAGAAACAACTTCAATATTCAACACAAAACAAAACACCACCAGAACTGCTGCCAGGAGACAGAGTTTGGCTAAAAATTCCCAAGTTTTTGGAACTGTCCAAAATATGACAACCACTGCCTACTTTGAAGAGACTGAAAAAAGCCTTCACTGGAGAAGCTGGGTTCATCTTCCACCTCAATATAAAGAGGGTCAATCACTGAAAAGGACAGGGTGTAGGCACCCCACAGGTGTTGCTACAGGGTGCCCACCTTTAGAGGCTTCCCAGTGTTCGTACTCTCCATTATCTCCTGACTTTCAATGTTCTCACCTGCCACATCTTAGAATCATAGACTCAATGGACTGGAAGGGACCTCGAAGATCATCAAGTCCAGTCCCCTGCCATAGGCAGGTGGTTAAAGAGCTCAAACTAGCTCAACAAGGTGCTTATCCAGCCTTCTCTTGAACACCTCCAAGGACAGCGACCGCACCACCTCTGCTGGGAGTGTGTTCCAGGTTCTAGTAACCCTAATGGAGAAGAAGTTCTTCCTTATGTCCAGTCTAAATCTTCCCTCTCTTAGTTTGTGTCCATTGGTCCTCGTCCTCCCAAGGGGTGCCTTCCTGAAGAGTTGCTCCCCTGTGACATACTTGTAGGTGCCTATCAAGTCACCTCTCAGCCTCCTCTTACTCAGACTGAACAAGACTAATTCCCGGAGTCTCTCCTCATATGGCCTATCCTCCAGGCCCCTGATCATGTGAGTGGCTCTTCTCTGCACCCTCTCGAGCTTATATGCATCCTTCTTGAGTGTAGTGCCCAAAACTGGGCACAGCACTCCAACTGTGGCCTCACCAACACTGAATAGAGGGAGAGAAGCACCTCTCTGGATCTGTTAGCAACACATTGGCTGATGCATGCCAGAGTTCTGTTCGCCCCACTGGTGGCTTCATTGCACTGTTGGCTTATATTCATCTTCGGGTCGATTGTGATCTCCAGGTCCCATTCAGATGCTGTGCCAGCCAGTGGGCTGCCGCCTATCCTATAGTTATGGTGAAGACTTTTCCTACCCAGGTGAAGGACCCTGTTGAACCTATTCTGATCAGCCCATAGAACCAGTCTGTCTAGGTCATCCTGGATCCTTGCCCTATCCTCTGGTGTACTTACATTTTCCCACAGCTTGGCATTGTCGGCAAACTTAATCATAGAGCATTCTACCCCTTCATCCAAGTCATTCATAAATATGTTAAAAAGCACAGGTCCAAGCACCAACCCCTGTGGGACACCACTGAAGACAGCCCTCCAGGAAGAGGCCGTCCCATCAATCACAACTCTCTGGGACCGGCCTCTGAGCCAGTTATCCATCCATCTCACTGTATGCTGGGCCAGGCCAGTACCCTCTAGTTTAATTGATATAATTTAATGGGAGACAGAGTCAAAGGCCTTACTTAAGTCAAGGTAAATGATGTCTACCTCATGTCCCTTCTCCAGCTGATTAGTTACCTGGTTGTAAAAGGACACTGGTTTTGTTAGGCATGATCTACCCTCCATGAAGCCGTGCTGGTTGTTTCTTAATACCCTGTCAGTTACAAGATTGTGATTGATGGCCCTCCTTAATTTTTTCAAAAGTTTTCCCTAGGACCAAAGTCAGACTGACCGGTCTATAGTTTGCAGGGTCAACCCTCCTCCCTTTCTTAAAGATGGGTACTACGTTGGCCCTCTTCCAGCTGTCCAGGACCACTCCCGAGTTCCACGATTTTTCAGATAACTTCACCAGAGGCCCTGCTATGAGTTCAGCCAGTTCTTTTTGGACTCTAGGATGTAGGTCATTTGGCCTAGCAGACCTGAAAATGTCCAGTTGTTCTAAGAGGACCCTCACATGGTCGGGGCTGATTTCATGTTGTCTGTTGACTTCTCTGTGTTCCCTGGGCCTCTGGATGGGTGCACAGCTCCTGTTAGCTTTCTGGAATACAGATGTGAAGTAACCATTTAGGAGCTCCCCGTTTTTGTGGAGATCTATTGTGGGCTGCCCCTCTGTATTCAGTAGGTGTCCCACAGTGGAGCTCAATTTTTTCTTTCTCCCTATGTACCTGTAGAAAGACTTTATGTTGACCTTAATTTCAGATGCTAGCTTGATTTCCATGCCTGCTTTGGCTTTCCATATCTCATACCTGCAGACCCTGGTTATATGAGTGAACTCTTCTCTGGTTGCTGATCCTTTTTTCCATTTCCTACATGGGTCATTTTTTTTCCCCAAAAGTTCTCTAATATCCCTGTTGAGCCAAGTGGGTCTCTTGGCCCCTTTCCTGCTTTTTGGTCTCATGGGAATGGCCTCTTTTTGAGCAGAGAGGATTGCTCCCTTGAGGAGGCACCATCACTTCTGAACCCCCAAATCCTCTGGTTGGTGGTCGCAGAGGGCCTTTCTAAGTAGACTCCTGAGTTTGTTAAAGTCTGACCTTCTGAAATTGAGGACCTCTGTTCCACTAGTTGAAATCCTAGCCTTCCAGTAGATGGTGAACCTAATCAGATCGTGGTCAACGTCACCCAGGGTACCGTCAATCCTTAGGTCTCCTACCATGTCCTCCCCTTTGGCAAGCACTAAGTCCAGAGTGGCTCCCCGCCTAGTCGGTCCTTGGACAACCTGTGACATTCATAGATTCATAGATGTTAGGGTCGGAAGGGACCTCAGTAGATCATCGAGTCCGACCCCCTGCATAGGCAGGGAAGAGGGCTGGGTCTAGATGACCCCAGCTAGTGCCTATCTAACTTCCTCTTGAAGACCCCCAGGGTAGGGGAGAGCACCACCTCCCTTGGGAGCCCGTTCCAGACCTTGGCCACTCTAACTGTGAAGAAGTTCTTCCTAATGTCTAGTCTAAATCTGCTCTCTGCTAGCTTGTGCCCATTATTTCTTGTAACCCCTGGGGGCGCCTTGGTGAATAAAACCTCACCAATTCCCTTCTGTGCCCCC
>NW_005842006.1:1830433-1830702 GCF_000455745.1 Alligator sinensis
TAGGGCTTGGTCTGCAAGCCCTTAACCATACGAGTGGCCCTTCTCTGAACCCTCTCCAGGTTATCCGCATCCCTCTGGAAGTTCGTTGCCCAGAAGTGCACGCAGTACTCCAACTGCGGTCTGACCAGCGCCCGATAGAGGGGAAGTATCACCTCCTTGGACCTATTCGTCATGCATCTGCTGATGCACAATAAAGTGCCATTGGCTTTTCTGATGGCTTCGTCACACTGCCGACTCATGTTCATCTTAGAGTCCACTAGGACTCCAAG
>NW_005842006.1:1832702-1851121 GCF_000455745.1 Alligator sinensis
CCGGCGAGCCTAGTTTAAAGCCCACCGGAGGAGATCCGCTGACCTAGAAGAAAACACACGCTTACCTTTGGGGGACAGGTGAAGCCCATCCCAACTGAGCATGTCCCTCGTCGTAATGTGCGGGTCGTTGTCCAGGAAGCCGAAGCCTGCCTCGAGACACCACTGCCGAAGCTGCCAGTTGGTCTCTCTGATGCAGTTCTCATGCCGTCTTCCGCGTCCGTTCACTGGTAGGATGGAAGGGAATACCACCTGTGCACCGAACTCCTTCAGCACGCCGCCCAGAGCACTGTAGTCTGCCATCAGGTGATCGGGGGTTCTCCTGGCCGCATCATTAGTACCCACATGGACTAGGACCATGGGGTAGTAATCGGTGGTCTTGATCCTGGCCTGGATTACTTCCTTCACATCCCGAATCTTTGCTCCACATCCTGAATCTTTGCTCCAAACATACTGATGACCTGACATAAAGAAGTCATCAGTAGTTGCCAACAAATTGGCTGACCTGCTGGATCTGGCCAAATGGCCCCCCACAACAGATGTCAGGGTAGTCGAAGTCACCCATGATAATCAGGTCTTTAGTGCTGGCTGCATCACCCAGTTCCCTGGAGAATGCCTGATTGTTCTCCTCTTCTTGGGAGGGAGGCCTATAGTAGACTCCCACCATCAGGTCTCCCTCTCCCTCCCTCTTGTATCTTGACCTCTTCCCACTATCAAACCTGACCCGCAGGGAGGGGTACCACTCTTTCACATAGAGGGGCACCCCTCCTCCCTTCTTCCCAATGCGATCCTTCCTGTAGAGCCTATAGTCATTGATATCCACTTCCCAATCATGCGTATCATCCCATTAGGTCTCTGTCAACCCTATGAGGTCAAAGTCCTCATCTATCAGAAGGAGATCCAATTCCTCCTGTTTGCTTCCCATGCTTCTGGCATTCCCATAAAAGTACTCAAGTTCCCCTGTGGTTGCCTCAGGTTTTCTGTCATTATGCAAGTATCTCAGAGTGTTGGTGCTCATCTGGATGTCCACTACATTGATGCCCTCTCCTGGGTCACATGTAAAGTAGTGGCTGCATCTATAACAGTGGAGCCTCCTCCCTCTCCCTCAGTCATGTTTAGTTTAAAGCCTCAACAAGTTGGTGATTCTGGTAAAGAAGAGCTTCCTCCCTCTGCCTGTGAGGTGAATACCATCTCTTACATGTAGACCACTGCCGTTGAACTGCCTACCAAGGTCAAGGAATCCAAAGCCTACACAATGACACCATCTCCAAAGCCATCAATTGACCTCCTCAGTGCACTCCTCCCTTCATCGGCCTTGGCCCCTGACTGGGGGGATTGACGAATGGACCACTTGTGCCCATAGGTCCTTGAGCTTCACCCCTATGGTCTTGTAGTTGCCTATGTTTCGCCCAGGGCTGCTTCTTGCTGTGTCATTGGTGCCCACATAGACAAGAAGCATGGGGTACTGATCCATTGAGTGGACTAACTTAGGGATCCTTTCCATGATGTCTCAGATCCTGGGTCCTGGAAGGCAGCAGACCGCTCAAGCATAAGGATCCAGATGACAAATGGCTCCTTCTGTGACCTGTAGCAGGGAGCTTCCCATGACAACTACCCTTCATTGTTTCCTTGGCAGGGGTGGGTGTTCCTATCTTGTTTGCAGAGCAGAGAACATGGATACCTCATCCATTGATGATGTGAGGGCTGCATAACTGTTGTGCACGGCTATTGGTGAAGCTACTGACGCAGCTTGTGATTTTGGGCCTGATGTGACCAACTTCCATCCACTGTCATTTGGGGTATCTTGCTCAAGCCCATTCTTCTGCCCAATTTCCATGGCATCTTTCTCTGGGTGCACGGCCTGGCAGTAAGCGTCGATCTCCGCCTCATGTTCCTTGATGACTCGCAGCCTGATCACCTCCTCCTGGAGTTCCCTCACCTAGCCCTCCAGGGTCTCCACCAGCAAGCACATCCCACAAGTGGGGGTGCCAGTGCCCTAGTTCCCAGTTCCCTGCAGATGTGCCAGGCCGCCCTTGTAGCCTGGAGTCAAGGGCTCCATCTGTGTGGAGGCTGGGACCATAGGTTCTGTCTGGGTAAAGACCTCTGTGGTACCAAGGGAGAGTGCTCCATCTAGACCTGGAAGCCTAGGAATACAGGCATACCCATCACTATGTCTGTGTGGTGGACCCCGGTCACATGGCCTCCTAGGTACTTGTTTAAGTAGGGGACCAGGTGTGTGTGATTACTCCCATGTGGTCCCCACCAGCTGTGGTTGTTGATGCTTAGCAGACAGACTCAAGTAGCTGTCTGAAGTGGGATTTCCTGGCCTTCTGGGCTCCTGATCAGCCAGGGACTTCCCTGGGTTCCTGGGTCTTACCCTGGATGGGAGGAGGCTTGGTCCCTCATCCCCTTCACCTCAGATCTGGTGTCTTAGGACTATCCTTCAGTGTGAGGGGCTCCAGCAGCCCAGGTACACACAGAAGTGAAAGTGCATGCTGATAGCCCCTCTTGCTCGCCCTCCTGTGCAAACTCCATGCGCTAACTCATTTGCTGGGCCCAGGGTGCACCTGTTTGCACTCTCTGTTTGTGCAGCTCCTTAGGGGGCTGGCCTAAGTAGGAGTCATGGCCAGGTGTGACCCTCCTCGGCTGCACTAAGCTGCTCCCACTGCCTAGTGCCCACCCACAGTGGGCCCCACTTACCTCCCAGCTTGCACTGAGGGTCAGGTTGGGGGTCCACCAGAGGGTCCACCGGGGGTCTGAGCTCATGGAGGTGCAACGGGTTTACACCTATGCATCTTGTTCTGTAGCTGTGCCACAACTGGGGGGGGGGGGGGGGGCAGCATCTCAGTAGGGGAGGCTGGCTAGAAGGTAAGATATACTTTAAAGAAACAAACCCTTCTCTGGTCCAGGGCTCCCTGGCCCCATCCCACTTACTGTAGCTGAGCTCACTGTTCAGGGCTATCAGCTCCTGGCTTAGCTTCATGACCCCAGGTGCCAAAACTCGTGATATGCACCATGATGTACGCTAGTGGTCCCAGATCATACCCCAGTCCTTATACTTTGCCCACTCAGCTGAGCTTCAAGTTCGGGTTTTCCCCAGTCACCCCTTTCATTGGCCTCTGCCTCCCCTTCAGCCACCACCAGTCCCCTAGGGAAAAGCACCAAAATGCTAATGCCTGTCCCCAGGCACAGCAGTGTCCCATAGGGACTCACCAAGTTAGGGGGCAGTGTGGCCATGCCAGAAGATTGGTTGCTGATACAGGCAGACCTGGACAGGCTAGAGAGTTGGGCAGACTGGAATCAGATGAAGTTTAACACTTCCAAGTGTAAGGTGCTCCACCTGGGGGCAAATAACCCTCAACACACTTACAGGCTCAGAGGTGACAGCCTGACTTGCACCACAGCTGAAAGGTAATGACTGACCACTGCATGAACATGAGCCATCAGTGTGATGTGGTGGCCAGCAGGGCAAACAACACGATGGCATGCATCAACTGATGCATCTCGTGTTAAACTAAGGAAGCGATACTCCTGCTGTACTCAGCACTGGTGAGACTGGAGTTAGAATACTGCATTCAATTCTGGGTGCCGCACTTCAATAAGGACATGGAAAAACTTGAGAGGGTCCAGAAAAGAGCCACCCATATGATCAGGGACTTGCAAGGCAGGCCATACGAGGAAAGACTGAGGGACCTGGGCCTCTTTAGCTTAAAGAAGAGAAGGCTGAGAGGGGACTTGATAGTGGCTTACCGCTATATCAGAGCGTCAGGAGCTCGGTGAACAACTGTTCACTAGGGCACTTCTGGGGCAGACCAGGACCAATGGATATAAACTCCTGGAAGGCCGCTTCAGGCTTAATACCAGGAAAAACTCCTTCAAAGTCAGGGTTGTCTAGACTATGGAATAAACTCCCTCCGGAGATGGTGCAGTCACCTACCCTGGAGGTTTTCAAGAGGAGACTGGACAGTCACCTTGCTGTGGTCACTTGACCCCAGTTGTCTTCCTGCCTAGAGCAGTGGGGGCTGCACCCAATGATCAGCAAGGTCCCTTCCAGCCCCTAACACTCCAAATCTATGAAACCTCACCTTCATCCCTGTGTGGCAAGCTCCAAGTAGAACGAAAACAAAACAGAAAAATGCATGGGGCATTTAGCTTGCTTTCTGTGCACGTCTGTGGCCTGTCTTCATTTGGGCTTCTTTCTAAGTTCCCCCTCCTGCAGTCGGTACTTCTGTCCCTGTATCTCCCAGGGCAGGCTCTGTCCCCAGTGGCTCCCCCATCCAGACTTCCCCTCTCTGGCCTAAGGCTTTGGCTTATGTAGCAGGCTCTGGGTCACCTAAGCATTTACTTCTGCCTCTTGAATTGTCAGGCTCTGTCTTCACCTGTACTCAGTGGCCATCTTGGTTCATGTTCTCAGCCTATGTGCCAACTGTGGCAGCACCCAGAAGCCCAAAAACTCAGACCACATGATAAAGGTAAAGGGAAGGAGGGTGTGTGTGTGTAGAGGGAGAGAGATAGGGGGAGAATGAGGAAGGGGAGGAAGTTCTGACTCAGGGAAACAAGCAGGAAGGGCCTTCCTACACCGGCCAGAGTGATGGTGGAAAATGAAGGTAGTAAGGATGTGGGGGGAGGAGAGGTAGCAGTGAGAGCAATCCCTAAACCATCCAGTCTCCCTAGTAATGGGGCAGAGGCCCCATTACACAGGGTCTGAGCATGGATATGAACCTCCTTCTCATGGAAGTCAACAGGAAGACTCAGTTAGAGATGGGAGGTCTAAAGAGGTTAGAACAAGGTCTAGAAAAGTAAGCAGACCTCCATGGAGACCTGACCTTTAAACATCCATTTATAGTTTTACATGTATATATTGGTTGGTTGGTACAGCAATGTAAATAGTTGTAAGAGTTATAGTTTATTGTTAATCATTCATAATGTGTTATGATCTAATCTTGTTCTTTGTAAAGAAAGGAAGATGTGGAGTGATCACAGAGTCTTCTACATCCACTAGACAGGTGGTACTAGTGGGACTGTAATAAAAGCAAGTCACAGGCCCTGGGGGGGTGGAGATTACAGTCCAGACTATGGCTGTATGTGTCTTTGTCTTTTTCACACAACAGTATTCATTACTCATCTCCTTTGCTCGCTGGGTGCCCAACCAGAACCACAAGGCCAAAAGAGAAGTCCTGAGTGTACTTTGAACAAATGGGCTGTGTCCCCAGGAGCAGGGGTATGCAATTACTGTGGGGAAAAAGGCAGTGGCACAAATTCATGCCACTGCTTTTTACCCTGGTGCATGGTCCTGCACATGGGGTTAGCATGGAGAAAAATCCTCTGGGAGGGGTAGGAGAGGCTGGAACCAGCACCTGGGCTGGGCCCAGCAGCCTGACCTTAGGTCCTGGGGGCCTCCCAGGGCTCCAGCAGTGGCAATCTGGACATGGGGAGCTGGCATCTGGCTGGCAGCTGCAGTATGGCTCTGGTGGCCAGGTTCCAGTTTCAGGTGGTGCACGCTGCTGCCAGGTGCGCTGCCATGCCCTTTTTCTGTGCACATTTTTTGATAAGTGTGACAACAATTGTAGAAGAGCAGGAATTTACCTGTGGGGGTTGACTAGGGAGCAAGGAGGGAATCCTGCTGCCAGCTGAGACAAAGCAATCCAGCTACATACAGCCCAGCAATTCCCTGGGTGGGTCTAAGCTCACTGTAGCAGGGTGCCTGCCCCAGCGCCATCTTTTCTGTTGTCCACACCCTACGTGGGGTGCCCTTGGAGTCCCTTTTAAGGTTCCTCATGTCCTGCTCTCTACTCGCCTGCCACATCTTGATGGAAAATATTATATTGATGTTCTTGTAAGCGGGAGACTGCCTATTGTATTTTTGTATGTTGGGGTTCTCCACCACCACAGGCCCTGACCTCTGTCTATCTATAGCTAGGCCTCCCCATCTAAACCCACCAGATAAGGTTGGACTCTGAGGCTGTAGCTGCGTGGTCTTGAGGCTCGTGGCCCTCCTTTCTGCCCTAATCTGGAGCCCAGCCTCCCTGCACTGCTGCCTTCTTGAACGTCTATTTTTTTGTTATAGTTAGAACCCGCTAACTGACTGTGTATATATATTATATATATATATACACACACAGGCTTGGTGCTTCTGCTTCCCCGCTGCCTGCGATGCTCCTCCTGGTAGTGCTTCCACCACTCCTTTGAGGATCAGCAGCAGTTCTCTTCTGGCAGCAGTCAGACCAGCAGCCAAGCCTCTCTGGGGAGCTCCCACACACAACTTCTTTCCCCTTCAGTTGCTGCCCCCCTACTGCCGCCAAGCCCAAGGTTCTTATAGTTCTGGCCTGCCCCTTCTGGTCACCTGTCTAGCTGGCCAGGCTCAGCTTTTAACCCCTTCCCTGCCAGCAGGCTGTGCCCAGAAAGTTCTGGTCTTAAAGGGACCGACCTGCCTTCTGGTAACAGGGGTAGGGTTCCCTGTTACACTCACCTAACGAGCTCCAGCTGCCCAGAGGGGTTAGCCTGGCAACAAACAGGGATGGGAAATAAGAGTGGCTTCTGAATACTGGAGGGGAGGAAGAGGGAGAGAGAGAGGGCAAATAGCTGAGGGACATGCCCGAGTTGCTTCCTCCTGGGGTCCACAGAAAAAGGACTTTGTGTGACTGAAAAGAGAGAGAGGATGGGATCAAGAGCAGAGGCAGGCAAGTTGAACCTTGCAGCCAAGGAGGAGAACCTCCCTCCATCTTGGGATCCAAGCACAAGAGGGGAAGCAGATGGTGGGACCCTCACACGTTTTGTTTACTTAAAGGGGAAAAGATACATTTGTGGCACTGAAGGCAGAAATTAAACCAAAAGAAAACAGAAAAGTGGGAAAAGGATGCTATTTGTCCACCAGAGATAAGGTATGTAGGTGTAGGTGGGGGTGTAGGTGGGGGAAGGAGCCCTGCAGATGGACCGTGACAGCAGCCCTTGGAAAAGAGTGGGTCACAAGCCACATGAGAAAGACCGGAATTAACCTTCTAGCTCCAAGAAGATTACACCAAGTCACGGCAGATTAGACGGTGGCTAAGAGCTATAGCTGTCCAGTGCAGGAGGGTACAGTGCACAGGTACACCAGGGTCACTCATAGACAACCAAGATTTCTCGGTATTTCAGTTTGGCTTTGTGCTGTAAATATGTAGCACAGAGAACCAAATCACATGTGCAGGGTACATTTTGAGGTGCCTGAAAAGCCGTTGAGGCACCACAAAATGCATGCATGCACTTATGTGGATGCAGCCATGAAGTCCTATATAGTGAAAAAATCCAGACCAAGGTGTCTCAAACTGGGTGACCAAAACTAGTCTTTTTACTACTATATCTTCTTACTTCAGTTCCCTACCTGTACAAGGGAGATATTTCTAACTCCTTCAGCCCTGATGGGTATGTGAAGCTATTTAGGTTTGCTAGACTCTTGGGTACTAGAGCCAGGGATGTCACAGAAAAAATGAGGAAAACAGCTGTATCTTTGGAGCAGGGCTTGAAGCATGTACACTAAATACGGGCTAGGGCCATGCATTCAATGAGAGTGAAAAAAAATACTGACTAGCTACACATTAGTGAGCACCTGCCATCTACTGCACTGAGTGATGTAGGGGTCCTGTGGAAAACTAGTATGTAATTATGCAATTAAAGACTGTATCATAATGCATAATACCCACAGGAGCACAGTAATAGTTGCAAAAACAACCTAACCACTGGCATTTTAGAACTTCAAAGTTCTTGACTTTGCAATAATGCTTTTTTAGTGTAGCTTTTTGTGTATAATTATAGAAAGAGTTTATTATTAACATGTTTAAATAGTTTGGTCTCTAGGCTGCAGAAAACGCTTTCCTTTTTGGTGCTGAGTTGCCTTTAGCTGTTTTAGCTTTTTGCTGAAAGCAGCTTTCATTTTCTTTGTGAAGCTTTACAGCTCACTTGTCAAAATTAAGTGCCTAATATGCCCACACTGAGATTTTCAAAGGTATCTAGAGGAGTTAGGCACCCAATTCCATTGAAATGCAAGCACCTACTCTGGATTCTTTTAAGAAACATTTGGACGTCTATCTTGCTGGGATCCTTTGGCCCTAGCTGACTTCCTGCCCCTGGGGCAGGTGGCTGGACTCGAGGATCCTACGAGGTCCCTTCCAGCCCTAAAGAAAAAAAGAAAAGAAAAGAAATTCAATGGCCCGGGGGGTGCACTTTAGTCTCTCAGGGCATATCCCAACAAGTGTGCACATGAAGGGGCATATGTTTCCCATGGGACAAATAGCAGTAGCACACTGCTATTTTTCCCTGGGCACACCCCTGAACACATGCTCCAGCATGCAGCAAAGTGACCCTGGTAGGGGAGGCTGGGGACAGCACTTGTGTTGGCCCCAACAGGGATCCTGGGGGCCTCCTGGGGCAGCAGCAGCACTTAGTCGGCCACTGAAGCTTGGCTGGAAGCCAGAGCATGGCCCTGGCTGGCCAGGCTCCCTTTCTGGCAGTGCATGCTATGGCTGTGTGCACCATGCCACTTTTTTCAGTGGCAGGTTTTTTTGATACCGGGATCTCCTGATGTAAAAAAAAATCACCGCGCTGCAAATGAGCAGCGTGGTGAATGGGTGCACATGCACTGTGTGCAATTTGTGGGACCTCAAAAACTGCTTTGAAGTGCTTCAAACCACACATGCATGCTCATTAGGATGTGCCCTTAGACTTGTCAGAACCCATCCCCTTGCCAAATACTTAAGAATTCAGGCTTCAGATTTGTGATCTGGGGTAATTAAGTGCTGCTTTAAGGTTAAATCCATTTGAAGATTGGGCCCTGCATAAATTATACTGACTCACAGCAAATTAATCTGTAGGGCAGCACGTTTTCTTCCACACTGAGATGAGCTGCTTCATCACCCATAACCAAGGCTCTTTTAACAATTTCTTTCTCATTATCTTTAATTACTGTAAATCAATTATGAAAACACTGAGGGCAACTTCTGGGAGAGTATCTCCCATCAAACTGCAGAAGTACATCTTTTGTCAATCTGGGTGGCTGTAACAAAGACCTATTCATCTAGGAGTCATACCAACAATCCTCTATTTCTCTGGTGTTTTTTGTCCCTGAGAATACAAAGCACAGATGTACTTGCAGTAGTTCCATTTACTTTTGCTAAATGAAACACAGCAAATGCTAGAGGCTGGAGAAACAGATTATCAATATTCTCTCAGAGAGAAAGTTATCCTTTGACTCTTGAATTAAAAACAAGATGTTGTTCTAGTGCAATAGGGATGCTTTCGATCAGTCAATCCATGGTACAGTTTTCCAGTATTCCAGGTGCAAAGTAGCTCATTTATCATATTTTCATTTGTCCACTACTTCTCTCCTCATTTCTGCTGTTCAGGTAGCTCAACGTTCAGACACTCTCCTTTAAATTTAGTTTCTTTTCTACTTACATGATGTCTGCCCATTAACTTTTTTTCTATTGTCTCTTTACACTGCAAATTATTCTGTTTGGGTAGACATTCAGAATTTAAAGCGTGATCACAGATTCACACTGGAATCTTGGAAGGCCTGAGGAGTATAGAAGAAGATGTACTTCTGTGAGCTGTGCTTGTTCCCTATTCGTTTCCATATGGCTTTGGTACCTAAACCCCTTAGACATCTTGAAAATTCCATCCTATGACAAGACAAAACATGGAAGAATGGAAAATATTATCATCCCTATTGTATAGATGGGTACTCAAGTACAGAGGAATTATGGTAATTTGTTCAGACACCCAAAGCCTGGCAGACCAGGGAATCAGCACAGATCTACCAGATTCCAGTTCACTTATGCAAAAATTGCTACATAAGGGCTTAGCTAGTTCCAGTTTATGGTAGAAGAATATTCAAAGCAATAAAAACTTGTGCACTGTCATTTGAATAGAATGCTTTTATCTGGAAAAAGTAATACAGTCCTTTAAAAATGCAAAAAAAGCTAAGTGTGGAAAGTGTGGTTGAATGTTGAATACAGAAAGTGAGTCATTTATCTTGGTTAGTCAAATGATCTCTCACATTATCAGGTTTATTAACAAGCTGCTGATTAAGTATGTTTGTTCAGCATAATTAAAGCAGCAGCCTCTGGGCGACCTCATCATATTAGATGTGTATCAGTGATTTGCCTTGTAGCCTGAAATACATTTGTATAAATTCAGATACCTTCCAGGGCTTGCCTTGAATGTATTTGTTCTTGTCTACCCTGACTGCTATTTTCTCAGATTCCTTGTTCTTTTATATCTTCTGCTAGGGAAGCCATATTAGAATTTCCATTAACTTTGACATTTAAAATTCTACATGAAGTACCACAGTTGAAATCCAAACTGTCCTTTAGATTATGCTAACTATAGGCATATGTCATCCTATACATATATATCCTATATCCTGTGTGTGTATATATACACACACACGCCATTTATATGATATTTGCTATAACTTAACATTTTAAGTACAGCTGAATTAACTTGAGAATATTTTCTATCAGCAAGGATTTAAATACCACCTGCTGTGAGGCAGATACCTAAGATATAATAAATCAGACTAAGAACCAGCCTGAACTTTTGTGCAACCCTGGAATAAAACCAACTCTGACTGTCTGTAAAATTTCTTATCAATTTGCTTGTATTCCCTGCTTAGGAGAGGCTATTCGCTGTACCAGCTTCCGCTCTGTGTGTTCTCCAAGCTGGAGTTTCCCCAACAGGTGTGTCAAAACTTGCCCTAAAAGGCCCCAAAACATATATGTCCTGTGGGGTCCAAACAGTCCTTGCACCTCTGGTGAATTTCTAGGCAGAAAGCAGCAAAGCAGGAGCTACAATTAAAAGGGGGACAAGCATTGGAGGAATAGCTAGACAGATGGTTCTTGCAAAATGTGCATGAAGACTACTGCAATCTTCTTCAAAGGAGAAAACTGGAAACTGCTAGTGGAAGGGAGAAGAAAAATCATGCCAGAAAGACTGAAAAGGAAGGGTGATATGCAGAATTCCCTTTTGCAATAGCTCCTGGTCTTCCAAACATCTAAAAAAGTGTAGGGTCAGGTCCTAGTCCACCTATTAGGTATCTAGGTGGGCATAGGTGCTTATATGTAACCCTATTCCACCCATCTCAGATCCCTGAAAAGCAGTTAATACAAGAGGTAAGTTCTTCTCCTGCTCCCTGCTTTTTTGTGTCTTAGTCTTAAGGCTAAGACTATGGGGTTGTTTCAGGGACTGGAGTAGAGAGGATTATGTTAGGCATAACAGGACCTGGTCCTTCCAGTCTAAACCAAAGATTCCCAAACTAGAGATCAGAATTCCAAAGGGAGCATAAAGCCTGGAAAATTCTTCTGGAAGGGTAATTAGTATCAAATACCCGAAAAGAGTGGAAAGCACTGGTCCAGACCAGTGGTTCTTAACCTTTTTAGACTCACGGAACCCCGAGATAGATTTGAAGCACCCCTCAGAAAATGCCAGCTCTTAGTTTTCACTCATTTTTTACTACAGAAAAATAGCAGAGCAATTCTTCTGTTGCAAAGGACTCAGAAAGACCACAGCAATGGATTTCTATTTGAAAACTTCAGGTTTATCTTGTGAATCATGTTTGTAAACCTAGCAATGCTAACATCGTGTGACAACTCCAGTCACCCTTGATAGGATCTCAAGACACTTTAGTGAGAATCACTGATCTAGACAGACAAAGTGTTTATAATTAGACCCACTTTACACATGTAAAAACAGAGACTAACTTGTTTTCACAGACATGAAATGCTGAACCTGGAGCTGAATCCAGACCTTTCGTATTCTAGTCACTATACTGTTCAGCAGACAGCCTTTTCACAAATAGCTCAAAGAGGCTGAGTTTCAAGGACATACATAAATAAAACAGAAACCCAACCAAGTAATAGCAAGACTAGCTGTTCAGATCTCTTGGTGATGGGCAAAGTATAAATGACAACACATGGATATAATTTACATTTAATGACACTGTAAACACAACGTTTCTAGGTATTTCATTACTCTTTCATCTCCTTTGTCTAATTATCTTTAGAGCTTATCATTCTGACTATCTACCCAATCATCTTGTGTCATCACCCTGAATGATAAAAGGGTTTTATGTTATTTCAAATGGATTTAGAGTAGAATGCATTGCAATTGGAGTGGAACTTCCCCCCTTCCAGAAGGCTGCCTTTTCCATCTATATTAAGAAAATGTCAAACGGTCTTCCAGAGTTCCAGTTAAAGTTTTTTTCCTTCAATTCAGTTGAAATCAATTGCTTCCTGGGAGTCTAAAATAAATCCCTTGTGGGCTGACACTCTAAATCTTAACTTATTGCAAACCCAATTACAGATATCTAAACCCCAGGAATTTGTAAGGAATTTTGTTGTTTGTTGAAAGAATGAATATAGGCTCCCTTTCACTCAATCTTTACTCTTTTTTTCATGTCAACTCTTCAGCGGTCACAATAGATCTGTCATTTTCAAGGTCTGTCTGAGCTGTGTCTATCCACACCTATAGCACTTGATTTCCAATGGAGAAGTTGACTTAGGATATGTTTTGCTATGCCTGGTTTTTCCCATTTGCAAAGCAAGAATGTCCACAGACAGGATCCAATGCTTAATACCCCAAATGCATGGAATCTAAAAATAGAAAGACCCCGTCCATCTCTCTGAGTCTGTGGGAATGTGCCCTGAAATCTGTTTTGTTGTGCTTTGTTCAGCAGTGATGACACCTGAGTGTCACCTGGGGTGACCAGAGACTCAAACATCAGAAATACCCAGTCTACTTAGGGGTAACAATGTACAGTATACTTTGCTACAGAAAGCACATATTAAATACTAAAGCCAAGGTCAACACATCAAACAACATTTTGTGAAAGCTAACAAATTGCAAGTAGGGAGCACATCCATCCACCCTATGCACTACTGCCATAGCATTTTGTTTCTCTGTGGCTGAATATGTCTGCACCTCCTACGGATACTTAGGTCACAGTAAACATATTGGCACAACCCTAAATGATACCTGCAGAATTATAACAGGCTGCCTAAAACCCACCCCTGTTCCCTGCCTATATACACTATCAGGCGTAGTGCTCCCTTACATCAGGAGGAAAGTAGCAGGCAAGATTGTCCAGCAAGAATTAGTCGGAGGACTACCACCTGCCGCATGGACAGCAACCAATGCACCATCGTCTCTCACCAAGAAACTTGGAAGCATTGCTGCCAGCTTCCCTGGGCCACTTCCTAGGGTTCCTCCCCACCCAGGGGCCTAGGGATATCTGTCCACTCACACCCCATGCTGTTGGGCCGCTACCACCAGGCCTGGGGGTACCAAGGAGGGGTGGGGTGGATGTGGTGCAGAGCTGGGGGGAAGGGGCAGATGAGAGGGGGCAAGACACGGGAGCAGCTGAGCCTCCCTTCAGGCTGAAGTTGCCCAGGCACTAGGAACAGCCTGAGAGATGTGTGTAGCTGGGAGACATACCCAGACATGTGTGACAGCAAGCCCAGAAAACATGGGTGCCAGGAGCTGGGCAGGCAGTGACTTTCCTGCACAGCCTGCCAAGTCCCTCGGCCTCGCTCTCGAGGGACTCCACTACCTCCCTCCTCTCCCTGTGGTCTAGAGCACTGCTACTGCAGAAGGCAAGGGACAAGCAAAGCATTGAGGAGCTTAGAGAAGTAGGGCTGGAAGGATGATAACCAGGCTTCTAGTTACAAGTCACAGCTGAGAAGGTGGGGGCAGTCAGAGAAAGTTGTGACTGCTCCAAAAGGTGTGACTGCTCCAAATTCCAAGCTAGCACTAAGCTGATCAACATTTGTGCAACTCAAAGTACAACATGTAACAAGGTCATCAAAAGCCTTGAAAAAAACAAGGTATACTATGCCCACTACTCTCTCTGTATCCACAGAGCCTGCCACTATCATAGGAGGAAATCAAATTGATCAGGCACGGTTTCCTCTTGGTGAACCCATACTGACTGTTCTTGGTCACCTAGTTCTCTTCTAGGTGCTTTACAATGGATTGTTTGAGGGCCTGCTCCATGATCTTTCCAGGTACAGAGGTCAGACTGGCTGGTCAATAATTCCCCAGATGATCCTCCTTTCCCTTCTTGAAGATGGGCCTTTTTCAGTCATTTGGGACTTCATCCCAACTGCACAAGTTCTCAAAAAGAATAGCCTCAGTCAATTCTTTCATCCCATCTGGCCCTGCCAACTTGAAAGCATCTGCCTTCTCTAAGTAATCCCTCTGTTCTGCCATTACTTTAGGATGTTTATCTTCTTCCCTAGCTCTGCTGCTAACTGTACTCATCCTCTGGTAGTTGCCCCTATTTGTGAAAACTGAAGTAAAAAAGGCATCAAGTACTTCAGCATTATCTACATTGTCCATGACTAGATTGCCTTCCACATTCAGTAAGGGACCTATGGAATCGCTCGTCTTCCTATTACTTTTGACATACCTGTAAAATCCCTTTTACAGCCTTTTGTCTCTCACCAGCTGCATTTCAAATTTTACCTTATCCTTCCAAATTTTTCCCTGCATGCCCATGCAATACCCTTATACTCTTCCCTAGTACTATGATCATTTCCAATTATGGTAGGATTCCTTTTTGAGTTTCAGCTCATTGAAGAGATTACTGTTTAGCCAGGCTTGCTTCTGTACACTTGAGAGAGCCTCTTTTAAGCCAGCCAGCTCTCCTGGATTCCTTTTCCCCTCAAGCTTGGCCCAAGGGATCCTGCCCACTGTTACTTTGAATTCCAACTTATCAAATCAAGAGCAAGACCTTATAAAGGGGGATAAGGCAAAATGCCGCGTTTATTGATTACATGAATTAGACACAGAGGTTCGGACACACCATTTATATAGACACACACAAACATCATACACATCATGACACAGACACACACAAACACAAAACAATCATTCCATTCTCTCAGGAATTATAGTTACCAGCAGCAGTTGTTCAATAATAGCACTGGGTGGCCAGCCCAGGCCTATTGAGAGAAAATGCAGATAGCAGGCAGGGTGGTTATTATGAGAGAGATCCTGGAGATAGCAGCTTGGAGCGGGGTGAACAGACATGTCTGTGCTCTGAAGAAACAGCAGTTAAGAGAGAGAGACACCCAACCTGGCATTTTTCAGAGTCCTCTTTTATAGGGATAGCTATCCTTTGTTTCAGCACTTCGGGGGTTTTCCAGACCCAATTTCTGTTTTTGCAGTTGTTTCTCATCCATCTTCTGCTTATCTCAGCCTGAGGTCAGTTTAGTCATAAAAGTTGGTATCTCAGCCTTGGAGTGTCCTTGCTGCCCATCTGGCAGGATGTATGCATTCCTCCTCCTCAATATCTCCTTTGTGCCCTAGGCCTCAAAGGGTTTCTTCAGTCATCTATTAATTAGTTTACTGACTGGTAACTTACACATTTGGTGCCTTGTTGCTTACAAACACTGTTAAATCTCCTTTTCCTGTCTCTATGCCATTCTCTCACCATTCACCCTTTCACATACACTCATACATAAAGGGATTTTAGAGTTCATCCACTTACATCAACCAAAGAATGCAAAATTAAGTTTTCAAGTTACTTACAGGACAAGACTAACATGGTTACAATTCACTACTATTACACTCTATGTTAACATCAGCTACATTAGCTCAGTTCATGCTACACCACCAGGCTCCTGAGTTTGTAAAGGTTTGCTTTTCTGAAGTCCAGAGACCTTGTTCTGGTGCTCTTCTTCCTTCATTCCCTTAAGATCATTTCATGGTCACTGTCAGCCCTCCCCTGGAGCTGTAGCCACTGCTCCATGGCCACCACCACACACCAGCAGCTGTTTCTGCTGCTGTGCAGCTTCCTGGGGGGCCACTATTCCAGTGCCCCCTCTAAGTCAGCACCCAGGGCTGGTGTCCTGCTCACCCATCCCTAGTTATGCTACTGTGTTTGCACACCATTTTTTGTGATGTAGGTAGCCTTAGTTGGGCCTAGGAGTCAAAACCAGCTGGTGGGATACTAGTCACACTCTTTTGTGTGCTGCTGGCTAAAGAAACCAGCAAATCTAGTGTAAATGGCCACTAAGATGAGGTGGAGATTTGACTTGAGTCATTTATTTGTTAATGATAGTACTAAGCACTGACCACAAGATGCAAGGAGATGTATAGAAGAGAACTGTGGGAACAAAAGCATAAGGTCAATGGAAAGACTCCCAATGACTTCAGAGATGTTTAGTTCAAACCTGCTCTGGACAATGCAGCTCAAGCTACTCAGCCTTTCTGCGTATGTCTACAGCTCTGCAAACTCAAGCTTAATTTTGTCTCTACAGTCTCCCCATATCTCAGGAAGCATTAGTGACTTTTTATGAATCTTTTCAAGGTTGGATCTATACAAAACACTGGTATTTCCCAGATTCCATCCTCCTGTTAGTATAAACATTTCAAATGTGTGCCTCATCTGTTCTCTGGTATTATCCAAGGTGAACTTTGTGCTGTAATTTCTGTCCATAGCTCTAATTTCTGTCCTTTTGTAATATTTCTGTGCATCTCATTGTGTTCGCAGCCTTTCCTAATTTAGTATTGGTTGTGAATGCAGCTCTCTCTTCCAAATCAGATGAGATGTTAAATAAATCAGACCAAACTGGAACTGCAAGAGCAAGCAATACAAAAAGTATTTCAAAACTTCAACATTGATACAGTGTAAACAGATTCTAAGTGTAAAACAAAGCTCCAAGATTGGCCTCTGCCAAGATTCCACAATGTCAATGGTGGTGACATCTTTTTTTATTTCTCAATGGTCGTGTCTGCACATGCACTTTACTGTGGAGTAGACTAATTAGCTGCAGAGTAAAGTGTCACCATCTACATGTGCGACAGTATTAGGCCTCAATAAACTAATTAACACCACTGTAAAATAGTACTGTTCCTGACAGTACTTAACTGTAGAGTAATTAACTGTGATTAAACACATGTGTAGATGCTGACTGTGGGCATAAATTGTGCCTGGTCAGTCCAGGTAGCTAGAGGCCAGACTCCTGCCTGCCACCTAGCCACATGGCTCTGCACTTTCAGCACCCTCGTACCCTAGCTAGCCCCTCTGACACTACCAGCCAGAGTCTGGGGCAAGAGCAGCCGTGGAATAAACTGTTCCACTCTGGCTCAAATTGCTGCTGTCATATAAATCATCATTGAAAATTTGTGTTGGAAGGCACCTCAGGAGGTCATCTAGTCCAAGCCCCTGCTCAAAGCAGGACCATCCCCAGCTAGATCCTTCCAGCTAGGGCTTTATCAACCCAGGCCTTAAAAACCCCAAAGGAAAAACTTCCACCACCTCTCTAGATAACCTATTCCAGTGCTTCACCACCCTCATAGTGAGAAAGTTTTAATAATATCCAACCTAAACCTCCCTTGCTGCAACTTGAGACCATTGCTCCTTGTTGTGTCATCTGTCACCACTGAGAGCAATGCAGCTCCATCCTCTTTGGAATCGCCCTTCAGGAAGTTGAAGGCTGCTATCAAATCCCCACCCCCACCCCAGTCTTCTCTTCTGCAGACTAAATAAGTTCCCTGAGCCTCTCTTCATAAGTCATGTGCCCCAACTCACAAACCACTCCTGGTAGTATGTATAGATGCTGTGCCCAGGAGTGATTTACTCTGGCTCAAACTGCTCCAGGATTTATTACTTCAAATTAATTGCATGCATAGGCACACCCAATCCACAAGGAACTGGAATGTAACTAATACATTTATATTAGTTAGGCCAAAGAGAGATGATATAGCAACAATTTAACATAAATGCCACCACCAGTCTAAGCTAGACTTGAACCAGCAAGCCTCTGGTGACAAATTCACTCAGGGATCCCACCCTAGGCTAGAGACTGAACTATATGACCTCAAGGGCCATGTCTAGATAAGCATGGCCTTGCGGTATGTGGCACCACACACTGCACATTTAGCTGTTCTATGCACTGCAAGGTAGCAGCATAAGGGGCTTTTCTGACTCCAGGAGATCCTGGGGTCAATAACACTTGTACAAAAAAAAAAAAAAGCAGAGCAACGCACATGGAGGCAGCATATGCTGCTCAAAACCAGAGTCTGGCTAGCCAGAGCCACACTCAGGCTGCCATCCAGGCTCCAAGCAGCAGGATCTCCACTGCTACAGCCCCAGGAGGCCTCCAGGACCTGCTGGGGCCAGCCCAGTGCTGGCCCCAGCCTTTTCTACTCCACCTGGGGTAACCTGCTGCACGCCAGAGGCTGCAAGGCACAGGTGTCCCCTGGGAACAAGCAGCAGCAGCACAAGGTGTGCTACTGCTTCTTGTCTCAGGGGAAAAAAATGTCCATGCTTGTATGGACGTGGCCAAGGGCTCTTTCAGCTCCACTTTCCTGTGATTCAAGAGTTTATTGCCAATGGTATAAAACAACCAAGCTCCCTTTATTCCATTAGTTTATTGTTCCCTACA
>NW_005842006.1:1851152-1855235 GCF_000455745.1 Alligator sinensis
GACAGATCTCTTTCACCCTTCAGGTTTTCTGTGGTAAGTTTCTTATTACTTTCTGGTTGCTCCATTAGCCATTTGATAATTTAATTAGTTGAGGCTTTTGCTGCAACTGAGCAATCATTATCGCAAGCAACATTCCATAAACAATATACTGTTTGAATACATGAAAATGACTTAGCTTTTATTAAGTAAACTTTGCTTAGATTTACTTTAGATTACAGTAGATCTTTTTCACGTGTGTACTTCAGTTGAAGTAGTTTATCCAAACTGACTGAAGTACCTTATCCATACTGCATGTAGATAACACAGAATAGCATGAGGGTTTGATTCAGTGCAGTGGAATTAATGGAAGTGTTTTAATTCTTCCATATAAGGAATGGGCCAAGTAATAATTGCCAAAATATCAGTTCTATAGATAAAAGCCCTCTCTTGAGCCACAAAGCAGGTGTAACATGGGCAACATCAATACCTTCCATTTAAAATCTGTCAGGAGACCACTTTTGACAGTAAGGTTGTTCAGTTTTCAGTATTTTATTTTGCCCTCCTGGTTGCCAACTGTGAAGATGATTCCTCTTTTTTGTTGACATCATTCAGTTAGGAACATGATGGATAGCAGATGCATTGAACATTGATTTTTAAAGAGTCATCAGATTTGCCTTTGATGGAAGTACATGAAAGACACCTAAGTACTTCATTTAGCCTCTGAACAGAGTATTCATGTTGTAGATGGTGCATAATGACTTCTAGCACAGCTCCTGTATTATAATAGGAACAGCCTTTGCTTTCCACCCACCTAGGATATCACATTGCTAATATAGAGGGATGTTTTTAAAAGGACCTAAATATTTTTAGAGTACACCTTAGGGCAAATATGCCAAAATAAAATGAACATTTCACCAAAAATGGGACCCATAATACATATCTCCAAGTCTTTCACTCCATCCATCTTCTAAGTGTAGCTTTTCCTAGTAGCAATTTATCCATTCATTTCATGCTGTAATTTTGATCTCAGAATCTCTCTCAAAAATTATTTTACATTATACAGTGTCATACATTGTTCTTTGAAGATGAGAATGCCACATGTTAAAGTATTCACAAAAGGCCCATAATTTTTTTCAGTTTATACTTTATTCACAGCTAAATAATGTTTTATTTTATTTTTTTTTTATTTTTTTTGTTTGTTTTACAGTTATTTCATTTCTCCTTTCCAGGAAAATATGTAGCATCTTTTACTTAAGTGACTTCGAGGTCCACATCAAAACTGTTACAGGGCATCTTGTCACTTTAAGAGAGAACAGTTAGCCTTGCTGAGAGCCCAGCTGGCATATGAATACCCAGAGGACATCCCACCAGGAGCTTTAAAAAACTCCCAGAAGAGTAAGTAGGGGAGGAGGAAGCAAACTGTGAGCAGAACAGCTCACGACAAAGAGGGGCTAGGCTGCTGTGCCTAAGGGCTCCCCTCCTAGTGCCTGGGACAGGAAATAAGGTGGAGGGGGGGGTTGTTTAAATGTGTCTTGCATGTTTGCTGCTCAAATACTGTGTTTTATTTGGGAGAACTGGTTGAGGAGCTCCTCAGGGAGCAACACCCACATGTACAACCAGCAGACTAGGCTACCCATGTACAGTAGTGTTAGAAGCTAATCTTTTTTGTTTTCTGGACAAAGATATGGAAACTCCAAATAAAGAAATTCCTTGAGAAACAGTAAATGACTAGATGACCTGATGAGGCACCTTCCAGCCTTACTTTCCTCTCTAAAAACAAGTAATAGGGTCATGGAAAAGATAGGGTACATTTGAGCAGTAACACAGCAGACTTCAGACCTAACAGGCAACTCAAATAGAGAAAAACTTGTTGTTTTTTGTTTTGTTTTTTTAAAACCTCATCTCTTTGTAAGGCAAAACCATCACAGAAGGATGTATTTGTGTCTCTCTAACTTCCTAAATTTACTCAAATGTAAGACAACCCTAATTATAAGATGACCTCCAATAGTAAGATTCTATACATGGAAAATATATAAATTTGATATAATTTTCCAGGTATAGAATCAAATTATTGGAGGTTTATCTTGAATATGTCCTCCTCCTACTGTTACAGCAGGGAAACTAAATCTTTGGGGGGGGGGGGGGGGGGGGGGGGGGCCGTCCCCACAACTTTTTTCCCTCTGCAGCCCCTTCAACCTATCCTTAATGTCAGACCCTGCTCTCCCTGGGCACATGGAAGTGAGGAGCAAATTTGACAACACTGACCTTGAAATAAGCATAGCTGTAGTAATTTGCCCGTAGTACCCATAAACTTAGTTCATCCAGAATTGATTCATTTTACCTTTTTAAGGTAAAACTGCTACAAGTTTTACCACAGGTACTCCATAACTATACCTTTGAGTGGCATTTTGGTATCTGCTTGTATGTAGCATAAACTAGGCATGATATTAGTTCAAAGCCAAAGGCTCATGATTTACCACATAGTTCATCAGGCTGGGCCTCAGCAGTTGACAGCATTTCAAGCCATGGCAACCTCACAGCTCAGCACTGCTCAGTATGTATGTGTGTGTACTCCAGATATCCCCCACAAAAGATTAAATACCCCCCTCTAGTGACTGTAACCAGATATTCTTCTCACGAATCCTGGGATCTTCCAAAAAATTATATGCAAATGAAGCACAGGGTGACCTGGTCCCACTTCACCTCTTGGAGGATGGGGCCACATTAATCATATACGCCAGACTGAGAGAGGGAGAGACAGAGAGATTCTGGGTGAACTGTATGCAATGTCATGGTCAACCATAAATTGAAAAAGAGTTGGTGGTGAGGGAGACTGTGCTTAATAGGCACTACCATATAGAAATCGGAGAATCATAGAAAATTAGGCTTGGAAGGGACCTCAGAAAACCATCTAGTTCAACCCCTGCTTGAAGCAGGACTGTCCCCAACTAAATCATCTCAGCCCAGGCCTTGTCTATCCAGGTCTTAAAAACCTCCAACGATGCTTTACTGCTCTCTTCATGAAAAAGATTGTTCCTAATATCTAGCCTAAACTTCCCCTGCTGCAACTTGAGACCATTCCTCCTTGTTCTGTCACCTGCCACCACTGAGAACAGTCTACTTGTCACGGCGCAGGGTCCAGTAGGATGGCCGTGATCTCCCTAAGGCCCCCTTTACTGTGCCAAGTTGACCCAGTGGGCACCCTCGACTCTCGCCTGCCACGTCTTTGGTGACAAAATATATTTGGGAGGCTGCCTTTTACGACCTCTTGGTCACATCTTGCTGGACACTCGGACCCCGTGGTTTTCTGGACCCCTCGTGAGTCCCACTTTGCAATGGGTGCTTCAGGGGCACCCTAGCCTTATGGGCTATGCGTGGCTCCAACCAGCCCCTTACCATGCCCCAAGCCTCACAGATGGAACTGATATTGTTCAGTCATGGCCTTGTTATAATGTGGCCCCCTTGTCCTCTCTGGGCCCTGCGCTGCCCTGTCTGGCTCTGCGCCCTCTCTGGCACTTGTCACTGCCGCACTCTCTCTGGTGTTCATCACTACTGCCCTCTCTCTGGGGCTTCTCCCAGGCTGCCCCTTCTCTAGGGCTTCTCCAAAATGCGGCCCCCTCTCCTGGGGCTTCTCAAATGCCCCCTTTCTGGGGCTGGGGTCAGTACACCCCAACTGCTGCACCCTTGCTGGTGCTGGGGTCCCCACGCTGCTGTGGGTCCCCTATGAGGCCTCCTCCAACCCCTAATAGCCTCACCCAAGCCACCAGTAACAAACAGCAAACAAAACACAAGCCCCTCGGCTAGAACTTAAATGGAAGCCGCCCCGCTATAACAACATTCCAGCCTACTGGGGAATACTCCATCCCTCAGCCATGTCAGATGCTGCTCCTTCAGTCAGGCTTCCACTCTCTTCCCTAAGTGAGCTTCTTCCCCCTTGGCTGCTGGCAGGGAACTGCCCTCCTGACCTCAGCCCCGAGGGTTTATAAGGGAGCCAGGCCCTGCCCCTTTCAGTCAGCTGACCACTGGCAGGTGTGATTGCTTGCTAGCTCCAGTTGCCCCTGGGAACCAACAGCTGGGCTCTTTACTCACTGCTAGGGCTCTTTC
>NW_005842006.1:1855245-1873274 GCF_000455745.1 Alligator sinensis
ACCTCAGTGCTCTGTGACACTACTCCATCCTCTTTCAAACCCCCTTCATGTAGTTGAAGGCTGCTATTAAATCCCCTCTAAGTCTTCTCATCTCTGGACTGAGGGACTGTAGCCCACATGGTGGAGAGGAGACTGGCATAGACTTTGTCAGAGGCAAACCCTCTGCCAGAACAATGAGTGATAGCACGGGAATGGTGATAGGTGCATGGTGCGAACTGTGTAACAGGACTACAATAGTTTAACTGTCAAAGTATGTTATGATCTGCCAAGTGAACCGCAGAGGTACTGTTATATACAGTAAAAGTTCTGTTAGCCGGCATCTTACAAGCCATCATAGTCCACTAACTGGCACGCTGGCTCGTAAGATAAAGTGAAACTGGAAGTGCCCACCATAGCACTTCTGGTTTCTCCAAGCCCGCGTTGTGCAGGGCAAAACAGTCTGCGCTGCCGAGCCCCCATGGTCTGGGGGCATAACAGGCTGTGCGGGGCTATGCAGGGCTGTGCGGGACCCACCTCTCTGTCTTGCAGGGCCCCCCGGGAGCAGCGGCAATGCTGCGGGAGGGCCAGAGGGACACCAGAGATGCAGTGTGAGAAGTGGCAGCGGGGGCCACTCAATTAACCGGCATATTTTGTTATCCGACATCCCCTGTTCCCAGGGAATGTTGGATAACAGAGATTTTACTGTACATATATATATGCACACACACACACACACACACACACACATATATATATATACACACATATATACACACACACATATTTTTATTTATTTAAAAAAAAAATCAGCATGTTTGCCCAATATGGGCCACAAGTTTTGTAGTCATGCTCAGGGTTCTGTACTCAATGACACGTGTGTAGTCCCTATTGACCTTTGTGAGGAATGGTTCTTGAGGGCAGAATTTATTAGATGAATATTCAGATCTGGATTTCCCATATCACTTTTATAATAATGTTTTGGTGCCTGGGAAATGTACTAACATAGAAGAGACAACCACCCTGTCAATAGTTTCTAAGGGCAGGTTTACATTAAAGTTTCACTGTCATAACTATGTCATTAGGAGTATAATTTTTTGCCAGTATACTGATGCTGGTAAAAGCTTGAGTGTTAAGCGCAGTTATACTGATATCAGGGTGTCTTATATTGTTGCAGTTCAGATCACTGCTCAGCTATACTAGCACAGTGTCCACCTGTTATTAGAATCTTGCTTAATAGAATCAGCCATGTAGTAAAATCAAAACCAGATGCCAAAAGAATTGTACTACATGAATTTTTCTGCTGCTTATTAGAACCTCACTTAATAGAATCAGATACATATTAGAATCAAAATCTTAAACCATAATCTATGAGTACAAGCTTCTTTCTGTCAGCTACTGGAATCCATGAGTAAAATACAATAAGGTGCCATATCTGTAGAGTAGTAGTAGTTTATTTACAGCTTTCACCAAAACAGTATAACAAAACGCATAAAAATTATAAATGCTGTTATTTTATTTTTCATATATAAATCATTAGTTTTACTAAAAGCATACAAAAAAGATTATCCATTTTACCAGTTTACATAAAATTAAAATAGAACATGATATATGATGATAGAAAAGGTAAAATGAAGCAGTGAACAGTAAAATGATTTTGCTCACTTTACTTTGCTGCTGTTTATTAGAATTGCCAATTATTACAATCAAAAGTGCTCTCTGCCCAGTGTGATTTTAATAAGTAAAGGACACTATATAAGTGCTTTCATATCTCTGTAAATACACCTGCATCAGAAGGGAGTGGGAAAGGAGAAGAGAAAGAGGAGATGCACTTTAAGAATACTAGCATAATTTTAACGTCCTAGATATCTGAGGAGAGAAAAATACAGAAAAAAGTGTTTTGTAAGTTCTTAACATGTTTAGAAGACAGACAGCCTTCTCCTCCAGACAATTGCAGATATTGTGCTCTAACCAAGGAGGGAGTGGTTGTAAACATGAAGACAATATGAAAGTTGGGAGGAAGTTTGACAGCATAACTCAATTCTCAATTTTGTAACAGAGTGGAAAGATCAGAATAATCACAAGAGACCTGAGGAAGCAACATTAGGAATTCCTTAGGTACATCAAAATTAAAAAAGAAACATGAAGGCAATGGAAAGAAGGGCAAGCCTCTAAAGACATATACAAAGGAATAGCAACAGCTTGCAGGAATAGTATCAGAAAAGCAAAGGCAAAAAAAATTAGATCATTTTTATCATCACTTTTCAAATCTATGCGGGGAGGTCAGACAGAAAAGAAAGAACAGGGAAAGCATGGGTACAACTGCATAGTAGCACGCATGAGCTACTTATGGAAGATATAAGGAAGGCAGAGCTATTCAATGACTCCTTTGTCTCTATCTTCACCAAAAAAGCAAAACAAAAACCTATGCCCCTGCCATTTTGGATAGCCCTAAGGGGCTATCCAAATTCATACAGACACATGGGGGAAGGGCTGCAGATCACAAATTGGAATAAATTTATGTCAGTAGGACCAAATGAAATTCATCTCAGGGTGCTGAATGAGCAACTAGAAATAACATTTACAAAACCATGGATGACAGGTGTGATTGGAGGACTCAAAAAGGGCTAGTACAGTGCCCATCTTTAAACCGGGGGAAAAGGACACTGATTTTCAATACTGGAGAAGTTACTGGAGAAAACCAAAACAATTTAGTTTTGAGGAAAGAGGCCTGGAAGACATGATAGAAATGTCATGCATCTGAAAGGCTGCCATAAAGGAGGGAGAACCATTGCTCCATCATACTGCAAGGGGCAGGAAACAAAGCAGCGGGTTGCAACTGCAGCATGGCAGATTTTGATTAAATCTCAGGAAAAAAAATACGCCAAAACTTTGTAACAGAACTGAAGGGCAAACAAGGTGCTCAGGAAAGTTGTAGGGTATCTTTCACAGGAGCTTTTCAAGAAGAGGCTAGATAAGCATTTTTCTGTGACAGTGTAGGAGTGGCACACCCTGCCTTTATGCAGGGGCTGGACTAAGATGACCCCCTGGGTCGTTCCCCAACACTAAGACTCTAAATGTTGACTTTTGAATGTAGGCAATTCTTTGATTCCTTATTCTAAGGGATATAGCACCAAAGCATACATGAGGAATTCAGAGATCATTGAAATCATTGATTCTAACAGAAGTCTGTAACTCCCATTGGATGATGCATTGACTCACTTGTGCTTTTTGGCTCCTTTTGTTCATAAAGTTGCTTTACAAGCTGGCTTATTCCTGTTTACATAGTGGCTTGAGTAAAAAAATACCATGAACTACTTAGCTCAATACTGGGCTGTGGTAGGACTGCTTTCCTCTAAGCAAAACTGTCTTAAAATTAGTGGAATTATTGCTGATCTAGGCTCCACTGGGATGGGGTGGAGCCAACAAAAAGGCTCATATACCATAGTCTTGGCTGGCTTCTGGTTTATGGAATGTAGCCTAGGAAAGGGGAGCATGGCCAGGCTTCCTAACACCTCTAAACCCATGCCATCATATCAGCCCATTGGAGTAATTGCTTGGTATGAGTTAGTGCTACCTAGGCAGTTTGCAGCTTGGCAAAGATAAGGGAAATGAAAAGATGCTTTAAAGTCATTCTGGCAATATCCTTTCTGCCCCCCAATATCTCCCCATGTGTACCTTACTGCAAAAACTGCAATATTTTCTCTTTGGGCAGTAAGAAAATGGAAAAGTTTGTCTGCAAGGCTACAAACATGAGGTCGGATGCCTCTAATACATTGCTACAGAACTGCTGAATATATGTTAAATAATTCTGAAAATTGTCAAAACTATGTTAAATTCATACACTGCACATTTGAAACACCAAAAGGATTTGAATTTAACAAGCTGCTTGGGTTACTGCACACATGCTACTTATGACAGGCATTTCCTCTTTGGGCTTTGATTTTATCCTGCCTCTGTTTCTTTACATGATCCCCTAGGATTTTCTTCCTTGCTACTCTGACTATGATATGTCCTACAGCCTTTGTGGAAGAACAGTGCAGTTCAGCTGGTATAATAGCGCTATTTCAGAATTCACATTGAAAACAAATGTCATTTGATCTCACTAGTGTGTCATCTAAATATTTCCATCTGATAATCAAGTCATTGAAATATTTATCATAGCCCAGACCCACATTTTAATTGGAAACAATAATTAACCTCTCTTCTTGCAGTCTGACTTTAATCCTTGGGAGCTAAAGCCTCCTCCTACTTTGAAGTTTTATCAAAGAAAAAAATTAAAAGTCATTATTTCTGTTTTGAGAGATGGGATTAGTACAAATAAGAATGCTTTATCAAAGAATTAACCTAATAAACAGCTACACTATTTATATCAGCATGAAACATTTAGAACTAAGTTTTGAACTCATCAAACAACTCTGTATTATTCATTTTGTTTTTCTAGGATCTATTCTCAGAACTTCCTAGATTGTGAAACCTGGAGGCTGCAAGTGAGAGAGGAACAGTGGAAAAAGCTCTGGTCACACCCAGCTCACTCTCCCTTTCAGCATCTGCTCTCTGCCCGCATGACACCAGATACTAGGCAAGAGGGCCTATTGGCTGACCCAGTAAATGGCAGTTCTTATGTTCTCGGTCTACCTATGATTCTTGAATATCTTCTGTGGCAGCTCTAATTTATAGCCTTGCTTGTGCCTTTCAGTAAATGAACCACTGATTTAACAAGTTGACCAAAATGAATAATACACATATTGATATATCATCAACATGTAAGCAATATGGAGCATAAGAAGTTATAACTAAATTATTTACAACACTAAGAAAAACTCACAGCAGTGGTAATTTGAAGATCATATATGAAGGTTGGAGAGGCCTAGAGACCAGAAGAAGAAGAGATACGAGAAGTGGCTGAAAGAGTTAGGATTGTTCAGCCTGGAGAAGAGAAGACTTAGAGGGGACTTAATGGCAGCCTATAAGTATATCAGAGGTGTACATCATGGCCTGGGGGAGCAACTGTTCGCCAAAGCACCCCAGGGGAGGACAAGAAATAACGAGCACAAACTGAATGAAGATCACTTCAGGCTAGACGTAAAGAAGTTTTTCCTTATAAGTTGAGTGCCAAGGTTTTGGAACAGGCTCAATCAGAGGTGGTACAATCAGAGGTGGTACAGTCACCCAACCTGGTGATCTTTAAAAAGCATCTCGATGTCCATCTTGTTGGGGTCATCTGACCTCAAGGTCTTTCCTGCCCATGTGCAGGGAGGCTGGACTTGATGATCTGTAAGGTCCCTTCCAGCCCCTAATATCTATGAAACTATGATGACAGCTGATGGTTCAGCACAGGATAAGGCAGGGGCTTCCTGGCTTCCTGTTGTTTGGGCAGCAACTTTACCGCTGACCTTAGTAAGTAATTATTTTAAGTAGTAATAGAAGGCTCAGATGAAGTCCATTGACTTAAACAGGCTTTGCATCTGGCCTTCACTGAATAAGTCATGTTTTAAATATCAGATGTAGTGATGGGCTAGTTACTGCAGTTGAGGAAAACTGGCCATAGTTAATTTTTATATCTCCTTTTCCTTCAGCAACATCACCTTTTCCAACACAACACAACCCAACCCTCTCTCTACTTCTCCATCCCCCAAGAGAGGGAGAAAAAGATAAACACAGAAATGAGCATGAAAGGTAGGAGGGGAAAACATTCTACTTTTAAGGCTGTTGGGTTAAGAATGTGATGCATAAGAGTGTTTGAAATAGACAGTTAATTTTAAAAATCTCTCCATTTTTGTTTTTGACATTTCAAAATGTCAGCAATATGAGACCCTTAATTCAAAGTCTAAAAATATTTTGTGACCCTGACCTACATCTGTTGACCAGTGCCAAAAATAAAACAATGTAGGTTTCCCTAAACTTTTGACCAATTATACTGTTGGTCAAATCTTAAAAAAAAATACTGCAATTTCAAACTTTGAGTAAATTTATTTTATTTTATTTTATAGTTATTTTGGATTCATTTTCTCCCCAAAGCATCTCAATGGGAGAGAGAAGCTTTTGGATACAATCAAGATGCATAACATGACTTTAAGGCAGCCAGAAAATATGTAAAGTAAGATTTCCCAGCTTGCTGAAATACTCTCAGCAGAGGTATATAAAATATTGATGGAGAAAGAAAAAATCTACAGTCAAAATAAAAGGTGGACATTTCATAATTCCAAACTATATGTTTCACCTTTATGACTTATTTGAAACAGTTTTTCGTTCTAAATTTTCCTTTAATTTCTTTTTTTAAATTTAGGAGTTTAAAAACAAACTCAAGCAAGACATTTTGTGCAATCCAAAATGATTTTAAAAAATTGAAAACACCTTTAAGACCCAATTCATTTCAGGGCTGTATTGTATGACTCAATACAGTGGTTCTCAACGTTGTTAGACTCAACACACCTCTCGGAGAAATGCCAGCTCTTACCTTTCATTCATTTCTTGACTACAGAAAAATAATAGAGCAATTCTTCTGTTGCAAAGACCACAATAAGTCTGAATGTTTTTTACACTGTGAATTCTTATTTAAAACCTCTGGGTTGCACATCCAACAGTGCTAACATTGATGGCTTCCTGTGGCACCTTAAAAGGGTGCCACAGTGTCCTGGTCAAGAATCACTGGAGTAGACAGATGGCCTTTATGGCCCACCTTCTTCTCCCAAGTTCCAAGATAATGATAGTTTGGATGTCCAAGTAGTCCAGCAACCTGCTCAGAAAAATCCTGACAAGGAGCATCTCAACCTAGAGCAGATATGTCTCTGAATTTCCCTCAGCAAGGGTGCTGAAGAACTTCTGGAGAGACTGTCATAGGTATGGGGCTCTCTGGCATCCCAGAGAGGCAATTTCACAGCCTGTGGCTGAGATAATACATCATGAGGGATTCTATTATCGCACTGCTGTCTTTTAGCAGGAGTGGATTTGACAGAAGCAGAAGGCTGGTGTCTCTTCTGATAATGTATCCCCTGCTGCTGTCTGCAATACCAAATGGAAGATTAAAAAAGGTTCCTTTTTGAAATGGATAAAGCCTGAGGAGAAACTCCCAGGATGGAATTGTAATACTTGATCTTGATTATTTTCGGAATGTCATTTATTTCACCACTAACAAGACTTGAGCCTTTAGAAGGGGATGTCCTCTATTAATTTTTGGATGCCAGTCCTGATGATCTGAGACTTGAATAGCTCCTTAGAGCTATACTAGTGCCCATGGCTCTGGAAGTAGAGCCTGAGGTATGTTATCTGGATTACAGCAATTTTACAGGTTGGCTATTGATAAAAAAAGCAAGAGACAGGTCCATATCCCAATTTTTAATTGATTACACCCCAAAACACAAGAACAAACACCTATCCCAATATCTATCTGGCAACCTGTCCATCTGACATCACAACATAGATTTTTACCAATACCAGCTGGGGAGACTCAAGAAGTGGAAGGAGAGTGACACACAGACTGGCAGCAAGTCCTCTTGAACTTGCCGAGTTCTCTGAAATTCCTTCCAGCCTATAACCTCTGTTTATAGATGACTTATTCTAATAATGTTCGTTGACTGGCTTAATTTAAATTTCTTTGTTTCACAAAACTTTTGGAACTGGACCAAACCAGATCTTTTGTGGACTTGGAAGGTGTCAATTAGTTGGGATTTAGGTCATTGAGATTGCCACCTGCCAACATCCAGTTTTCTCTTTATCTTAGTTTAGGGTCTTCACTGACAAGGCTCCTTTGTTTGTACAAACTTATCTAAGAAGCTTAGCAAAAATGTATCTATTATAGCAAAACAGCATCTAATGAATTTGGTTGCATTACTCACTATTACTAACATTTTGAGATCAAGTTATAATGCAGTACATTTGGATTATTTAATTTAAGGTCTTTCTTTACATCTCTTTTCAGGCTTCGTGCTTTCTTTACCTGAATCTCATAACTGGTGTAGCTGGACATGCTGATTGTTTCCTTTACTTTGCTGGCCAAACTGGTTGTCATATCTGCAAAGGTTGATTCTACAGTCACTCTGAAACAGGGTCTGGGGTTTATCTTTAGCCACACTACTGTAGTTTTGTTGTCCTGTAGGGCCAGGCCAACTCTCAGGATCTCAAAACTGTGCTGTTAAATGGGAGGGTGACACAATTGTACATACACATACACAAAAATCAATTAGGCACATACAAACACACTAGGCACATACACACACACAAGGTGCACATGCACATCCAAGATTACCGTCTAAGCACATGCACACCTATCACCAATTTAACCACATACACAAAGGTGAGTTCCTACCTTGGGTGGTGTGGTATGTGTATGCTTAGGGTACTTAGGATACCTAGAGTGCTTGGTGACTATGGGAAGGGGAGTCAAGGGTCAAAGATTTCCATAAGGAGGGGAAGGAGCAGCAAGGTCTTGTCCAGAGGGGGGTCACCGGCAGGGGCTCTGGGTGGATAGATGGTGTGGCATAGTGCTGGTTCAGATGGAGAGGGCATCTCACTGGGTCTGTCTTCACTGCCCCCTTTTATAGGGGCAGACCTCTATGACCCTAGTGGCAGGGGCATGCCCAGGCAAGAGTCAGCCCCTGGTGTACTGAGAATGTGCACTCCGGACTAGGACATGCAGTTTTAGGTGTCTGTAATGGTGGGTTGGTTGGTTTCTGCAGCAGTGTTCATCTTCCAAATCTTGAGCCAGGGAGGGTCAATGCAGGGTGATGGTTGGGTCGTCGAGTTGATGGTTCGGTCATTCAGAGGGAGCTATTTTTTAGGCCTACTGCCATTGTTTCTCAAGCACCCTCATTCATCCCCATTCATTCAGGAACCAATTTACATAGGAGGGGTTGGTATGAGTCACACAGTTACACCATATTGTATAGGGCAGGGGACATAAGATGAAGGCTTGACATACAAAATGGAAACTTGACATTACTTTACAGACATAGGACTAAATCATATAAATTCATTATAAAACAGTAAAAATTAATACAAAAATAATAGGAACATAATATAATACAATATAAAACAGTAAAAATCAATACAAATGTAATAGAACACTATTTACAATATAAAAAGGGGCTTATTACTATGTGGGAGTAAAAGAACTTAACTTACTTAGTATTACTTGTAATCACTTATAAGGGATAGACAGGGCAGAGAGAAAGTCAGAAATACTTAGGGGAAGGGGAGGGAGTGTATTTTTAAATTTAAAAAAATGAAAACTGGAGGTTTTGCTACAGTTTGGCCTAGGACCCTTGAAAATGGCCAAGGCTGAAAACAGGTGTTTCAGAAGCTGCTCTCAGCCCAGGTTAAACTAATGTTTTCCCTTTAGTAACCAAGCTCTTACCACTTCCTTCTATTTTATCTTATTTTATAGGATTATTTCAGATGACACAGAGACAAAATTAATTCTATTAATTAAAATGCAGAATTTATAAACAAAGTGAATGCAAGATCTAGATAACTTATAACTCAGTTACTTAAATGATTATCTTGATTAAGTAACAACTGCTTTAGGTTGGATGGCCACTCTGTCCTTAGGTGATCATAGGATGCTTTCAGGATTCTGGGGTGATTTTCCTACATGTCTTTTCAGAAGTTTAAAAAAGTCTAAATCCACCACTGCCTCCACTTTACAATTTATAACCCTTTTATAACTATGTAAACTCAACTTCAACCATACATCTCTTGACAAAAAACATTGTTCTCACTAAACAAAATAGCAGGACCCTTTTGACCAAATGAAACCCAGCTTTAATCTTTGCTATGTCCTACCACAAAAAGCCCACTGTTCTTAAAAAATAAAACAACAAGAACTACATATATCTGAAATTCTTAAAAAATAAAAAATCTTTTCCAAATTAAGATAAAGAGTGTGGCTTTAAAAATAGCATTGGTTAGGCCAAAATTTGGCTGAAAATACCATACAAACTATGCCTGTATGTGTACAAAGCATAACCATTCTTCTACTTCTGGCAATTTCTTAGTTGCACAGACTAGAATGAACTGAGGTGTGTTACAATTTTTAAAAAAATGCTGACCTTCCAAGTAGATGCAATAATGCCTCTCTCACAATAGTAGAGAGAACTCTGAAGGAAACCAAATACTCTGTTAGACTGAGCTAAGCTAGGAACACAGGAAAAGTGGCCATGCTTTTTATCCACTATGCCATAATATTGAAAAGAGGGGCAGGTATGTTTCATGATGAATTCCCTTTATGTGCATTTGGAATAGTTTTTGTTTAATGAAGGGAGCAGTGGGAGCAGCCAGAGCCTAGGGATGTGTGGGGCCCAGGGCATATCAGCCTGTGCAAGGGGGGGGCAGGGGGGCGGGAGTGGTGACCACCCGCAGAAGCCAGTGGCGGCCTCGGGGGCAGGGGGGGGGGTGGGTGTGGCGACTGCCCGCAGAAGCCGGCAGCAGTGGCAGGGTGGGAGGAGGGTGATGACTGCCCGTAGAAGCCGGCAGTGGCAGCAGAGCCACGGCGGGCCCTGTACAGCACTGTGCGCGAGGGACCCCAAAGTGCAGGGCCCAGAGAGGTCGCCCCGATTCACACCCCATCCCCCCGACCAGGGATGGCCCTGGGACCAGCAAAAAAGCCCCATTTGATTTACACATTTGATGTACTACTGACTACTCCATTTCTTCTGAAGGACTCTCAACTGTCACATACATGCTGCTTTCTCAAGTAGGCAGCAATGTTGGAACCACTGGATTGTACCCTACAAAAATCCAGCTGGAAAAATCTAGGCTGCACCTAGAATGAGACCTCTGTCAGGAGAGCAATTAGTACCAAAGGAGCTGCCTCTAGCACCAGAAAAGACATTGATGTCCTTATTGATCATTGCTGCCAACATAATGCTGTAGTAGTTTTGAAGGCTCCAAGCTAGACTCTTCAGCCAATCAGAAGAGCATGTGTAACTGATTCTGAAGGAATCCCTGTGCTTCTCAAGGACCTTTGGCATTGACACCAGATGAAAACTACTGCAAGAATCATAGAATCATACCAAGAAGAACCAGAAGGGACCTATAAGATCATCAAGTCCGGTCCCCTGCCTTGGGCAGAAGGTAATGGGGCTAAAACGAGCTCAACGAGGTATTTGTCCAGCCTTCTCTTAAAAACCGCCAGAGATGGCAACTGCACCACCTCTCCTGGAAGTGTGTTCCAGACTCTAGTTACCCACATAGAAAAGAAGTTTTTCCTTATGTCAAGCTGAAACCTTTCCTCGACCATCTTGTGTCCATTTGTCCACATCTTACCAGGGGCTTTTTTGAAAACTTGTTCACCTAGGTCCCGATGCTCTCCCTTGACATATTTGTAGGCGGCTATCAAGTCACCTCTCAGCCTTCCTTTGCTCAGGCTGAACAGTCCCAGATCCCAAAGTCTCCCCTCATAGGGCCTGTCCCCCAGGCCCTTGGTCATGCAGGTGGCCCTTCTCTGCACCCTTTCGAGCTTGTCCACATCCTTCTTGAAGTGTGGTGCCCAGAACTGGATGCAGTACCCCAGCTGTGGCCTCACCAACACCAAATAGAGGGGAGCACCTCTCTGGATCTGTTGGCGACACATCTGCTGATGCATGCCAGAGCTCTATTTGCTCCGTTTGCGACTTCATTACTCTGGTGATCCATATTCATCTTCTGGTCTATTGTTACCCATAGCTCCCTTTCGGATGCAGTGCCAGCCAATGAACCACCACCCATCATATAGATATGGTGAGGGTTCTTCCTATCCAGATGAAGGACCCAGCATTTGTCCCTGTTGAACCTCATCTGGTTTTGTTCAGCCCATGGGATCAGCCTGTCAAGGTCTTCCTGAATTCTTGACCTGTCCTCTGATGTGCCCACTTGTCCCCACAGTTTGGTATCATCTGCAAACTTAATTATTGCACTTTTCACTCCCTCGTCCAAGTCATTAATAAAAATATTAAACAGCATGGGCCCAAGCATTGATCTCTGGGGTACACCACTGGAGACGGCCTTCCAGGATGAGGCCACCCCATCAATTAAGACTTGTTGGGATCAGTTGCTGAGCCACCTAACTGTGGCCTGGTCTAGGCCAGTACTATCCAACTTAACTGAGAGGATTTAATAAGGTCTTGTCAAAAGCTTCATTAGAGAACCCTTGAAACAGAGGAGGATTTAGATGGAAGTATGAACACTGGTGAGATATCCAAGTGACTCAGCTCTGAAGTCTCAGATGGGGTTGACATGAACAGCAGAAAAGAGACTGCTCAGAAAAGAGTTTCCAAAAGTAATGGGAATCATTGGAGGAGCACTCTTTTTATCCTCCTCCTCCTAGCTTGAAACAGAGGCCTGAGGAGATCTAGGAGCCTGGCTCCACTGATTATCCCAGTTGATTCAAATTCTGGGGCCTAAAAGGGGTCTTTTTGCCAATGTCAGGCACAGAGCTGGAGCTGTTTGTGTTGAAGGAGCCTACTATGCCAGATGTTGCCAAGGTGGAAGCTCACTTCCATAAGTCATTATCTTTGAGAAATTCAAACTTGGGCCCTGAACTGAGGGAGGTGCTGAGGTTGAGATAGTCAGATACATCTCTGGTCTCTTTACAGAAGACCTTTCCAAAGAAGCTGACCTAAGAACTCCCAGGGAGTTGTAGGATGGTCTAGAAGCCATCTTAGCCACCTGTTTTCTCCATGTAAAGAGAAAGCATGAGTGGGACACACACACACACATTTTGAATCTGCTATGGGGCTCTACACCTGACACAAGCAGCCCCTGAAGCACTAAATAATTAGATAACGTTAGCGGCATAGTTAAGACAATGAAAGAAGAAAAGCTAGCTACTTCTTGGACACGTGTAGTTCTAATAGCTTTTTGCAGTGGCATAGGAAGAACAGAGGTAGGCCAGGGT
Source organism: Alligator sinensis (assembly GCF_000455745.1). Lineage (NCBI taxonomy): Eukaryota > Metazoa > Chordata > Crocodylia > Alligatoridae > Alligator > Alligator sinensis. The sequence continues at coordinate 1,868,096 of NW_005842006.1, forward strand.
TTGCACTCCAATATAGACATAGCCAATAACAGCATCACAATGGCATCAGAGCTACTTTTGAAACAACAGATATGTTTCAGCTATTTCTGTAGCTCAAAGTTAGATAGGAAAGTCTCACAAGTCATAATACACAGAGGGCCTGAAAGAAGAAACTTAACTCCAGTTGAATTTGGAATATTAAGAATGAAATGAGACACAAGAATATTAAAACAGGTGGCCAGCATCAACATTTAACCAGAGTCCAGATACAGCATGACTCTGCAATATGAAAATACCTGATTACACTTTATCCCCAAACAACCTAGCACTATTTCTTGCCGTGTTATCCCAGAGGGCTTACAGTAATGGGAAAATTCTAAGGAAGACACTCAAAAAACCCACTTGTAGCAAATCTTCAGAGGAAGCTGCCTAAAGGAAAGAGTAGCCAGAAATGCTGCTAGAATAGCAAGAAGTCTACAAGTTGAGAAGGAGACACGGGTCTCTATTAAGAATGTCACATGTTTCAAGGGAAACTACTAAGATTCAGTTTTTTCTGTCAAAGAATAATCACCCAACATAAGGTTCCTCTCCCATTTTCCTCTTCCCATATGTATGTATTGGGGAATGTCCTGATAGGAAATTGGACGAGGATACCTCATTGTCATTTTGCCCTCACACTGAGCACTGCAGAATCTTTAATGATCTCATGATTTTGGAACAAAATTTGTATGTCACTGAGGCATCAGTAAAACAGTGTAAACAAACAAAAAAAAAATAAAGCAAGAGTTCATAAAGTTAACAGCTTTGAAGACAGTGGTTTATTGTGAGGGGAAATATCTGATGTCAGAAACAATAAAAAACTCTAACAAAATTGAAAAGGTCCACCTGTAAGTAATTCTGAGCTAGTGAATGAGTTAAAAATAGTGAAGGAAATGAGGATGCATAATGCTTACTTCTTCTCCCTTTTGATTTTATAGCAGACAATGAGAATAAGCTGTTAAGCATAAGTAGGAAGTTACTGACATTTACTGTTGATATATTGTCAGTAAAAATTAATTCTGTCTCTGTTCATGAAGGGTGGCTAAAAGTTCATATGACAGATCTGAATATATTTTTCAGGAGGAGAGTCAAATACTAAAATGGTTTCATGATTAAATATGAACAGAAAATGAAGTATAAAAACAGTGACAGGCCCAAATTTAAAGCACAATCAAGGCCCAGGATTCAGAAAACAAATAAGGAGGCAAACAGAAATGAGTGCAAAGATCATAACTTACCAGGGTTGGTGGCAAGATACCAGTGACACAGAAGAGACAAGAGGAATACTCCACATTGAAGAGCAGTCAATGAAGGGTGAGGGAAAAACAGCTCTCTATGGCTTTTCTGAAGGAAGGAATAATCAAAATGCTCAAAATGCTAAATACTGTAGATACCTGCACAATATTAAGAAACACATAATTAGGTCCAGGTGACTCAGTGCAGATCCCTGATCAAAAAATGTTTCCATTATTCAGTAGCTTCTAAAATAAGGATTTTAAAATGGCTTCTAAGCCATTTTATCATCATCTGGCAATAAACCCAGGGTCTGGTCTGGAATTTTTGTATAGTCTGTCATGCCTCATTATAAAACCGTGGGGAGGAAATGGCATAAAAAATATTGGGTGGGATTTTCAAAAACACACAGCTCCGACCTATTCCACTCACAGTGAAGACTGGGAGAGACCAGAGTTGAACCAAACTACCATTTTGAAAAACCTCTCCCAGGATCATAGAATCATAGAAGTAGGGTCGGAAGGGACCTTGTAGATCTTCAAGTCCGACCCGCTGCCTGGGCAGGAGGGAAACTGGGCTCAAGTGACCCCAGCCAGGTAGGCATCGAGCTTCTTAAAGCCCCCCAGGGTAGGAGCCAGCACCACTTCCCTTGGAAGTTGGTTCCAGATCCTAGCTGCCCTGACTGTGAAGTAGTTCTTACGGATGTCTAATCTAAACCTACTCTCCAACAACTTGTGGCTGTTATTCCTTGTTATCCCGGGGGGCACTAGGGGAAACAAGGTCTCCCCCAAACCCTTCTGGTCCCCCCTAGTAAGTTTATAGATGGTCACCAGGTCCCCCCTCAGCCTTCTCTTGTGAAGGCTGAACAGGTTCAGGTCCCATAGCCTCTCATTGTAGGGTCTGCCCTGCTGTCCCTGGATCATGAGGGTGGCCCTCCTCTGGACCCTCTCAATGTTGTCCATATTCCTCTTGAAGTGTGGTGCCCAGAACTGGACACAGTACTCCAGCTGTGGCCTGACCAGTGTCGCGTAGAGGGGGAGGATCACCAACTTGGCCCTACTTGAGATATACCTGTGGATACACGATAAGGTCCAGTTGGCCCTGCCGACCATGACCTCGCATTGTTGGCCCATGTTCATCTTGGAGTCAGTGATGACTCCAAGATCCCTTTCTGCCTCTGTGCTCTCAAGAAGGGAGTTACCCATCTTATAAGTGTGCTGCTGGTTACTACTGCCCAAGTGCAGCACCCTGCACTTGTCCGTATTGAAATGCATACTGTTTTTGTTAGCCCACCCCTGCAACCTATCCAGGTCTTGCTGCAGTCTTTCCCTCCCTACTGACATGCCCACCTCACCCCAAATTTTGGTATCATCAGCAAATTTAAACAGGTTGCTTTTCACCCCATCATCCACATCGCTGATAAAGAAATTGAACAGTGCGGGCCCAAGGACCGAGCCCTGGGGGACTCCGCTGCCCACTTCCCCCCAGGTCAAATATGACCCGTCCACCACCACCCGCTGAGTACGACCCTTCAGCCAATTTGCAATCCATCTGACTGTGTAGGCATTGATGCCACAGTCGCCTAGTTTTTTAATGAGGATGGGGTGGTCGACAGTGTCAAAGGCCTTGCTGAAGTCCAGAAAGACTACATCCACGGCAACACCTGCATCCAATGCTTTTGTGACCTGATCGTAAAAAGCAATCAGGTTGGTCTGACATGACCTGCCCCTAATGAAACCGTGCTGGTTGCCCTTGATCATCATCCCCGATGCTGGCCCATCACAGATGTGCTCCTTGATGATCTTCTCAAAGGATCTTTGGTATTGAACTAGTTTGCATTTATGTATATACAACATAGGAAAAATCATGGATCAAATATACCATTAGTTTAAGATGGTGCAACTTCTGCATTTCAATGGTCTGCCAACAAGAAAGTTGGTTTCCCATCTTGTGAGAGTAATAAATATCAACTTCAGGGGTGTAGGCTGTAACCATGGTGATCTAAGGACATAAGCAGACGAGGTTCTTTGGGTGAATCTGATATCTTTTATTAGCCCAACTAAATAGTTGGAAAAACATTTTCTTAGCAAGCTTTTGGGTTTAAAAACCTTTCATCAGGCTGAGGAAGCATCTGCAGTTGGAAGAGCACATACCAACTGCAGATGCTTCCTCAGCCTGATGAAAGGTTTTTAAACCCAAAAGCTTGTTATGAAAACATTTTTCCAACTATTTGGTTAGTCTAATAAAAGATAGCAGATTTACCCAAAGAACCTTGTCTGCCATATAAACTTCAGAAATCTTCAAAGAAAAAGTATCAAGAGTTTTAAATCTCCCAATGTTTTCTTCAGCTCTAATGAAAAATCATCATTATTAATCTAGCAGCTAATAAAGAAGTGAGTATTTCTCATCCTTTCTTAGTTGTTATGAATAATTTTATAAGTGAGATCTTTTGTATAGAGAGTACTTACACTGCTGAATAGCAGCAAGTCTTTTTGTAGGGCTGATTCATCACTCCACATGCTAATCTTATACCAGCATAACTACACTGCAAATCAATGGCAATGCATTTTGATAAAAATGGTGTAATGGAAGAGTCAGGCCACTTGTATTTTAAGTTTCTACAAAATTATCAACACATACAGCAATATCTTCAATATTCAGTATGCAGTGGGAACATTGGTGGTTATGAAAGGCATCCTTATAAGTTGTTTGCAGCTTTCCAGTTTCCCACAGGCAAAATTTTCAACCTTTTATTGAAATACAGAAATCAGATTTTGCTTCTGGAAGATAAAATGAAATTTCAAATATATCAGATAATTAAGTTTGTATATATGGTCACATGTCTAGGAATGTCAGAAACAAATCTTTGCTATGGGGAAAGGAAAATTATGCTACTAGCTTTTCACATTTCTTATTCTGACAACCCCCAATGTGTACATTATCATGGGCAACTGAACAGAGTAAGCTAAACTAGGAAGTTAAAATGAGAAACCTGTCTTTCACATGCAAGAGAAGTATCACTTCATTTACAGAGTACTATTTTGCTTTCTCGCCGAAAGAAAAAGCTACAGATCAGTGGAGTTCCTCATTAACCTGTCCTGGTTACATCAAAAAGATGCTATCACTTGCAAAGAAGATAACTGATCGGATGACAGCTGGTCTAGCTTCATTTGTAGCACAGGATCTCTCTGGACTGGAAATCTGCATGTAAAAAATAAGAGCTGTATAAATAACCCATCCTTATATACTCATTGCTGCTGCTCTGAAGATTGTTAATCTACTTGTTTCCTCCCACAGTGAGCAGATGCTGAAAGTCTTTCCTGTCTGAGTTATTTTATTTAAAATTATGTTTGCTTTCTTCCACATTTACACGGATGGGGATTAGGGTGGATCTGACCTGGGAGCCCAGGAAGGGTGGCTGTGGCTTAAGGAAATGATCCTTCGGGCACAGAGGGAATCGATCCCAATGTGAGGAAAAAGAGGGAAAGGGGCCAGGAGGCTTCCTTGGCTGACCAGAGAAATCCAGGGCAGCCACCGGGCCAAAAGGGGGTCACATAAAAAGTGGAAACAGGGAGAGATTACCAAAGAGGAGTATACCTCCTCTGCTCGCACTTGTAGGGAGGCAATTAGATGGGCCAAAGCTACCATGGAGCTGAGGATGGCATCCCAAGTTAAGGATAACAAAAAATTGTTTTTTAGATATATAGGGAGTAAAAGGAAGGCCCAGGGTGGAATAGGACCCCTACTAAATGGGCAGAAGCAATTGGTGACAGACAGGGGGGACAAGGCTGAACTCCTCAACAAGTTCTTTGCCTCAGTGTTCCTAAGTGAGGGGCAAGACAAGTCTCTCACTGGGATTGTAGAGAGGCAGCAGGAAGGCGCCAGACTACCATGCATAGACCCTGAGATGGTGCAGAGTCACTTGGAG
>NW_005842006.1:1874443-1897056 GCF_000455745.1 Alligator sinensis
GACATTAGGAAGAACTTCTTCACAGTTCGAGTGGCCAAGGTCTGGAATGGGCTCCCAAGGGAGGTGGTGCTCTCCCCTACCCTGGGGGTCTTCAAGAGGAGGTTAGATAGGCATCTGGCTGGAGTCATCTGAAACCATCCTTCTTTCCTGCCTATGCAGGGGGTCGGACTCAATGATCTATTGAAGTCCCTTCTGACCCTAACATCTATGAATCTATGAATCTATGACCAAGGTAGGGTTGAAGGTTGGAGTATAAGATTTGTAGCTGGGTCACAGAGCCCAGTTTTTCCATTTTTAAATTGGAATGTTATACGCTGTATTGTGAATACGTATGACTTTAGTTATTTAAAGAAACAACACTAAATCACCAGGAAGGAATATCCCCATTTTAGCCTGTTTATAGTTTCAAGGCAGAAACTTGTTTACAGTTTTATTTCTAGAAAAACACCAATAATTTTCATAATACCCAGCCTGAAGCAGGTAATTTCCATAAATAAATAAATAATGGTGTAAGTTTAATTCCAGAGCTTGGTGAGATCATGTGAGTTAAAAGCAATTATGTCAACATAGCACCTGTCAAAGATTTGCATTTATGAAGAGGTAGCTCCATGGGCAAAAGTCCAGTTCCTCTACTCTTGATACACTCAGATGACCATGCCCTATGGGGGAATGGCACCAAGGCACTGAACCAGGATTCAAGATGGAAGTTCAGTTCTCTGTTCTTGCACAGGGCTTCTGTGTGACCTCAGGTTAGTCAGTCTCTCAGTCTTAATTCTCCATTCTTTGTCTTGTCAATTTAAATGGTAAATTATTTGGGACAAGATCCACTTCCATTTAGCATAGCAGGGTCTGATCTCATCAACTAGGACATCTGGATACTTCTGTAATGTAGGCAACATGGAAAAGTAAATATAGGATTTGGTTCACAAGTTTAAGCAGAGCACTAAAGAAGCCCTCTCTCATTGTAAAACTAAACATGTGTTTCAGGAGTCAATTCTCACTGATCTTGAATGGGCAGGAACCTATGGCTCTCTGGCATACTTGTCCAGGAAGCAACCCAAATTCTAATGTTTACCTCCTGTAACAGGGAACCCTAGCCCTGTTACCAGAAAGCAGGCTGGTCCCTTTAAGACCAGAACTTTCCAGGCACAGCCTGCTGGCAGGGTAGGGGTTAAAAGCTGAACCTTGCTGGCTAGTCAGGTGACTGGAAAGGGGCTGGCCCTGGACTTAGCAGCAGGTCTTGGGCAGCAGCTAAGGGGGAGGGAGTTTGTGTGTAAGTGCTCCATAGAGGGGTTTGGCTGCCTGTCCAGCTGCTGTAGGGGGAACTCCTGATGACTCCTAGAGAAGCTGTGGCAGTCCCACAAGGAGGAGCATAACAGGTGGTGGGAAGCAGGAGCACAGAGCCATGAAAAAATGTAAGCTGGCATATTGCTGCCTTTATTTATTTATTTATTTTTGTGGTTATTGCCCATGGACTTACTGTTTGTATTTTGACTGATAGACTGGTGGTTTGTGGTTGAGGCTGTAGGGGAAGAGGAGGCTTCATTAGCGCCTTGGGGTGCAGTCATAAAAAGCTGAAGGGCCTAGTGCAGTAGGGGGTGCAGCCATGTAGGGCCAGTAGCTCAGAGCTGGCTGCAGGATTTTGAAGCTGGGTCCTAGTGGGGGGATCTTGGCTAGTAGCCTGAGCTATGAGAGAGGGCCAAGCCTGAGGAGGCAGAGCACCCAACAACTTGGCATCCAGGGGAGGAGAGTGTAAGGGAGCCAGAAGGCCTGGCACCATAGTGCCAAAAGGAGGGCCATGGGCCTAGAGAGGATTAAGGAGCTAGAGCCTCAAAGTCAAACCCTACCTGGTGGGTTTAGGCTGGTAGGCCTTTCCAGAGAAAGACAGGGGGGCAAACCCTGTGATGGCTGAGAACCCCAACAGAGAAGTACAATAGGCAATCTCCCACTTGTAAGAACATCTAAATAATATTTACAAGATGTGACAGATGAGTAAAGGCAGGATACAAGATGAAGTCCCTTAATGCTTCACTTCTATCTTTCAAGGGTGCTCCTCATAGGTCACTAAAATGCCACTGGGGAGGGCAACCTGTAACACCTCCCTGGCAGGAAGCTGTGACAGCCATCAGCTATTCAGAGTACTCTAGAAGGATATGTTGGGTGGGATGATGCTTCTTTCCCTGGCTCTGAAGCAACTTGTGATTTGAGATGAGTACCATAAGGAATGTAGACTGCACAGTTTTAAAGGATGCAGCAGCTTCTTATGTCTCCTTGGATTCTCAAGAGGCATTTTTCTCAGATGGGTGGATTGGCTCTGCTACTGGTGTATTGGCTCCCTGAAGAGTTAAACACAGCAGTAGCTGATAAGGCTGCACAATTGTCTTGAAAATATATATTCTGTCCCAACAATTATATTGGTTATATTTAACAGCATAAATTTAGCACTGATTTTTGTTAGCTTAGTTTCCAGTTTATTTTTAAAGACCAATAATCCTTTTGAGTATATCTGATTATAAGGATAAAAGATGAGAACTGTTCTTTTTCTATCAACCTGGCCTTGATAGCAATGGTTCCTGTCCTAATTTGATTTCCACAGTTAATTACTTTGGCTTCATAAAGTCTGTTTTGGTCTATTTTTTTTTTTTTTTCTATATTCATGTATATGGAAAATTCAAAGCAACTTATCTAGAAATTGAAATGGGAAGGTTTAGTTTTTCTTACAAAACGTGAAGCCACTTTTTATTAAGCCTCATATTCTGCACTGTTTGCAGGTACAGCATGGGATCCCCAAAATGCAACTGACTACAATAGAGTTAAGAAGCATAAATAAAAGATTTAGAACACTTTAAGTTTTAATGACTTCTTAAGGCCATTTGTTTTCCAAGTCTTCAGTATGTAGATTTGGCTCCAGCAGGCACAACTGGCTTACAGGAATGCACTTGTAATATTTTATTTGACAAGACCCTTTTATACATGCTGAACTAGCCCTCTTAAGTCTCCTTGGTGTACAAACTTTGGGCCTAACCATGCAGTCTGTATGCTACCAATGAAATCAATAGGTGTGTAAACCAGCCCAGGAACCAAAAAACACTGTCCTGTTACAGGCATCCTAAATAAAACTAATTGACAGGTTCAGCATCTTGCACATGCCTTGCCCCAGATCTTAACTGACCCAGGACTTTCTGCAGAAGCTATTTGCTAAAAGATTATACTCTGTAGACTCTCTGCCTGATAGCACATGTGAACCAAGTCTCCTTTGACTGCAGGCTCCTGCAGAATCATTCCTCTTCCCTAGAGCTCTCCAATTCAGCTAAACTACTTGCTAGATTTTACAAAGACCATGTCATCTCCAAGCTACTAACCAATTCCTGGCTGAATTCAGAGCCTCAGTGGATCAGTCACAGGTGAAACTAGGTGGGACAGCTTCCCCATAGAGGACAGGAGAAGCACTGGCAGTTGCTATGCCTTGTGCATGTGATGGTGATGGAGGAGGAAGTGGAAACTCAGGCTTGAGAGGAAGAGTAGCAGCAGAGGTGAAGAGGCTGCTGGCTTTGTGGCTTGGCTCCTGGCTCTGATTCACTGTACTTCCTGCTCAGCGAAGGTAGAACTAAACTGCAGCTTGGAAAGGAGACGAGAGGCTGGGGTGGATTCAGGGGAATGTAGAGGTACTCTCTGAGCTCACCAGCTGGTCAGTACAGGCTCTGGTTGGAGCCATTTGCTTTTGCACAGGTCTGAAGCCCAAGGGATGTGTGTCTCTGCCATTGCCCCCTTCTGCTTTCCCCCCACTCACCATCCCTGTGCTGAATTTGGGGGTGGCAGTGCTCATCATCTGGGTTTCAGAGCCATGTGAAAGCCAGTGGCGCTGGCAAGAGCCCATACCAACTGGTGATCTTGGAGAGCTTCCCATATAAGCTGAGCTCTGGCAGGAGCCCACAGAGCAGAGGGGGTGGGCCACACACCCCCTCACTCCTCTCCTGGACCCACCTGTGGCAAAAGGCAAGACCTCTGGAAGGAAATCATCACAGCTGTATGCGAACATCCACATCAAGAGCCGCCAGACATCTCTTACTCCATGTTTGAAGACGCCTATCAGGTGAGGCTCAGGATCTGAAATAAGTCTGATCCATAGCAAACAATTATTGAAGGGAGGAAAAACTGTACTGCAGGATTTAAATTGGTGACATTTACCACTGCAAAGGGATACCAGGTACATTAGAATCTGTCCCATGGCCTAAGTTTTCACTAGAAAGTGACCCAGCTGTTATCCAGAACTTGCTCTGTTGAACTTGAAACAGAGTTCTGCTGAGCAGCAATCCCGGCTGGAATAATACACCACTGTAGAGAACACAAGAAACAACTGTGGAAAGCAAGAACTGTGAAACGGCTCATTTAAAAGTGCTAGGGACTAGACTTAAAAAAACCTGTAGAAGGCAAAAACCAGAAGTAATTAAAACTGCTCTCATCACATAGTAGCATGGTATCCAAGAGCAAAGAGTTCAGTATAGATGATCAGATGCCGCACTGGATTGTACATGCTCCAGGAACAGAGGGGGGAAAAAAAGTCAGGGGGGAAAAAAGCCCCCTCAAATAAATATATGCCTCTTTGGAGGGGACTTTACACAGCAAATCAAGAAACTAAATAACTCATCCTTGCTGAAGGAAAAAATGAGTTATCTCCTTTGCTGTATACAGTGTTTTTTGTACAGATTCACTAAAGGGAAAAGGAAGGGCAAACAGCAAGGAGACTCCATAATGTCTCAGAAGGATGCGGAAGAGAATTTGGCAGCACCTTGACATGTTCCTGAAACTTGGAATAGAAAAATGACTTGTGAAGAAAGAATGGTCCATGGTCCTTCGGTACTTTCCCACCCTCTAATCTGCAGATAGTTGATTGTAAGCACACTATGAGTAATGTCCCCATGGCTGCACATAGGATTTGGGTGGGCAGACCAACATGGACACCTGCACGAATGGCAGACTGCCTGGCCATCCTGAGATGTTGGGCAGTAAAAAAACATTTGGTTCATTTTCCAATTAACCAAAGGGGGAAAGGTATAATACTTAGTGCTGACAGTACTACTACAAAGGATGCTGCTGCATCTTTAGCCGAGTGTTAAGTTGTTGCCATTTGGCAAATGAAAGGGTGAACAAGTCTAGCCAGCATAGGTTTGTTAAGATGGCTTGATAGGATTTGTTCTGAACATCCTTCTTGGATAGGACAGCCCACATTGGTAGATAAAAGGAGATGTGGCGGACATGTACTTGGATTTGGAAAACCTTTTGGCACAGCCCAAAATGCCACTCTCATAAGGAAGTGGAATAAACATGGGCTAGATTGGGTGGGTGCATAATTGATTATTAATAGATATAGGGAAGAAAAACTAATGAGAAAATGGGAAAGCTGGCCTGGCAGTATTTGGGAGGATCTGAGGTTTATGGTGGATCACAGACTTGGCATGAATCAGCAATGAGATGTTGGCATAAGAAAAGCAGATACAAATTTGGGTTGCATTAACAGAACCACTGCAAGACACGGGAGGTGACGGTACCACTCTAGCTGGTGCCAAGCAGGTTGGGTAGTACTGGGTGCAGTTTTCAGTACGACATTTTAAGAAAGATGCAGACAAACTGGAGAGGGTCCAAAGGTGAGCAACAAAGATAATAAAGGGGCTTGAAAACAAGCTGTAAGGTATGCTTAACTAGATTAAAAAAAGAAAGTCAAGAGGACACATAATAGCAGCTTTCAAATACTTAAAGCTGCCCTGTGGAGAATAATTGTTCTCTGCCACAGAGGGTAGGGGAACAATGGGGAACACACAAAGCAATGGGTTTCGGGAAAAAGTTCTTAACTGTAAGAATAGGAAGACCATGGAATGAGCCACTTATGGGAGTTGTGCAATCTCCTTCATTGGAGGCTTTCAAGGAGAATTTAGAGAGAACCATTTGCAGGGGATGATTTAAGAATAGCAAATCCTGCATGATTCTTGATGTCTCTGCCAACACTATGATTCTCTAAATGGAGAGAGGGAGCAGCCTTATATTTTTCCTTAAATTGCAAATCAAAACCCCCAAAGAGGAGCACCAAACAGTGGACATCTACAAGCAGTATGAAGGTCCTAGTTGGCACAGGCACAGCAGGGTACTGCAGGACAAAAACAAGAACTACTGCACCAGGAAGTGCAGAACTTGTCAGTGGCAAAACCACCTGGGTACCCTCTGGCTTACTGCTGGGACCACGGTTGGCAGCCAAACAGACTTTTTATTCTTCTGCTATCACTGAGTGTTGGCCCACAAGGGGTTTGGTCTTGTTGTGAATGGTAGTGTTGAGGAAGGAGTTCTGAGGTGAATGACCTACAACTGCTGGCTGGGAATGCTACAGTTATTGTACGTAGCTAGGGGTGGAAGGGAGCCACCCTCGGGTCAGAAAGCAATGAGTTGATGAGAATGGTTTTCAGTTCTCCCCATCAGATTTTTTTTTTTTTTTTTAATAGCGATCTAGTTACCTGGTACCAAGAAAACTGGATCTGCATTTTTGGAAACACTGCCCAGAAATCTGTAGAGCATGTACATCTATCCATTCAGCTAAGTCAAGCACAATGAAGGGTAGGCTAACTTCAGACTCATTAGCAGACATTCATGAAGTAGTTTAAAAAAGGTCTATAGGAGAGTGTGCGAGGTTTGGATACTCTCTGGTGGGAAAGAGAAACTTTCAGTAATGTGGCACATGATTTTGTCACCCGTGCTACCCAAATGTAGAAATGTACAAAATTTCAGTCAGTAGCTACACTCTTTAGTCTTTATTCAAATGCATCTAGTGCAGGGGTAGGCAAAATACAGCCTGCACGCTGAATCTGGTCCATGGAGGGGCTTTGTTCATCCTGCAGTGGATCCCTTGGTCCTGCCTGGCCCAGGTGCCACCCAGCCATGGTGCATTCTGCTGCCCCCCTAGGCATGCACCAGGGCTCCATGGCAGGGAAGACCTTTTATGGAGAGTGGCACCTTCTGGCTGCCACCACTGCTGCCCCCAGCCCCATGGTACCAGTGGGGACCTGCGCCACACAGTCCTGACTGGCAGGGTTTGAACTCTCACCACTGCCATGCTGGGCAGCCCAGAGGCAGTGCTGATGCAAGGCAGCCCAGAGGTGTTGGTGATGCATGGTGTGGGCTCCAGGTGGCTGCACCTAGAACTGCCCAGCATCTGCAAGGGGAAAGGGCTGCTTTCCCCCTACACCAAACAACAGTTTCTGCCCAGCACCACTGCTGCTGCTCAGCCTGGATGGGTGAGTCTGGAGCAGGCTCGGGGTGTGCTGAGTCAGGGCTGTGCAGTGCAGGTTCCTGTTGGTACTGCGGGGCTGGGAGCAGCAGCAGCCGGAAGGAGCTGCTGCCACCTGGGCTGCCTAGAAAGGTAGTCCAGACACAGAGCCATCCCAGCTCCACTACGTGCCCAAGGGGCAGCAGGACGTACCATGGCCAGGTGGTGTGGAGCAGGTGCAAGGCAGGCAGGGGCTGCGCCTAACTTGCGGTGGTGGGGAGGTGTGACAGGGTGTGCAGGTGTGGAGCTGTTGCAGGGTGGGGGCAGGGGCAGGTGCTGACCAGCTTGGCGGGGAGTGCACACCACCATACCCTCACACCCACATGCCTCTTGGGGGAGCTCTACTCACTGCTACATGCACACACCTTAACACATACATGCAGCCACCCCCCCCCCCCAAATATACAAGAGAAAGACTTCATTTTGAGCTATTATGGAATCACCTCTGTATACACAGTGCAAATATACACAAATCAGGACAAAATATTTTTTAAAATAAAATGAAAATATATTATTGTGGATGTTTGTTTGGTTTTTTGGGGTATTTTTGTTTTGTTTTTTTAGGATATAATTTGTTGTTTTTTCTGGTTCCAAGATGGCAAACTCCTTTCCCAAAAGGAGTACACCCAACACACCAAGATTTCCAGGAGCCTAACCATCAAGTGTCGATGACAGAAGCCAGTGGTTTTTTTTGTCTCTGGGTTTATCTAATAACCCTAATGCAGCCCTTTCCAGTCTGTTTCTGTGCACACCTCCTGGAAACAGACACATGGAACAGCTCCACCTTGTGCAGACCTTTCAGGCCTGGCTTTGCATGAGGAGTGTATGGCACCTGCACCTGGCAGAGTAGCATCGCCCTCACTGAAAATCACGGAGGTAAGTTGAAGCAGTGCAACAGTGATTCTTAGTGAGGGCAACCACCAAATTAGAAAAATTGTGGAAGGGGCCCTGAATCTGAAAAGGTTGAAAACCTGTGGCCTAGGCTCTTGGTTTCTGCCTCTAAAGTTATGAGATCACATCAGGGTCCCAGCTCAATATTTATAGAAGAACTAAATAATGTGGCTGGGTGACAAACTTAAGGTTGCAATTTTGCAGTGGAAGCCAAATAGACACTTGGATTTAGGAAAAGGCCTGGAGAAGGAAGAGCAAACTGAGCATAGTAGCAAGCTCCTGTTGTCTTCCAGAATACCATCCCTGGGGGGGCCAGGAATTGGAAGCAGAAGTGGAAGAAAAGGGGAGTATAACAGGATGCATCTCCAAACTGCAGCTGTCATGCCCTTTAGCAGCCACACTAATCCCATTAGTCACTCGGTCTTTCCAGAGGTACTTCCCTAATCTCACCTACCATGTCTTGATGGAGAACTTGTATAAGTTTGGCAGGCTGCCCACAGAACTTCCAAGCAAGTCTGTATGTAGGTGTCTCACTTCACTCTGCTTGTCATCAGGGCACCTCGTGCTGGACTGATCTTTGACTCTGATTCTAAGAGAAGCAGCTCTCCCCTGGCCTCCGATAGCCCACTCCCACAACAGTTGGGGGGCCTCTGGAAGCCCACTTGGGGCTCTCTCTAGCTTCAGCTAGCAACAGCCCAGCTAGGGCTGTCTTTCCCACTCTGGCCCCCAGGCCTCAGTCACCCCTAACACACTTCACTACGCACAAAGTACCTTTCCCCAGGCACCTGGTGGCCTCCACAGATTCACAGAAGTTTAGGGCTGGAAGGGACCTCATGAGATCATCGGGGCCAGCCCCCCTGCTCTGACCAGGAAAGACTGCAGGGGTCAAATAACCCCAGCAAGGTGTGAGTCCAGTCTCCTTTTGAAGATCTCCAGGGTAGGTGCCTGCACCGCCCTCACTGGGAGTTTATTTTAGAGTCTGTTCACATGAACTGTGAAGACGATTTTCCTTATATCCAGTCTGAAACCTTCTACAAATTTGTAACTGTTCCTTCTGGTTTTCCCCTGGGGCACTTCAGTGAATAGTTGTTTGCCTAGCCCCTGATGCTCTCCCCTGATATATTTGTAAGCTGTCACCAAATCCCCCCGAAGTCTTCACTTTTCTAGGCTAACAGTCCCATATCTGTCAGCGTTTCCTCATGGCTTGCTCTTCAGGCTTCTAATCATATGAGTGGCTCTTCTCTGAACTCTCTCAAGCTTCTTCACATCCTTCTTGAAGTGCGGCACCCAGAACTGGACGCAATACTCCAGCTGCAGCCTCACCAATGCTGAGTAGAGCAGGAGAATAACTTCCTTAGTTTTGCTTGAGATGCATCAGTTGATGCATGCCATTGTATTGTTTTCTCTGCTAACTGCACCCTCACACTGGTGGCTTATATTAATTTTATAGTCAGTTTTGCCCCCCAGGCCCCTTTCGGACTTGGTGCTAGCTAATGTAGCACCGCCAAGCCTGCAAGTTTGTTGTGGATTTTTCCTCCACAGATGGAGCACTTTGTGCTTCTCAGTTCTAGTCTGCCCGTCTAACTAATCTGTCTAGGTCTACCTGGATCGTCAGCCTACCCTGATGCGTGGCTGCACTTCCCCAGAGTTTAGTGTCATCAGCAAACTTTGCCAGTGTGCTTTTCACCCCCACAACCAGATCATTGATAAAGATGTTGAAAAGCACCGGCCCAAGTATTGAACCCTGGGGGACCCCACTGGCTACCTTCCTCCAGGTTGACATAGATTCATCTATTAGTACTCTCTGGGTCCAACCCTGCAGCCAGTTCCCCACTCATCTGACTGTTAAATTGTTGAGCCCATAGTCCCCTAGTTTTACCATGAGAGCCTCATGTGGCACCACGTCAAAGGTCTTCCTAAAGTCCAAATAAATAACATTGACCTCATCTCTCTTATCCAGGTGGTGAGTAACCTGGTCATAGGAGATGAGGTTAGTCAGACATGACCTGCCCATGACAAAACCATGCTGGTTGTCATTCAGAATTTTGGCTTCTTCTAACTAATGACATATGGACTCCTTGAGAAATTTTTCGAGGATTTTTCCTGGGATTGATAGCTTCATAGCTTTTAGGGTCGGAACGGACCTGAACAGACCATAAAGTCCGCCCCCCTGCCCTGGGCAAGAACAAGTGCTGGGATCATAATACCCCAGCCAGATATCTATCCAATCTCCTCTTGAAGACCAGGCTGACTTTTGAGGTCAGGTTAATTAACCTGTAGTTCCCTGGGTCCCCTCTTCTCCCCTTCTTGAAGATTATCACAGCACTGGACCTCTTCCAGTCTTCTGGGACCTCTTCTGAGCACCACTAATTCTCAGAGGTTCGCCAGTGGACTTTTTTAAAGTCAAGAATTTGTACCTTACTGACAGATTTCCCAGCCCTATGATGGACAGTGCAAGTGATAGTGTCATGGTCACTATTGCCTAGGTTACCCTCTATCATCAGATCACTCACTAGGCTGTTATCCCCTTTGGCCAAAACTAAATCTAGGACATTTCCTCTGGTTGGCCTGCATGCTTCCTTAGACAGGTAGAACTTGTCAATACAAATCGGGATCTTCCATCTCCCTCATCAGCCACTCCCATGCCACACAGCAAAAACAGAAAAATCACGTGCAACAAACAATTTATGCACTTTTTACTATAATGCTTGCACCGAGCTCCTTCTCCCTTCAAAATCTGGGCCAGTCTAGACCTGTCCTGGTCTGAAGCTCTGTTTTAAATCTCTTGACTGGTTCCACCCCTTCTAGTCGCCAGGCTCCCCTTCCCTACTGGGGCACAGAGATTCCTCCTCTGCTAATTAATGGTCTTACTGCACTGCCTTGCTGTCTGCCCCTGAAGCCTGTACCCTACTAGCAGGAAAACAACTCTAGTCTGCCTCTGCAGCCTGCAGTTTACAAACTGGAGTCTTGCTGCCTTCTAATTCTACCACTTAGCCCCACTCTGTCACAGGGGTTGGGGCCTCTTTTACAGGAAGCTAACCAATGTACTTGAGACCTCAGCATGAGCATCTACAGCACTGAGGAATACCACAGAAAAAGGGATCCACAAAGACATGTGTTTTATCAGCAGGTGCTGGAATACTAAATCTGTTCAATTTGATGAATGGCACCTTCCTGCCTGAAGCCCTGTGGCTCCTAAGATGGAGAAGAGAACCTTTTGTGTGCTTTTGGATGTACTACCCATGTTTCCTGTAGCATAAAGTTTTTTAATAATGAAAACCAGAATATCAGTCAATAGGCAGTAAATTAAAATTAATTATAGGTAGTCCTGGATCACAACTTCTGAAGAGTCATGAAGCTTTACCTCATTAAAAGACGTACAGCTGAACTCTTTGTTAGTTAATATAAGTCACTAGCAAGTTATCGTTCTCAAGGTCATAATGCTTTTGTGTATGATTAACTGTTCATTTAGAATAATGTTCTTTCAAAGTTGGACGTTACTTTATAGACTTCATAAGTCTATTATAATGAAACTTGATGTGGTGTAATGCAATATCTATTCTTTAGAGGGCTGTTTCTTTCAAAGAAATAGTCATAAGAGTTTGAAAACTTCAATTTCTGAAAGAAGAAGATAAGCTTGTAAACTATTAGCTGGTAAATACAGAGCAGAAGTCTTCAGAAAAAATTGTCTGTTAGAAGCCTTTCAGACCATATTTTTTTTCATCTGTGTTCCGCCCAGATAAGACCCATTTGAATATAAATCTTTATAAAAAATGCTTCACATATGGCAAATAAAAGCATTTACTTTTCCTTATGTGGTGTTTTATGAAATGTTCCTGCTCATAAAATATCTATTTTAAAAGCAAACAAATGAAGGCACCCAAATAGCAATCATGGTCACAATAAAAACATCAGAGTTGAGATGCGGGAGTTGCAGCATTACGCAAAAACTGGAAGTTATTTTCTCTTTAACAGGACCTGTGTGAAAACTAAGTGATCAGTTATCCACCAGAAGATCTCATTATAACCCACTTTTTACAAAGAGAATATGAAAATGATAATTAACTCATGTACAGTCTAAAGGAATAAGAGTGTGCAATAGCATGAAGGCTGCTTAGGATTCAAAATCCTGGCTTGTTTGAAGTCCAGAGAAGCTTGACATTGATTGCAAATGAGCTAAGGTTTGGCCTTGGAGGCCTATTCTAAAGCCTCCTGAAGTGAATTAATTCTTTCTATTGCTTTCCAGGAGTCTTGGATGAGCCCTAAATGATTTGCTAGGATGTGCTATGCATCACAATGTATTTGGGCTGTGGGCTGTGAATTGCAACAAAGGAATCTTTTGTAAGTAGCTCCAGCGTTACCTACAGTAAAGTTCTCATTGCCTCTACTCTACTTTCATGCTGTAGGCACTGTCCAGTTGGAAAGGTCCAGTGCAGTTTAAATGAGTTGTGGAGAACCCATGTGAAGGAAGGAGTCATGCTCCTGTGCATGTGTATGTGGCAGTAGAGTTGGTTGAATTCTTTTCTGTTCATGTATCAGCTGGTAAATGGGGGCACCCTTCTTTCTGTTCAGAAATTTTTCCTTGCACAACTGTACCCAGTATTTCCAAGTGTTCTAGCCACAACCAACTGGCCCCTTTTAAAGGAATTTAAAAAGTTATGTCTCCATAGTCTGACTCTGCATCTTCATAACTAGGGCATTGGCCAAGGACATGGTCCAAATTGGTCTCAAATATCTATGCTGTCCAAGTTTTATAACTCCTAGGTTTTTCTGCTCCCAAACTTCCACTGGGGGCCTGAGAGAGCATCCCAATGAGAAACTGGTGGCAACTGATGGTTCTGTGAAACATTTTGATTTCAACAAAGCATCATATTTTGACAGGAAAAAATATTTGTCAGAAGTGTTTTGGCCCGCTCTGCCAATATGCTGAGAGACAGACTGTGCACACGGAAGAGTGCCAAGCAAATGACAGCTGTGGAGTCTAGGAGGGAGTTACAGGGGGAGCTGGGGGAGACTTCTCTTTGAGGCAGGAGTAGTCCTTTTCCCATGAATATCTTGGCTCTACAAATTTGGCCTCTTGCTTGTACCCCCAGACTAAATGCAGTGCCCAAGCTCTTCCATCCAAGCACCATCTCATATTTTCTCTGAAAAGATTGCTTCCTTTCCTTTACCTCACCTTTAATGTCCAAACAGCATAACACTCACTTCTGTGTTCACAAGATGGGCTAACCACTGAGATGGAAAATGAATACACTGAAAACGCTGAAATCAAACCCTCCCCACCACCTTTCACTGTTAGTGATGAGATAGTTCCGTGGTAGTAGCTTTTATGGAGGCAAATGACTGGGAGAAGATTGCTGAGAGGACTGAAGCACTTGGAAACAGTCTATAAAGTGTGTAATGAAGACATCTGAGAAAAGAAAACCCTAATATGCAAAGGAAAGAAGAAACCGTAGGAAGAACTCTGCACCATTTACAATTGTTTGAGACAAACTTCATATGTGATAAATGGTGAAGGGATGGTCACTCAAGAATTGGGCTCTGTAGCCATATGCAGGTGTTCAGTGACCCGACCCCTCACTTGGCGCAATTTTGTTGACTTGCAAGACAGACAGAGATGCCGCCTACTACTAGTAGCTTTTAATTTCGTGCATGTAGATGCTTCACATAGTACCAGTTAGAATATAGTGAAGAAGTCTGTTCTTTTCCTCCCTAAACCAGGAGTTTCTATAATTTTATGAGAGAGTAGATTGCAAGATTAGTTTGGAAAGCTCAAGAACTGGAAGACTGAAATACCTCAGGATCTTGGGTGCTTCTTGTCACAAACCTACAATGATATAGGTGTTTGTGGGTCATTTTACACATTTTCTGGAGTTTATTTTATTGATATGTCACGTGTAGTCTCTACATATAGGTAGCATCAAGCCGTGTTCAGCTTTATCATTCTTATGTTTATATGAATTGTGGTATTTGACATTGGTGTCATGCTGGTATATATTTTTATATTTTAGCCAAGGATGTTTAGTAAGGCAGTGATGAACTTAAGTGTTCCTCACCTGTTCACAATTAAGGGAAGCAATCTGAGAACTAGCATCTGATGTGAGTTTTACCCATCTCACTGTGGGGAAATTAGGTGAGAGAGTATATTTAGGGTACTGGATTAGAAATCTTCACCTCTAGAAGGATGGAAATATTCTCTTGGTCTTAATTAGAGTAGGAAAGATTTTTACCCTGGGTGTAAAAATCAGGTTAGGCACCTGAGGGGCACTGTGATGCCCCCTGCATCTTTACTAGGCTCTCTCTGTGCCTTGTCTCTCTGGGTCTCTCTCTGCCTTCTTGTCTGCCACATGTCACCTGACTGACAATTCAAAACACCCATGAGACATGGGGCATGGTGTAGGGGCAGACTGGAGCCACGCAATATGTCCTTGAGGTATACAAGGTTGAGCCCACAGTGTTGTCTCACCTGTGGTCAATTCTCGAGCTTGTATACCTCAAGGGCGTATTGCATGGCTCCAGTCTGTCCCTACACCACACCCCATGCCTTGCGGGCATTTTAAATCACCAGTCAGGTAGGATACTTGTCCCTGAGCCTCCAGGCCACCTCAGACATTTGTTCCATTCTTGAGGTTTCTGTCCTCCCAGCTTCTGCCCCTCTTCTCTGGCTGGACCCTTGCCCAACGCCCACTGTTCTAGCAGGGCCCAAGGCTTGGAACTCAAACAGGAGGGCTAACTTAAACAAAGGCCACGTGCCCTGTTAGAAGCATTCGCTCTCCACCCCAGGTAGCATTCCCATTCCCGGGTCTGCAGAGTGGCTTACCCTAATTTCTGGGTCTTTCAAGGGCCCTACTGCCATGGGTGCCATTCTTTGTGGTTCCCAGGACTAGCTTCCCTGATTGGTGTAGGTTCTGGTCTTATATAGTCCAAGCATGAGCCCCCTTCTCATCATGCAACTCCCCTGACCTGCCCACAGGGCTGTTTCCTAGCCCCTGCGCTGCTGGTTACCTGTGCCCAAGCTATAAAGACCCTGCCCTTAAAGGGGCCATGCCACCTTTCAGTAACAGGGCCAGGATTCCCTGTTATACTGGGTAAATGTGCATGCATAGGAGGGGGACAGGAAGTTTTATATGCATAGTGTGGGCTCCCCAAGAATCCAACATGTGATGTATGTAAATGACCAGATAAGAAACTACTTAAATTTGCCTGAACAGCAAGCCTGGGTCTTCTGAGTTTTGGCAAGCCATTGAAGGCCGCGTGACAGGCAGCCAGAGGCAGATAAATATTAATTTTCTAAATGTTTAGGGGCCCTGCGGGCTGGATACAATGGCCTGGCGGGCTGCATGCGGCCATTGTTCTAGCTGGCAAAATCCCCTCTGCTGATGACTAACAAGACCTAGTGAGACAGGTATAGCTGAGGTTCCAGAGGTCAGAGAGGTGACTTTTGGAGCATCTTAGTCTATTCTCAGTAGTCAAGCAGCAGATGGCAGAGAGGGATTGGGGGCAAAACTCAGAAGGTGTGGGAACACCCTGGGAGTGTGTCTGAAAAGTGCCCTTTGCTGCATCCAGGGCCAGGGAGTGTCACACTTACCCTGAGTCTCAATTTTTTTTTTTTTTTTTTTAGTTCATTCATCACTAGTACTAACTGCGCTTTATAATTCCCAGTAGGAGGAGTAATGTTACTCTCCCCCCCACCTTCTTACAAGATAGAAACTTAGTATACCCAAACCTTACCTATTGAGAGCCCCATGTTTGAAATAGTGCCGTGTCCCCTAAATGGTTTTCAGATGAATGAAATTACAATTAAGTAATGTACTGAATTTCTGCATTAACAGAAAACTTCTCCTTTAAGTCAGGTCCATTATCCACATGGATGAGGGCTGCTAGACACTTTCTTCAGATTAGACAATTCAGCAAGGCATACATATAAAAATGTTGCTATTTGAAGCCTGATTTCTGGCTTAAAAACTTATGTGCACAGAGTAACACATCTTTTTGAGTTAATAAGGCTGAATAATTACTAGATACAATGCTTTTTTTGAAGCAAAGAAAAGGACATTCTGAAAAGAAACAGTTCCTGCAATTAAGCTGATAAAGTAACTCTTGCTGATGATTTTGGATTCACAGTTCTTAAAAGCTTCATTTAATATGATGAATTGCTTCCATCATTTAATCTCTGAAGCATTTGTTTTGTGCCAGGTGTACTTATCATACCTCATATGAAGTATGTATAAGAAATTGTTGTCAATAGTTTGTGCTTTAGTCAGAAGGATAGCTTTGAAAGTGTCTGAATTATAGAGAGTCATAGAGAAGCAGGGCTGGGAAGGATCACCAGAGGTCTAGTCCAACCTTCTGTCTGATGCAGTAGCATCCACCAAACTATCCTATACGAAGATGCTAAAATAGGTTAAGTGAAGGAGCCTGGAGAGATCACATCATGTTTTGATTGAGACAGAATCAATATTATATTGCATTAATGTAACCATAAGTCTGTGCCTACATTGATTCTGTGCCACGTCTTAGAGTATCACTGAGAAGCATGGTCGGCCTACTCATTGTTGCTCTCCATGTTACAAAATCCAACAGTTAGGCAATAGGCTTCGGAGAGGTGCCGAGTGCATGCCCAGAACCACACTGAGGATTTATATCTTAGACACAGTTATGGCACTCTCTTAGAGCCACTCTAGATTAGTTTCATTGCCCAGTTTCTTAAATTTGGCATGCCCAGAGTAGGAGCAACTGGGACAAGCCTAGGGACAGTGTAAACTAGCGAAAACTGGTCTTTGTGAGAGAATTTCTTAGGGCCTTGTTACACATTGCACTTTGAGCTGTTCAAATGTTGATCAGTGTTAGTGCTAGCTCAGGTTTGGAGCAGTCACATCTTGGTCATGTCCAGACAAGCGCAGATGTTTGTTTCCCCAGGGACAAGTAACAGAGGCACACCTTGTGCTGCTGCTACTTGACCCCAGGGAGCAACTGTGCCCAATGCACTCTGGTGCAGAGCAGGGGATCTCCAGTGTCAAACTCCCCCCACCATGCTGCAAGGTAGCAGTGCAGCAAACACCTGCATGTACAGTGTATGGCACCACAGATGGGTCTGTGGCGCCACAGATGGGCCTGCAACACCATATCCACACTTGTCTGGACGTGGCCCATAAGGCTAAAAACCTTCTTTGACCCCCAAGTGCACCGTTGTGATTTGCCACTGACTAGAGGGCTGGTGAGCAGGGACCTGACGAGGAGCTACAGCTGTGAGTTGCCACTACAGGGCTGGTGAGCCAGGACAGGCTTCTATCTCTGCTCTCTGTGGAGGTGTGAGAGATGGGGTTGTCAGGGTGGCAGGAAAATGAAACTGGGAGATGGTTAATGGGATGGGGGGGTAATGAAATGTGAGGAGGAAAGGAAATGAGGGTGGAGGAAGGGTGGTGAAATGAAGGAAGCTGGCTACTGAAGGATAAAATAAAAAGGAAGTAAAAAAAAATTAAAAACAAATAAAGTAAATTAAAGAAGGTCTCATGCTTTAATAAACTGGGATTTGGGACTGGTGTGTGAGGAGTGCTGGTTGTGTTTCCCAGGGTGGTTGGGAAGTGGGAGCAGTGAGGGAAGGTGCTTTGGGGGGAGCTATTCCCCCAGTCCCAGGAAGGAAGACCTAGCTCATGGGGTCCTGATCTGGCCCCCTATCTTGTCCTCCCCAATCAACCTAGGCCCCAGTCCTGGACCTGTCCATGCCCTGAGACCTGCTTAGCTGGCATGTGCTCTGTAAGCTTTTTGCATGGGGTTGCATCGCTGGGGTGGGACAGTCACCATGCCAGGGACAGGAGAAGGAGTTGGCTTGGTGCCAGAACTGCCCCTTGGGCAGTGGAAGTCCAGGGGTGGAAAGTTGACAGAGTTGGCAATGTTGATGGACTGCAACTTGGGCAGCTCATCTGTGGGGAGTGTTCATATATTAATGGAACATGAGCTGGGCAACATGGATAAATATGGGGTAGCATAACTTTCAGTCCCCTGAAAGTGTACTTAAAACTAGTTTCAGGTGTTAACGTGTGGACGTGTGTGGACAATCCAGGGCTTAAGAGTTCCAGGAGCCAGCTAAAATGAATGTGTAACAAAGCCCTTCATTTAACAAGCAACGATGTACACGCTGAGGTCCATCTAAAGTATGTGGAAGCCAGAATGTGTATGCAAAAGAATTCAGTAATGAAAAATAAAATACTAGTCCTTTCACATAGAAATAAATCCTTACACCCTTTCCAGCAAAATAAAAAAGGATGTTTTTTCATCATTGTTTGTTGTCTGGCTTAGCGACAGGTATCTAGGGGTTATGTGACTTTTCTGCCTATTCACAAAGACAAAATGACAGAAAGGTCAGAATTGTTTTTAATAAAAACCTTGCTACTCTAGAGCAAGTAGGCACATGATCATCAGTAGGATGTCCCGCCCACCCCCATCAAAGAGAGAATAAGTGGAATAAGTGCAGACTAGGAACGAATGTTGGCCCAAATCTTGTTCCCTCTTATACTGACGTAAAACTGGAATAACTCTCTAGAAGCAAGAAGAGTTATTCTAGGTTAATACAATAATACTCTCTTTTTTTCTTTCTTTTTTTTTTGGTTTGTATCACGTTAATATATTTCAAAGCAACCCCTTTCATATATTCATTTGTCCTGTTCATATGAACATACTGAGACCGAATTCAGTCAACCAGGGGTGCCACAGCTGCAGCCCTCAGGCCCACAGAGCCCCACAATCTGGTCCCCAATGCTGCCCTTGGGTACAGATTTGATCCACACTCTGCATGCAGTGAGCACTGGACCAGCTTCACATGCAAGGCCCATGGCAGCAGGGCCAGATGAGTTTGACACCCCTGTATCAAATCACTCACAGCCTTCATCTTTCCATTGAGGCAGAAGAGTTATGGAATAGCTCATTGTAGAACATGCCACTTCATAAGAAAGTCATACTGCCTAATGGAACAGCCAATTCAACCCTCAAAGTGCTCACTTGCCTCACTAAAACTAGCACAGCACTTAGTATATATCTGGGTGGGGGCAGAACGGGCCTCAGCAACATTCATTTGGGAGCGGGGGGAGGAAACACACTCAAAATGCCAGAGACATCTGTCAACTCCATGTGGCAAGGACCTTCTCCTGTTGGTGCTCTACCTTCTGAAACAGTCCTGCAGTGACAGTTATGGTGTAGGTGATGCTCCTCATCATATAGGAGCGCACACCCAGCAAATGATGAGGACGCTTAAAGATACTAGTGCCATGGTCTGAGCAGACTCTGGGTCATGAACTATTATCTAGACTCACAAGCAGATTTTCTGGGAGTTGAGTTGGGCGTGTTTTGTGACACGTTTCCTAAAACAAGATGGTTTTCAGGATGCCTTAGAAGATCATTTACATGTTTAAATAAAAAAAGAAGTATAAATACAACATGAATGCATAAAGGAAGGCATAATGCCTTTCCAACATTCACTGAGGGAAAACCACCACCAACTGAGGGTGCAGACAGAAGTGCAGGAAGCATTTTGAGTTACAATGATCCCCCGAGCCAAACAGAAGTTCACTGATATTTTGATTAGCTCTTCTCTCAAACATCATTCTCTTCACTTTCTTCCTTTTCTCCCATAATCCTCATGTCCCTATGGCTTCATTTTGCTTAATTTGTATGTAATACTCAAAAGTCTGGAGTTCAACAAACCGAGAGGGAGACATCTTTGTAGTAGAAAATATTGCTCTATTTTTTTTGTAACCAAAAAGAGTGGAATATCAAGATCTGGAATTTTCTGAGAGGTGCCTTGAATAGAACAAGGGTGCCTTGAGTCTAAGAAAGTTGAGAACCACTACTCTAAAGGTATTTTGCCAGAAATAAATCTATATCCCCTCTGCCTTTCTTCTCCACAACACATGATCATCACGTTAAATTCCCTGCAGGAAGGTCTCTATCTGTAAAAACATTGTTTTCTGTGAGTCCCGTTATGCCCTGAAACTCCAAAATCTTGTCCTTCACCTATGAAAAGTTTAGGATCAAGGGGATCCCCATCTAATTCAAGAACTGTGGTTGCTTTTCACAGTTTGTTTACATATTGATCTACAATTAAGTCTGAATCCTTATAATTCATTTAACTTATAAATTGAAGTATAATATGGCCTCACCAGGTACAAATTGCAAGTTAGTTCAAATAAAAGTGTCTCTGTTATGCCCTCGTATATTGAATGGTTCACATTCTGTTGTCTGCAAGCCAGTTCTTCTGCTGGCAGTCTCATTTTCTTTTCAAGGCTTATCTTCATGCCATTACTCCCATATAAATAGATTCTAACTTAAAAATAAGCTTTCTTAGATATTTTATTAGGCATCTGGTCTCATCTTCTGACACCTGTTCTTAGTTTTCAAGCTATAATAAAACATGTGTATGCACACACACCTTTGGTTAACTAAAGAATAAAAATAAATGATAAAAAATGATAACAATGCATGGTATTCTTTACATTCGAGTGCCTTCTTTTCATTAGAAAGGCACAGGCAAAAAATGTCAAGGTATTTCTTTGGGAACAGACTTTATTTCCTGCATTAAGGATGAAATAATTATTTTTACATGGTTTTAAGCAGGGTGGTAAAATGTGGGCATAATATAATGTATCACTTTTAAATGTCACGGCTTATACTAAAGGGGTGTTGTATTGGTTGTTAAAGGTCAAAATCTCAGAAGCAAAATTTAAAGTAGGAACATTAAACAGAATGGACTGTGCAATGTCATGCTCGTAAAACAATGAAGCCAATGGAATCCCCAAACCTTGAAGCCTCCAGACATGCCACCAAATCCCATTCTGGTGCACAATTTAGAAGAAAGATGATCTAAAGTAACATGCAGCTGAAATGTAAAGCATTTGGAAATGAACCAATACTTGTTTTTCTTCCTTGGATAGCAGTTAGCTGTTTTTATAGGATTTGTTAGAACATCCCCGAGTTGAGATGGAAACCAGCATTTGTATAGATGATCCATATTTAGGTGTAAAATAAAAGCAAAAAAAATCTTTAAATATTCATGAGTGGCAAGTATATAGGACCCCAGTCCTGTATGCTGCTCTGCATAAGCAGATTTCTGTATCTGAAAGGATGGAGATCTCACGTGTACATATTTCTGCTCTGAAGGAAATGCCTGCAGGATCATCATCATACAAGGTACATTTATTTGCTCCTTTTCTTAATAAAAGAAGAGAGATTTTTAAAAAATGCTTGTTGGTTCTCTTTATACAGGAATAAGCGCTAAATAGCTGAACTACAAAGACTAGCAAATGCATAGCACTAAATTTAATGACATCTTTACTGAATGAGAGAGAAAAAAAATGCCAGGCATAAATAGCCTACTTAACTTGAAATGATTGTTTAGCATTATTTCACCAGCATCTGAAAGAGATCTGTGAACAGGACACCAGATCTACCTGAGTCAAAAGAAATTCTGGGCATTTTTTTAAGCTTCTGTTGCCTTACCTACATCATTTAATATCTTGTATGTTCTATTACTACTGTCCTATTTTTTTCTGAATGTCACTACACTACTTTCAGAAATGTTCATAACTTTTATAAAAGTTTTCATAAAACTTTCATAAACTCTCTCTTATTTTGAAGAGATGAAGATGGAGTCATACTAGTGTTCCTAGCCTTCATCTGGTATCCTCTCAGCTTTATCTGGAAGACTACTTCCAACCAAAAGACTCATGAAAATGAAGTTAGAGTTATTCACACTGAGGAAGGATTCTTACAGATTGTTAACCTTTCTGTATGAATAACTAGCTCTCTCAGTTAAAGAGGAGTAGCTATACTGGATCAGACCCAAGGTCCATCCGGTCCAGCATGCCGTCTCCAACAGCTGCCAGCCCCAGACGCTTCAGTGTGCAAGAAACCTTGTCAACATGGATCACAGTTTGCCATAACTGCAGGCCAGAAATCTTGGTCCCCTTTCCTCTCCCTCCCCCTGGAGCAGCCAGCTGCCTGCACTCAGTCTCGCTACCGATTCCCGACCCTTCTGCAGCAAGGGAGGCATAGACACAGCAAAGCAGCAGGCTCTTCAGCAGAGGGAGTGCTGAAAAGGGGATGGGTGGTACATGCAGCTTCATGCCACTGATCCCTTGTGCTAGACCAGACTTGTAGGGCCTGGACTGGACCTCTTCGCAGGCCAGACCTGACCTGTGGGTCATAGGCTGCTGACCACTGCATTAGACAGACATGAGATGATCTGCCCTCCTTCTATTAGGTCACCTTCTAATCTCAAAAGTTGAAGATCCCTTCTATGTTTGGTTTAATTACAACAACCCTGGATACACTTGATCTCCATCATCCAAGGTGTTTTGGAATCCTGTTAATTTTTTGGCTTCAACAATGGCAGGGGCTTTCCTAATCTAATTATTCC
>NW_005842006.1:1897079-1909696 GCF_000455745.1 Alligator sinensis
GGTTCAGCATTCTCCCTTGTTGGCTATTCCATACTGGTTCAACCTCATATGAAGGGAGCCTTCTGGAGAATTCAAAACAATTGCAAAAAAATAAATGAAAAGGTGAACTGGTGAGAGAAAAGAAACTTTGGTGCTATGTAATTACAGAGAAAGGATCATGAAAATGTTGGAGGTGGTGTTGCTTGTTTTTTACCCTAGAAATGTTAAATGGGAAATCTTCCCATTTTCTCTGAAGTTTTCCCTGCAAAGATGAAAGTGTACTAGAAGTTTTTTTCACCCTTAATCGAATGAGGAAGGATTATGAATCTAACTGTAAAGAGCTTTTTCTTCCAGGTATTTGTGGAAAAATAAAATGTATGTGTATTTAAAATTAGGCACAGCACTGGGATCCTTGGTATCCCAATGATAGGCAGTCCTAAAAATCCCTTTCTTCCAGAGATGTTTCTCTGTGGTTAAGGTAAAGGAGGTTTCTAATCTCTGAAAATGACACTTGGGGTCTGAATAGGAGTTTACAGAATGCCCAGAACATGGTTTGTCTAACCACGTTCTTTTGAGCCTTTGGGCTAAGAGGAGCTTGTGGTTCTCCAAATCATTTCTGTCCTTGTCTGACATGTTTGCTCAAGCAAAAGGCAAACAGAAACAAACAAGAGATGGACAAAAAAGATAATCACTTTGGCTTGTGCTTACTGGAATAGTCTTCAACTGATCAATTACCTTAACTATGAATGTGAAAACGTCGCTAGTCTAGATTCACAAATGGGATATAGGTGTCATAACACCAAGCATTGCTGTGCCTAACTTTTAGGCATCTGGCTGTTCAGTAGAATTAAAAAAAACATCCAAAATGGGTGCCCAAGTTCCCTCTATAAAAGCATGGGGAAGTTTAGGTACTTAAGAATGGGATGCACAAAGGCCAGTGTGCTCAGCTGGGAACCACCTAGGTAAACCAACAGGAAACAGCGAGGCAAGTCTAGGTAAGTCTCTCTAGGGCTCAGACATACCTCTCCTGATATTACATGCTGAAGGCCTCTCTTTCAAAAACCAAGGATGAATTAGTCCTTTCTTTCAAAATACAGCCAATGATGACACCCCTTTTAATCTAATTACTCGGTGGTTAGGTCACTGCCCCAGGGGTGTGGGACCCTGAGTCCAATTCCCTCCTCTGCTTGAAGGAATTCAAGCCCCCTTCTCCACTGTGCACACAAGCGTTTTAAGCACCAAGCTATTAGGTATTCTGAAAGTCAGGGGTGGTCCTTGCTCTGTGTTAAAACTGTTCCACTTTGCATTGGAATAATTGAATGTTCATTGGGCAAGAGATGATCAGGACCTGGAGGAAGGCAGTTTCTGTGCCGGTGAATGTAAAAGAGTGAACAGACTTTTTTTACTGGAGTTTTCTTTTTGGACAACAGTGGAGGACAGCCTATCCTTTAGCTATATTCTGTACAGAGCCAAATGCATCAGATGTGCTCAGTGTGCTGACTGAGGTGGACCCACAGAGCAAGATAGGCTACAGAAGCCTTTGTTTGTGAATTCTGATGAGGCGAAGGCATAAGCCAGGCAACACAGTGCTCAGTAATATCACGGAAGTAATGTAACTTCAGGTCAGCCAGACTCACACATTTAGGCATCTACAGGATTTTACCTGTTAGAAACTCAGGTTCTTGAGTTTAGGGTATTCCAAGATTAGGTAGCTGCTGTACAAAGGTTTTGAGGAAACTTTGGATCTGGGCACCTATTGTGACAGACTTATGCTCAAGTCCCACATAAATCCTCTTTTTGGGTCTACCCTAAAGCCTTGCAATACTGCACATCATTATGTGCAATTCCCTTAAGGTTGTGAGTTGCCCTGTTCAACCCCTTTTACATTCATGGAGCCCACCTGCAGCCAGTACAGTAAGGTTCTGCCTATGCTGTTCTTTGCAGATCGGGCCCATATATTACTTCTATTGTTGTAGCTCCCCATCTTCCAGAAGATGCTGCTCCAGCCTGCAAGCAGGAGAGGTAATCCATCCACAAAGAGGCTGACATGACCTTTTAGCTGTTTACATGCTACAGATTAACTGAAATACTGGCCTAAGAAGGAAAATGTGCATGTTGGGAAAATTGCTCAGTGTTCATTTTAAAAGGAAAGCTGAACCCCTGCTTTCACTAGGTACCAACATTCAAGCAGGGAAATTGAAGTTGTGAAATCAAGTCAACACAAATTACAGCACTGCACTTGACAATCACTCAGCAGGTCCCTCCAGGAATGGAACTTCGGCCAAAGCCCTGTTCATAATGCATGGCCCAAATAGCCAGGCTGAGCCTAGCGTAACTCTTTATCCTCCATTGGTGCCCATTAAAAAAGGTGAACTAATATTTCAGAGACCTGTTAAAGCATAGGAGCATTCCAATCCAGGGTCTTGATTACAGCCCATCTCTAATTGCTGAGTAATTACCTTGAGAGGAAAATACTTAAGTCTACATGCAGGAGCCAAATACATTTTACTGTAGAGAGTCTCTTATTGGATGCTACTTCATTTCTTACTGTGTCAGAAAGCGAAACTAAATGACACTGCTGGAAATGATTGTTTCCCAGTGCAACATGCTGAAGCACATACTCTTTACTACGTAGCCAGCAACAGACCTAGGCTTGTACCAGATTTTACAGAAATGAATTTGATCCAGCCCAGTAACTAAGTCACGTGTCACTACACCATGGGTTCAACAGGCAGTTCACAGAGACCGAGTAATAGGAATGTGATGTGTCCAAGAAAAAAGCTGACCAAATCCAACTTCTTAATGAAAACATGATTTTTATGTTCTTTCACATTTATGCCAAAATCTAAGAAAAATGCTATCGCATAGTCTCAGCTTTATATTGCTTTGTCATTCCTTCTGTACTGTACCATACCTCTTTTTTATTAGCATATCCTCAGGTCTTCCACAGGCCAATGAATAAAACTGCAATAATTTATATTTTGATTTATGCCAATCACACCCACGGCTCTTTAAAAATCACACAAAACAATGTGCATTGCCAGCTCCATTTCTTCCCAGCATGATACACTGTGCTGTGCGCTGCTAGTGCAGATTTAAATAATTTGGAATTTTATTTCTGTTGGGGAGAAATGGCAGATTGAGGCACTTTCATTCTAAGCCTTCTTTTAGATGCTCAGTGGCAGAGAAGCATCCTAGCTAGTCTCTGTAATATCAGAAACCCAGCCCTGACAGCAAAACCTGGCTCCTGATGTTCTCCTTAACTAATCAAAGAGAAAATAAGAGGCTGATACTTGACTCACACAACACCTCTACAGCTCTTCTGTTCCACATTGGAATGGGTTATGTTGCATCAGCCCATTACCAAGAGTAGAGCATAAAGGCTTGGGAGGAGCTACAGCTCTGCCTCCCTAAGTAAAGCCAGATGTAAGTAAAGGGCCAGCCAGCTTTACTTAGGAGATGGAGCTGTAGCTCTTCCCCATCCTCTCCCTGCCCACTTGCTAACAGAAGAAACATCCAGCCTATTAGCACTGTTTTCCCACCTGGGACTTGGATATTTAGACAGAACCTTGTGATGGGAAAGGTTTTAGACTTGGAGGGACCCATGGGAAGGAGAATAATTTCACTGTACTTACCTCAGGAGAGGTAAAGATCACTGCAGGAGCACATAGTGGCACACTACATTTCTCAAGTGAATACTTCCTCTGGATTGGTGGAGGAAGAACCAGATACTTCCAGCCCCAGTAAGGGGCAGCCTGAGAGAGACTCCAGTATATGAGAGTTGGGGACGTTGGAGGCTCTCCCAACAATACCAGAGGTGCCATGAGGAAGGTATAGGCAGTCAGAGGACTGCCACTAGAGGAAGCATTGTTGCAGAGGCTCAAGGATCATGCTTGTGGAGCCGATCAGAAGCCACTGCCATAAAGTAGGTACCAAGAGGGGAATGGGGAGGCTCAAGTGGGCTCAGCCCCTACAAGGATAGGGCTGCCCTCTTGAACACAAAGAAACTATATCTTTTTCTTTTGTTGTTGTTAGTTTCTTGTGTTTGTCATTTGTTTTGCTTTTGGCTTTTTGAACTGAATTTAATTTGTCCGGTTACTAGGCGAACACAGATGGAAAATTAGGACTTAAAAGGGGCAATAGCCTCATTGAATCCCAGACTGTGCGATGGACTGTAGGTCCCAGGGTTTATTTGCTTTAGACATTGGTTGTAGTCAAACAGCCCCTATTTTTTGAGACTGGGGGAACCATACGTTGTGAATTATTTTCAGAAATTCAGTGTCATGGTGTGGTAAGGATGAGGGGTAGGGAAGGAGGAGCCCCATATAGAGAGCTTGCTGGGGAGTCTGAGGCGATCTCCCTGCAGAACCAACTCCCAAGCAAATTATATAGAATGAAACACCAAAGTAATGGAGGGCAAGAACTCAACAGTAGGGAGTGGCTAAAATGGGTGGGGGAGGGGGGCAGGGAAACTGTTACAGTTTCCCCTTTAGCCAGTCCTCACTCAGAAAAGACGTCAACTTGTTGTGGACCCAAGCCCTACAGCACCTATCGCTGAGAATCTTGTATAGCTATATAAAGGCCTGGGAGAACCCTTGTGGGCTGAACTCTCTCTGCAGCACTATACTGAACCTGGGTTCTGTGCAATTCTATCACCTAACACCCCCTATAGCCCCTCCCCCAACATGTACACTCACACTGAAAATCATTTACGTACCATTGAACACACACCAATGTGTTGGCTCCCTTTGTCTAAGTGGAGGGAATGGTTTGGGCTGTATTATTTTTCAGCCTTGAAAAACAGTGGTTATGTAGATTTCCCTTCTCTCCAAATAATTTGCTTTTCAACTGAAATCAGCATTCTAGTGTCAAGGATCATTATTTTAAAAGCTATGAGCAAATGGAAATTGTTGATGAGTCAAGGATTGTAAGGCAAGATAAAAACCGTCCAGGTTTACTTACAGGCCTGTTCTGCTACTACCCTTACTCACAAGTATGACTTCTCTTTAGAATAGACTATAAATCAACTATAGTGCAGTCCCTCTTATGTACCTGTATGTTAAGTGCATGAACTGCCTGAGTACATTGCATCTTTGAACTCCAATGTATGTACTCTGATTAACTGCACACCAACTGTAACTAGGGATGCCTATACACATGATGATTTTTGCCATGTAAAGCATTCTAAAGCTGTCACTTAATACACACAGCCAATTTTAGAACATTCTTTAAATGGCCAAAGTTGCCTTAATTAAACCTAGTTGTATGCATTTTAAATGCAAAGCGAAAGAACTGCAGTAGTGTGTCTTTATTGCACATGTATTTAACTGGGGCTTTTCAAAATAGTAATTGCTAATTGCTACCAACAGGTGTAGCTAGCTCTGGAGTCAGGTATCAGCATGCATTCGGCAGCATCTGGCACCCCCTGCCTTCAACTTTACAGAACTGTAGCAAGGCATGAAACTTGCATCAAACTATGGAACATCTATTATTAAAGAAGCTCCAGCTTCTGCCAAATGATATATCATTTGCACGTGAGACGGTCATCTTACCTCTCCTTTCTGACAGAAGGAATGAAATTGTTAACAAGATTAACATTTAAAGGATTGCCACTAGCCATCTGAGCCAACATTTCCTGAAGGCTAATAGGCTCAGTTGTATGGCAAGGACACCCCTTGTACCTGTGAGCCAGCAGGAGGCAGCAGCCTCCAGAGCTGTGCCAGGGATAAAGGTGGAAAGGGGGGCTACAGCCATGGAGAGGCAGCCTCAGCAGCTGCAACATCTGGAGAAGCAACAGAGCAAGGATGACATGGCACAGGTTATGGTACCTACTCAGAGTACTGTTGACAGTAGGAAAGCCAGCACACGTGACCCAGAAGTGCTGAATGAGGAGGTGGTATTTGCAGAGACTCCAAGTGGCCAACAGTAAGTAACCTCCCAAGGAAAATGAAGTAGTCATTAAGTGTGCCTACACATGAGCAGCAAGGCTGTTCTGACGTGCTGTAATTCTAGTTCATCAGAGCAGACTTGATTAATCAAGTCTGCTGGAGTATGACAATTATCATGCTCCAGCAGCCTCCCGCGTCTCATGCATCAGCATCCTTGTGCTTCAAAATAGCAGC
Organism: Alligator sinensis; assembly: GCF_000455745.1. Taxonomy (NCBI): domain Eukaryota; kingdom Metazoa; phylum Chordata; order Crocodylia; family Alligatoridae; genus Alligator; species Alligator sinensis. The sequence continues at coordinate 1,903,181 of NW_005842006.1, forward strand.
AGGGGTGTTTTAACTAAAACTCATTCAACTAGCTTTAGATCGGCAGTTCCTAACCCTGGGTCATGACCCAAATGAGGGTCACAGGGGCAATGCCGGTGGCACCACACAAAAAAGATGAGCCGTGCCACTTGCCAGGAGCTCCCCTGCCCCTCCCCCAGGCTGCCGCTGTTGCACTCCACTCCCAGCAGCAGGGCACAGAACAAAATGTTGGAAACCACTGCTTTAGATAAAGCACCACCCACCGCCATTTTGAAGCAATGGGTGCTGGTTCATGAGACACTCCAGGCACTTCAATTAGAGCAGCTCTCGGAGCCACTATAATTAAAGGGCCTCTCCCCTCAGCCCCAGAGCATGTGTATAAATGCCTTGAGAGTCTTTTGAAGGAGACAGTTGGGGAGTTACATTTGTAAAACTGTTCCAAAATGTTGGTGGGAGACCCAGGGGCTGTGGGGCAGTTAAGTTCAAGGACTGCACAAAGAAGACATTCAAGATTATAAAACAAATTGACTTCAGAGAGATGTATTTGAATTTTAGTGAGGGCCTGGACAGTCAAGGAGGTCACAGAGAATCACAGCCTGCCAGGGGATTTGACAGGGCAACTGGAATGAAGAGGTTGCCACCTGGGATTTTTAAGGCCACAGGCAGTCCTTCCTATGACAACAGCAACCTGGAGACTGATGGAGGGGTAGATAATCTAAACTTTAAAGACAGCTGGAAGGTGTTAAAGGAAATACTTGGCAAAGTGAGAACATTCAAGTGGGCAGATATCCAAAGGGACAAAGATAGCAGGAGTCTAGACTGGGGTGTTTTCATATATGAACAACCCAAAGAGGCCATGCAGGCAGCCTCTATGTTCAATGGATAATTTCTGCTTAGGAGACCTGTGCAAGTAGGGGTGGACATTAGAGCAGGTCCCCATGCAGATCTTTGAGCAAAGGATCACAAAGTACAGTGGTGGCCCCAGGTCATAAGGGGTGCTAGAGTGGGCTAGGACTGACTGACCCTCTAGACCCAAGAGAATCTTACCCCAAGAACATCCAAGACCAGCTAGGAAAAGGAATGAAGGTCCAGAAGACAGCACTGTCCAATGAAGAATAGTCCATGCCAGCGGCAATGTCTCAAGAAACTAGGATGACCAAAGAACCCCCAAAAGTAGCCTGATTGGAGTCAACAGTCACATGGATACCAAGGAGCAGGTCAAACAATCTGTGCATGACCTAATGTGCAGAGAATAAGAGCCATTATGACAGGCAATGATCCCCTGATGTAAGCCTTGAGAAAGAGGGAGGAGGCAACAGGGAGCCAAGGCCCCCATTTAAGAGAGAAAAGTGCTGGGTTTTAGCCCTGTTCTGCTGGAGACAGCTGAGCAAGGTCCAGCTGCTTTTGGGAATAAGCAGGGAGAAAAGTTATAGAGTTCCCTGTAGCAACTTGAGAGCTCCTGGCAGCGAAGGGTTGCAGCTCACCTGAGCTCAATACATTTGGGAGCAGGCTGCTGGTTAAGCAGATTGGTCAGGAGCATGTGACTGGGAGGGGGATGGAGGTTGAACAGACAGGGCCAGAACCAGAGTATACAGTCTAACCCAGGCTGTTCTAGAGGAGGGGAGCTCCAGGCACTGAGAGGTGATGGGAACCATGAGTAGACCCAGGAGGGCCAGGGCTGGACTGTGGCCTATAGTAGACAAGGCCAGCCAGGCAGCACAAAAGCCTGGGGAGAGCCTGGACTAAGGCACCCAACAATGATTGAGACTGGCTGGGGGTGGGAAGGTGCAAGGAGTGGTTACTGTGAACTGCTAAAGACCAGAGGATTGGGTTACAGCTGTAGGGGTGCTTGGTAGGGTGCTTGGTAGGGTGCTCCATGAGAAAGCCTAGCCTGGAATCGGGAACCCAGAGGGCTGGAGACTGGTGATAGGCCTCCAAGGGCTGATCCTCCTACAGTGCCTAATTTGTAAAGACTAGCTCTGGGGATAGGCAGACAAGGTTGTTTGGGTAAATCTGATATCTTTTATTAGACCAGCTCAGATAGCTGAAAAATGTTTTCTTTGCAACCTTTTGGGTATAAATACCCTTCATCAGGCTGAGGAAGCATCTGCAGTTGGTGTGTGCTCTTCCTGGATGCAATGAATAGTAAAGAGGCCAGAGGCTGGTACGCGTGCAAGACAGGCAGCCAGTGAAGATGTAAATTGAGGAGTCAGTGGGTGAGAGACAGGCTGGGGGGTTAAGGGGAGGGAGAAGGGGAATGAATGTAGCTGGTATATAGTGGAGAGTCAGATGTTAGGCAGATTACAATGTGTCATAAATCCAGTGTCTATATTTAGTCCATGATTTTTTGTATCCAGGATGTTGATGAAGTAAAGTTCATAGGCTCGTCTGTGAAAGTTGTTTTGTAAATTCCCTTTGAGGATTATAACTGAAAGGTGGGAGAGAGTGATTTTCTTGTGAGACATCTGCCCCACACAGGTAATTCAGTATTCTTGTCCTTATTAGGTTTCCAGTGTGCATTTATTCTGGTGCACATTTGTTGTTTGGTCTCTCCAATGTATTTTCCATCAGGGCATTTGGTGCATTGAGTGAGATGTATTCCATTTCTGGAGCTACAGCTGTAGGATCCAGGAATGGTGATGGCTCTGCTGTGGGGTGTAGTAATTTTGGGGGTGGTAGAGATATGTTGACACTTTTGAAAGAGCCACCCAGATACCGTGTGAAAAACCGTTTCAGTACAGAAGGAAAAGCCCCCAAAATCACACACCACTGGTTATGACATATCATCCCTCCCTGGAACCTATATGGAAAATCCTCAAAACAACTGCAATCCATACTAGAAGGAGACCCATTCTTAAAGAGCTCTTCCCAGAACCACTGATCCTGGACTTCAAACAAGCACTGGACCTCACTAACCTCATCACCAGCAGCAAACTCCCTATGGCACAAAACACACTGAGTGGATCCAGACTGTGCCATGACAAGAAATGCAAAACCTGCCAACACATCTCCAAACTAAAAACCAGAAACCAAACAGAATTATTAAACACAACACATGTTATACTTCCTTTGACAACTAGGGCTGTCACTTGATCTGCTAATCCATGATAAATATTAAATAAAAGCAGATGAAATACATGGGTGTTCATAATATATAGAAACATTCTGGTCTTGGAAAGCAGCATTTAAACTCCTTTGCAGCAGGTGATAAAATACTGATATTTTTGTTTAGTAAAATCTCACCACAACTTCTTGCTAAAACCCAACATTTATTGATCACTCCAGCATTGCCAAATGTTTTCTAAGGATCAACAGACGACACAAACCCACAGTAAATTCTCTGACCTTTCATAAGCTTTTTGCTGCAGCTGGAGAAACTGACAAGTCATCTCTCTCTCACTCCCCCACATCTCTTTATTTTCCAAAGCCAAGGAAAATGAGCATTACTTGGGAAATCAGGATTGAAGCCTTCAGAATTCTCAATTTTGATATTTCACTTGTGTCCCATTTTTATAAAAGGAGGTCAATTTGTTACCCTGAAAAGAGTCTCATGAACAAAGGTGTCTGAATGCATTTTTACAATATTAAAAAGCGTTGTTGTTTTTTTTCCTTTTACCATTGCCTTTACAAAGTTCATTGTAGAGGAAGAGATACTGTAACTTCCAAGGTAAATCACTCCAACCTCTTTCCCATGCCTTAAAAAAAACAAGTCCCCACACACCACATTTGTAGTGCCTACATCATGATCATCTATAGACATAAATTCCCTCCTCCAGAATATCACACTTATCTTTATTTTATCTAAACAATGTTCTTTGCTTATGATTGTCTTTTTAATGTAGGCATGATCACACAAAGGAACACTGGAACTGCCATAGGTCTGAACAAAGGTCCATCCAGCCCAGTACCCTGTCTCCAACAGTGGTGAGTAGCAAATGTACATACCCACAGTGTACAGCAAGATAAAAATATGTATGCATAGATATTGTATCTGCACATACAAATGTGGTATTTGTATGTACAAATTGGGTATCTGTATGCAAGGTGTACATGATTCTGTATATCTTATCTTAGTTGTTTTGACTATGTAGGAGCAGATGTGCAAACCCAATGGAAGATCAGTTTTATGAATGGCTTTGATTGTTTGTGAGCCTTCACAGGAAGGAAGTCCTGTCTCCTTATACTTGCACTTTTTAATTGCTGTTGAATGGGCAATGTACTCCAAGTCATTTTTATTCTTTTCTAAAACATAAGCTATAAAAGTAGCCCATTAGCTAAAATCACGTACATTTTCCCCCCTGAGACTTGTAGTCTAATTCAGAAGCCTTTTATGTATTATTAAAGTTGTCACTAAATGGAAGCTTTTATGGATTATTAGAATAGTCAGTGAAAGATTAGTGAACATACTCCGATTCTTAAGTAAATCAAAGGTTTTTTGTAGCACACATAATATGGAGGAAAGTTAAAAGTATATTTCAGTAATTGGCATTCAGACATTTGATGTCTCTAACTGCTTCATAATAAGTTCTGTACATTTCTGAACAAGTTCACACCACATGTTATGATATTTGGGTGCTGGTTAGAAGTGTGATTTATATTTCACGTTACAATAAATTCTGATGCTTGCTTAATAAAAGAAAAAAATCGTTACTCTGAGGCAAGGGTTCAAAAATGTCACTGAATAAACAAATATGCTTACATACCATATTCTAATACTGAATAAAATTAAATGGTGAATGAAGCATGGAAGAAAACTCTAGAGGAGATTAAATGGATCTGGACCCCTATCATTTACAGGAAATATTTTAAAACATAATTATTTTATAAAGTTTTTTGCACCTTGACTGAGCATCACAGCATCAACATACCCTTCTTAATCCCTTTAAGAACAACATACTCAGAGGAGACATCTGTATAACCAAAAAGGGAGAAGAACCAGACTCTTGAACTATTAAGAGTTTTGCTATTAAATTCCTCATGGAAGATGAACAATAAAAAATTCTAGACGGAAAGAAGAATAGCATTTACCTGTTTCTTATGGAACATGGCATCAATGGGAAAGGAATAACTTTCATTGCATTACATGGCAAAACTTATACTTGGCAGACCCAAATCACTTCTAGCTTTGTTTGGCAAAGTTAACAGCTACCCTTAAGCACAGTTCATCTCTGGAAAGGTCCATCATTGCAGGAAACAAATACAGGATAAAAACCTTCTATTTATCCTTTTTGAAGCACGACCACATGAAGATCGCTATCATCCTGTGTCAGTTTCCTCTACGCATCTAGCTGCTATGCAACCAAGCAAGGAATAAGTTTGGCTGTTTGTAGACATACTCATCATTTTCTAACTGATTCACATCACACAGCAAATTTCAATTTGATTTAAGGGTTTATAGACGATCAAGGGGGCTTGCCCCCCTTCTCCACAGGCACGTAGCACCCATGTGCTTGGGCAGGGCTGGGGGCTTAGTCAAGATACTGATACTTAGTCATGCTAAGATGTTGGGGGCGTAGGTTGTATCGATGTTGCTCTAAGAGCATAGGCAGACAAGGTTCTTTGGGTGAATCTGATATCTTTTATTAGACCAACCTAAATAGTTGGAAAAAAATTTCTTAGCAAGCTTTTGGGTTTAAAAACCCTTTCTTTTAAACCCAAAAGCTTGCTAAGAACATTTTTATATAAAAATATAAAACATGAGAGAGAGAGAGACAGAGAGAGACAGAGAGAGATGACTGCAGTCTGGATTAAATCTAGAAAAACGTAACATCTATAAAGAGCCTTTATGACCCTCCTCTTAGCTGCGGCCAGTCTACAATACACCTCAGCCCACTGCTTACAAACCTGGGCCTGTGAGATTTCAGGGCTCTCACAAGAGATGTTAAACAATTTGCAGAATTAGACTGTCAGACTCAGCAAAGAAACTAGCAGCAGGGTTTGCCAGCTCTGCAGCACTGCTGGGAGAACAGTTTTCTTAAGGGTCCTGTTTTGGGAATGCTAGTTATAGATCCAAGGTATAGCAGGAGTATCACCTAGCCCAAACAGCATTGGTAATATTTTCATGCTACTGGTGTCTATGCATTATTATTGGTATGGAGCAAGGGTGGACAATTATTTGGGCCCGAGGGCCATATGGGGAGTTTTGATGAGCTGTTGTCGGCTGGGTCAGCACCACCCCTCAGCCCCCCCACCAGCTCACCAAAACTCCCTATGCAGCTGCAGGTAGGCAGGGAGCGTGTTCAGGAGCAGGGCCAGGTCGCAAGGCAATGACAGCTCTGAAGGTGTGTGAGGGGGAGGAGAGAGTGCATATTTGTGCATGTGGGAAGGGGCTGCCTGGGCACTAGGGCCCAGGAGCCTGCTGTGGATAAGGGGAGGGAGTTGCCCCAGGCAGTGCAGTCCACGCTGTCCCCATGGCACTCTGCATGGGGCTGAGCCCTGCCCGCTCATGCCAGGACAACCTGGGCAGTGTTCCTGCCAGTCCCCACAGCCCAGCCTGGTTGGGAGCTGATCTGTTCCCCCCAACCTCCAGCGGCAGGC
>NW_005842006.1:1909707-1910211 GCF_000455745.1 Alligator sinensis
TGCAAGTGGCCAGGGTCAGCAGGGCAGCTCCTGCTCCAGCACATAGGACTCCAGCTCCTGGGAAAGTAGCCAAGAGCTGAAGCCAGAGCCCTGTGCGCTGGGGCAGGAACTGCCTGGCTGAAGCTGCCCATTCACATGGAGCAGTGTGTTGTGCCAGGGATAAGATGAGGACCAGCTTCCAGGGGAGCTGTTCCTGGTGCAGCTGCAGCCAGGTGCTGCTGTACTTCCCCTGCCTCCAATGGTAGCTCCTACTCCTGCTGTGCTGTGCCACTCCCAGTGGGCAGGCAGTTTTGGGTGGGCAGCTCCTGTCCCAGCACGCAGGGCTCTTGCTTCAGCTCCCAGCCATCTTCCCAGGAGCTGGGGCCAGAGCCCTGTGTACTGGGGCAGGAGTCACCCAACTGAAGCTGCTCGCCCAGAGAGCAAGATCAAGAGCAGTAGACACTGTTGGAGGCAGGGGAAGCAGAGCAGTACCCAGCTGCAGCTACATTGGGAACAGTCCTGCTG
>NW_005842006.1:1910242-1921673 GCF_000455745.1 Alligator sinensis
TGCACACGCTGGCTGGGGCCAGGCTGTGGGCGCTGACAGGAACCCAGTGTGGGCTTCCCTGGGGCAAGCAGGTGGGGCTTGGCTCCATGAAGAGCACTGCAGGGGCAGCCATGGGCCAGATCCAGTCACTTGGTGGGAAGGATCTGGCCCACAGGTTGTATTTTGCCCACCCCTGGGCAAGAATGTTTGCACAGTTTAGTGCATCTGCTTTAGTGACCCAATTAAAGTAAAATATTTGAGTAATGACATGATCAGTAGCACCCTTTTAGGGTCCAAGAGAAATCCCCCCCTTTATCAGATTTTCTAGCACTTGAGGCTTATGAAAGCCAGTCTCTCCACAAGGAATCTCAAATGCAACAACTACAGAAGGGGGAGGGGTGCACACACAAGAGTGGAGAAGTTTTACTTTTCAAAGTGGGGCAATGGATGTCTTTTTATTTTTTTCTGATCTTACAGCAAATGAAAAGGTATCCTTCAGTCTCACTTAGCTAAGCGGAAGATACCCAATCAGTATAAAAATTGAGTATCCCTGGGCTGGAAAATGTCATTAAAGCATATTTGCCTGACTGGAATTAAGCTAATTAGAAATGGTTAGCATCTGATCCAATGAACTATATTAGAGAGAAATCCATTACTTCCAAGGAATCAGATCCCTGAAGTGCTGAGCTGATGGTATTAAAGTAAGTGATTACACTGCCATTTGACAGTGCCAGGAAAAGGGGGTTTGGAACCAAAACAGTCATTTCTTTTCTTCTCCTCCCAAGCTCACTGATGTGACTGTGCTTATGAAGATACAGAAGAGAAAGAGCAGAAATGGGAGGAACTTGGAGACAGTTGCCATATGCAGCATTGTTCAATGGCAACACTGAAGAATTTTCAAGAAAGGTAACCTGGGGAGTATCCACACTAACATCTGCTCCTATTTCAGGAAGTGGTGCACAGGTGTGGATAAGGGTACAATGACAGCACAACCTTAGCTATCTTGTCAGGTAGCAGGGAAGGCTCTGGTATCTTGGAATATCTGCATGGCTTGGGAGTCATGTGCCCTGTCCCCCGCAGTAAAACTGCAGTCCCTTCAACAGAAAGAAAATAGCAAGAAGGCAAATCCTGGCACTCCTACTGATACTTGGAAACCTTTTGGAGACCTAGCTGGGGGGAAGGGGGAGCTTGCTCTTCCATTCAGGGCAAAACATATTCACAGATTTAGGATCAAGGAAGAAAATTTCACCTCTGCTCCAAGTCAAATTGGCAAGGAATGTAGGGGTTTTGACCTTCCTCTGGAGGATAGGGCACAGTCCTCTTCCTAGGATCTTCCAAACATACATTAACTTGACCTATACAGTGGCAGGATATTGGCTGAACCCAACCTCCCTCACCTGCTTTTTACCTATACCACACTGTTGTGTATTTGGGGGGGGTTCCCATAAAGTGCTTTGTGGTTGTGGGGTGCGCAGGAGGCTGAAGTGAACCCTTTTAGCACTGCTTTGATAAATGGCAGCCTGTGAATTTAGGATTCCTGTGATTCAGCAAATTCCTATGATGGGCTCTTAAGCCCATATTTAAATCCTATGCTCCAAATCAGGCATGGGTGAAGTACTTTCCCAAGTCAGAAGGACGGTTTTAAGTGTTTTGACTTAAGTCTTTAAGTCAAAATTCTTGAGACCCTGGACCAGGCTGGCAACAAATCAAGTTTCTTAACTTTTACTTTTGTCACATGGATGCTTGTTCTGAAATTGGCAATGTACCCAGTTATCTTTGTATACTATTCCGTACTTTAGATCAGGACTGACAGAGACTTTTTTGTCATTTTGATACATTGTAAATTATTTAAAATATATTGATTAATTTTTAAACACCCAGTCAAAAATAATGCGTGTCTTGCATCATTTTCTTTACAAGCTGCTAAAATCCTAAGGACTGTTTCTCCCTCCTAGTGAAGTTTATAAGAATGTCTTCAAGCAGGAAGAAAATGCCAAACAAGAAAACGAAGTGCATGTAACCGTACACAATGTGCTGTCAGGTGTGCCTTGTAAACAAACTAAAAAGATGCACAAAGTTTAGAGCCCAAAGGGGCCATTCAGTCGCATCACAAGCCCTTATATTTCAACTAGTTACCCACACCCTGAGCCCAACATCTTGCCTGATTAAAGCTTGCTTTTCCAGAAGGGCATCCAACCTTGGTCTGAAGAAAGGGGAAATGCCATATTTGACTTGGTGCTGGTCACAGGGGAGGACTTGGTGGGGGATCTACAGGTACAAGGTCACCTAGGGGATAGTGACCACCAGTTGATCGGATTCACTATCTGGTGAAAGGTGGGAAAGACAACAAGTAGGGTAGAAGTGCTAGACTTCTGGAAGGCCAACTTCAACGAGCTCAGGAGATTAGTTAGAATGGGACTGAGGGGTAATCGCATCAGTGAGTTGGGAGTCCCAGAAGGGTGGGAGTTCCTCAAGGGATTGATCCTGCAGGCACAGAGGGGTACCATCCCAGTTCACACAAAGGGAGGCAAAAGAGACAAAAAACCTTCTTGGCTGAGCAGGGAAATCCAGGAGAGCCTTCAGAGGAAATAAGAGGCCTACAGGCTGTGGAAGCAGAAGGTGGCCACCAAGGAAGAGTAGACCTGCTTGTCTCGCACTTGCAGGGAAGCAGTGAGCAAGGCCAAAGCAGATACTGAACCTAAGTTGGCAACAAAGATTAAGAGTAACAAAAAGTCCTTAAGTACATAGGGAGCAAGAAGGAGGCACAGGGTAGCATAGGGCCACTACAGAATGGACTAGGGCAACTCGTAACAGACAGGATGGATAAAGCAGAGCTTTTAAATTACTTCTTTGCATCTGTGTTCCTGGATACCTCCCAATAAGATTTTAGCCTGGCATGAGAGAAATACCAATCCACCTACAGTTAGCGCTGACCTAGTGAAAGGGCACTTGGAGGGGTTGGACATATTTAAGTTGGCAGGCCCTGATGATCTTCACCCAAGGGTACTAAAGGAACTGGTCATTACGAAACCACTGGTCCAACTGTTTGTGCACTCGTGGTGCTCAGGACAGGTCCCCAAAGACTGGAAAAGGGTGAATGTGGTCTCTATTTTCAAGAAAGGGAGGAAGGAAGAACCGGGTAATTATAGACCGGTTAGCCTCACCTCTATTCCTGGCAAGACCTTAGAAAAAATCATAAAGGATCACATGGGGGAGGTGGGGGGGGGCAGTAGGTAATACAATGTTAAGGGGGAACCAGCATGGGTTTATAGCAGGCAACATCCTGCCTGACTAACCTGGTCTCTTTTTATGACCAGGTCACAAAGTGCTTAGATTCAGGGGTGGAGATAGATGTTATTTACTTGGACTTTAAAAAGGCTTTTGTCACAGTGTTGCACCCAATTCTTACAAGCAAAGTGAGTAGCTGTGATATGGATTTTTTCACAGTAAGGTGGGTGAAAATCTGGCTTATGGGAAGCACCCAGAGAGTGGTGGTGGATGGGGCAGTTTCTCCCTGGAGAGATGTGGGCAGTGGTGTTCCCCAGGGCTCTGTCCTTGGACCAGTGCTGTTCAATATCTTCATCAGTGATTTGAATGAGGGCACTCTGGTTGAAAGCACTCTGTCCAGATTCGCAGATGACATCAAACTATGGGGTACAGTTAACACACTGGAGGGCAGGGAGCAAATCCAGGTAGATTTGGATAGACTAGGGAAGTGGGCAGATCAGAATAGCACGCAATTTAACAAGGATAAACGCAAAGTGCTGCACCTGGGGAGAACGAATCTCCAATAAACCTATAGACAGGGAATTACCATTCTGAGCACCACGTCAGGGGAAAGGGATCTCGGAGTCTTAGTCGATGCAAAAATAAACATGAGTTGCCAATGTGGTGAGATAATAAGTAAGGCAAACCGCACTCTTTCTTGCATTAGTAGGTGCAACATGAGTAGGTGCATCATGAGCAGATCTAGGGAGGTGATACTTCCCCTCTGTGCAGCACTGGTCAGGCCACAGTTGGAGTACTGTGTCCAGTTTTGGGTGCCACACTTCAAGAGGGATGTGGATAACCTTGAGAGAGTTCAGAGAAGGGCTACTCATATGGTTGATGGCCTGAGGGTAAGATCCTATGAAGACAGACTGAGGGACCTGAATCTCTTCAGCCTCCGCAAAAGAAGGCTGAGAGGTGATCTTTTGGCTGTCTACAAACTCATCAGGGTGGGCCATGTGGAAACAGGGGATACCTTTGTTTACCAGGGCACCCCTCGGGGTTACTAGAAATAACAGCCATAAACTAAAGGAGAGTAGATTTAGATTGGATGTCAGGAAGAAATTATTTACGGAGAGGGTTGCCAAAACGTGAAATGGGCTTCCAGGGGAGGTGGTCCTTTCCCCTACCTTAGAGGTGTTCAAGAAGAAATTGGACAGGCACCTAGCTGGGGTTATTTAACAGAGTGGTCATTTCGTAAGGGAACTGGCCACCCTGTTACACCACCCATCTAAATTACTCTTCAGGGTCCATCTAAATATGTTAAAATCCAGACTCAAAACTGGTGTGAATTGGTATTATTCCATTAAAATCAGGCTTTAAGCCGAAGTGATGAAGTAGTGAAAAAGTCTCTAGGGGCTATTAAGAAATATTTTCTTCCTCACTGTTCTTAAGTCTTATTTTATCTCCTTGCCATTTTTCATGCACTTACATACACACATTCTGCTTTGCAGGTGCAGAAGGTAAATGGGATCATAATTAATTAATAATTAATTAATGTCTGTGAAGCACTTCAGAAACCAGGATGAAAGACGCTACACAAGCATTTCTATTAGGAACAAATTCAAGGACAGTCAGTGTTGGCTCATTAATTTAACTTCCAAAATGAAAATTTCACAGGTAATTTGTTATACTCATAACCCACCACAAGGGGATCATTTAGTGTAGCCAGATGCTTTTTGTATCAGCTCTTATCTTCCTCCAATTACCTGAAGGCCAGGAAAAAGAAAGATTGTAAAAGTTTTCAACACACAAGCTCGGGTCTGTCAGAGCACAAAGTATTCCCTTTGAAAGCAATGCAGGCCTGACATCAATGAGCACATGGCATTTGTGATAATCCAGGCATACCTGGCATATTACAGGGTTTGTGCACGTTATTTTGGGGATTCTATGCTAAATAGGCTAATTACTCATCATCACCACTGTTTCTTGATTCTCAGCAAATCTCTTATGCATCAGAGCATTAATTTGAGAGAGAGAAAACGACACATGGTCTATTTTCCTTTATAAAACAAAAGGGAGAGCTAAATACAGTCACCCTCCGAGTGCTGTGCTGCCATAGCTAATTAGTAGAGACACTAGAGATGGATTGGCCTTGTTACAGAAAAGAGGGGTTATATTTAGCTGGGCATTCTCCATGAGGACACTTACTCTCGCTCTTGGTCTGAGAAAGTCTGTGTATGTTGATCTTCTAGGAAGACTGCCTGAGACTGAATCAATTCAGTCTTCACAGGTTTCTCTAAACTGGGTCGATTGAACCAATAATGAACTGAACTGATGTTCAGTTTTCACTTGGGAAAAGTCAGGTGGAAACCTGCACTTAACCAGGCCAGAAGGCGAGGGGCACTGGAGCATGCCCTCCAGCCTACCTCCATAGGGCAGAACCCCCTCCCGGTGCCAGCCCCCTGAGCTAGGGATCTGACCATGGGGGGAGTCCCACACCTCTCCCCAGGCTGGCCTGAGATCCCCCCAGTTGTGGTCTGCCCAGTTCAGTGCTGGGGAGGAGGAGGTTTGAGGGTAATTCCGCCCCCCCACACTTTGGGGCTGGGCTGGCATGAGTCACTGACATGCAGTGTAGAGGGGGAAAGGAGTCCCCCTCAGGGTGGCTTCTGAGCCCAGCATCTGCCCACATGGGGGGAGTCCCACACTGGGGATCCTCTGAGTCCTGGTCTACACAGTTGCGGGGGGGGGGGGGGTTCCCCCCCTCCCCACCACGGCGCGGTGTCTGCCAGGGGGGGGGGGGGGGGGGGGATTCCCCCTCTGCACAGCCAGGCTGGCATAAGTCACAGATGTTCAGTGGGGAGGGGGGAACAAAGCCTCCCACCCTAGTCTTGGCCACCAAGCTTGGGTCTTTCTAGCTGGGGGGGTCTGGTCCCCAGGGGGGAGGAGTGTTTCCCCTGCCCACCCAACCGGGCTAGCTTCATAGAAAGATGGATTGGGGCCTGCCACCCAGCATGAGCCCTCAGGGATCCCTGGCATATCTCACCAGAGCCCAACAGCAGTGGCAGCTGGCAAGATGCACTGGATGGCCTGAGAAGCCTGCGCCAGGCAGCAGGGCCTGATCTGCCCCTGTAACCAAGTACTCCTGTCCCCACCACATGGCACAAGTCCCCTGGGCTGCCCAGCATGTCCCACTGGAGCCTGACTCCCCTGACATGGGCAGATTCCTGACTTGGGGCTGACAGCCCCTGTCGGGGGGTGGGGGAAAGGGAGAAGGAAACGGGATGGGGGAAGAGCAATCCTCACAGACCAGGACCCAGGGCTGTGGTGATCTCTATTTCCCTTGACAGGGGGAGGCTCAGCTCATCCAGAGCAGACAGCACAGCCAAGGCTAGCCTTCCTGCCCTCTGAGGTGTGCCCCAATTCATCCCAGGATGCTGGGGGATTGGGATGTAACTTGAGGTGGAAGGGGATGTGGGACAGAAGTTCCATAAACCAGTTTAAACCTAGATCAGTTAGGTGTGATACTATACCCATCTAAGTTTATTTTAAACCAGGTTCAGCCATTTTGAAAGTGGTTTATGAACTTCTGTTGTGTTATAGATTCAAACAAGTTTCTAATCACTTATACTGGTCTATGTTTAACTTCTGTCCCTAGCCTGCAAGACAGCAGTTGTGAGTTGCTGGATGTAGATCCTACAATACAATACTGCTATCCTCCAGTGTTGAAGAGGCAGAAAGGATTTCTATAGCGGTCTGGCTGAGCTCCCACCACATCCATCAATTTTAATGCCACTGAGAATTCACTTGTATTTGTCATGATGTGCAAGTCTGAGAGATGTCTTTCTAATTACTTTTCCAAAGCCAAGTATATATTGCCTGTATTTTCAGGGGTGGGATTTTCAAAAGCACTCAAGTGATTCAAGGCATATTACCCCTCTGTACCAGGTTTGGGGATTTATTTAACTCAGTCTTTAAACTTGTTACAGTCTGTAGTCCCAGGGCATGCCTGTTGCAAAGGTGTTCTTCTATATAAGTCAGTTTTCCAACTGTGACACAAACACAGTCCATAAAGGGCTAACTCACAGGTCTGAGTCCCCTTCAGCTCCATAGAAGGTGCCTCTGGCTTGCTGTTGCTCCTTCTTTGCTGCAGTCTTTCTTCTCAAGCTATCTACAACTCAGTTCCCTGCCATAGTGCTACTGCCATCTCACAACATCTGGGTTTCTTCCCAGACCCGGAGAGTCCCTGGTCCAGTCTGTCTGACTTCCTCTCTAGGAGCCTTTTTGCTTCCTGTGGGCCAGCTAATTATCCTCTGCATCTAGTCCACTTCTTCTAGGCAACCTGCAATCAATGCCAACTGCCTGCAGCTGGGCTGTAGTTAGTGCCACCCTACAAAGAGCTACAGCTTGAGGTGTGCAGCCTGGTGGAGACTTCTGCCAACCAGTCTGTTACACACTCCATGTTGCATGCAGAAGAACTGCTGAGAAATATGTCCGACCCACTCATTTGCTCATGTTCCTGACAAATCCCTGAAATGAGGCAGCACAGGTGCCTCAGAATGCCCCTAAGCATGCATCCAGCATTGCTCTTCAGCTCTTCTCAGCCACTGCCTGTGCTCTTTGTATTGGCACATGTTCAGGGCCACTGCAAGGCAGCTCCTCATTTCTGGGAGATGGCAAATGTGGAGTGGGAATGAGCAGGCAAAGTGCATGATGGCTTCCCAGCACTGTGGTGGTGTAGACAAGTCCATCAAGCACAAGTCACTTTGAAAGACACCTTTGAAAATCTCACCCTCCATCAATAGCAGACCACTGCCAATTGACCATTTCTATGTACAGTCTGAGTGGCCAGATATCAGTGGTGACAAATCTGGAAATCAAGGAGATTTGGAGCACAATCCCCTAAAAATGGTCTTCTCTATCTGGCTGGTGCTCAGTCAAGGTAAGAGACTGACTCCTTCATGCAGGAATATTGGGGATGTGCAGATCTTGGTGTTTCTCTAATGCATCACCAAGTACTGGATTCTTATGTGGCTATCTAGGGGGTCAAGGCCACAGACCACCTTTGTGAAGAGGGTGGACATAGCACTTAGTTCCCTAGTGACATTCTCTCTCCCTTGAGTGGGGAAGAGCCCAGAGAGGGAAAGGAACACTGCCGGGTTCGTCGTCCTCTCCCTAGCAGCTGAGCATATTGCTGCTCAAAGGGGAGTGTCACAGAGATGCTAACAGCTTTCAGTCAGACAACAGAGGGAGGTACAAGGAGCCAGTGTTAAGGCTGCCACAGCATCCAGCAGGAGAAAAGAAGTAGGCAAGCCACAGCTACTACTTCTCAATAGTTCCTCAAGCTCCCTCCATTCACATCTTGTAGGTTACTGGGGAAGGGGGTAACAGGTGCTCTTGTCCAGCTCCCTACTGTTTTCCCTATTGGGGGACTACTGGTCCCAACCCAAGGACCCAATATCAAAGTGTGCCTCTCCCCCTCTCTTTGCATCCCAACACATTCTGAAGATGCTGGGCCTTAGAGAACTGGATCCCCAGTCACTAATTTGAGAATTGTCCCTGACAAAAACTACCTTTCTGCCAAGCCACAGTGATTGTGGGGCCATGCAGGTAAGTTTCCCATTGGGAAAGAAATCAGCAGCACATTTTTAAAAAAAGCAAAAAATCCTTGTTTTACTTGCAATGTATACCCCAGCCTTGAACAGAGGTGGTCAAACAGCATGCAGCTACATACCTCTTTCAAGCAAACTTTTGCTTTTTGAATAGATTCTTTCGGAAGAAGCTGTTGCAACACTCCCCCCTTCCCCACCCCCCCGCCCATGTCTGCCCCCACAAAAAATATAAAAATGTGCATTGTATGGGTTATTTTTTCCCCAGACAGTGTTCCCATATTAAGGAAAAAAGAATTTGCAAAACCATGTTCAACCACATCTTCTGGCAACAGTCTCCAAAATAACTCCTTACCAGCTGACCTGGTGTAAAGGAAAGAGTAAAAGCCAGTATCATGTTCCTATCCAGGTATAAGGTTCCTTCTTCTCATCCATGTAGGAACAGAGATAATACATCCCCTTGGTCTCTGAATAAGTGACTATTTGAGTCTATGACCATGGCAGAGATGCACCTTCATAAAACTATACATAACAGAAGTCAATGGTACAGGCATGTAAAAAGCCATGCTGTTCCAAGAACCAGTGGTAATTAATGTTTATCTCAGCATCTCTCTCATAAACATCTTAAGTGTTGTGATAAAACAATCATTAAATTTGAACAGTGACTATAAACCAGCTCGCTCTTACAACCTAGATCACCATTCCAATTCCTCTTGGGCTCACATGGAACTATGAATGTTATTAACTCCCTCACAGGCAAATCAGCTGGAGGAAGAGTTTCCATAACTGTTTCATTTCACTCTGAATAAACAGATGCAATTAGTGTAAGGGCCAAAACAAGCCTTGCTTTAGCTCAGGAGTTAATACAGAAATTCTTGGTGTTGCCTCAAGATCCTTTTAAGGGTGTGGGGAGCGGGTACCACATGATGTTAGCACTGCTAGGTGTGCAAGCACAATTCACAGAGTAAACCCAGAAATTTCAAATAGGTATCCATGACTAGGGACCTACTGAAATCACAATTTTGTGTATTTCATAGAAACAGCAAAATCTGGCATTGCCCGTGAAAGCAGGCAATGTTCATGAAATCCATGAAAGAAAAAAAAAAACCATACTGAAAATAAAAAATGCAGGCTCCCCAGAGGTAGACAGCAGTCCATGTGGTGCTGCAGCCTCACTGCACAGCCTGCCAGAGGAAGGTTACGGGGGACAGCCCACAGGAAAAACAGCCCAAGATGGCTGCCACTGCCCCTTACCACTGACTGGCTGAGAGGGCTGCAAGCCATGTGGCCCTACTCCTCTGCACCAATTGGTGGTGAGGGTGGGGCTGTATGACAGACAGCCCTCACAACCAATCAGTGGTGAGAGGCAGGGCCATATGATGGACAGTTCACAGCCAATCCACAGTGAGAGGTGGGGCCCCTGGGCCCATCAGAAGCCCCTAAATATGTTGGCTGATCCTTCAATTTCCCCACAAAATTGGCTGCCCATCTCCTTGACTTAGGTAGACCCCTATCCATGACATTAAAAACATTCCAACCCATTGCAGTCTATCCAAGTTCTTTGCAACAAAAGAATTGCTCTATTATTTTTGTAGGCAAAAGATGAAACTAAGAGCTGGCATTTTATGCAGGGTGCCTAGAGTTTAAAAAGGTTGAGAACCACTGACTTAATGCATCAAACTTGTCTCTACATGTCATAAATATACTTTACTCAGAAAACTAAGATTGTAGATTTCATGAAAAACAAAAACACAACGTATTACTTAGCACAGGACTGACTCTGTTGCAGGCATAGGCACTGGAAGTGGGGCATAATGGGGCTTAGCCTCCCCCATACATGGGGCAGTGGTAGGGCCACGAGGCAGCCTGGCTAAGTGCTCCCGGCACAGAAGGGGTGGGGAGGGAGTGGGGCTGGGGCTAGGGGAGGGACGGGCACTGCACAGCCAGTGGGGCGTGGGACTGAGCTGCGAGTGACTTGTCCAGGGGGCATGGCTCCTGCTCCTATCTACACCCCAGGAGGCACGGGGAGCATATGCCCCCAGATCTGTGTGGGGCAGGGCAGGCTGCAACTGTGGGCTGGGGCTGGGGCTGGGCCTGTGCCAGGCTGCTCCTGGTGGGGGGAGAAGGCCTGGGCTGGGAACAGCCAGCACAGTCTCCACCCCAGCCCACAGTGGCACCCTGCCCTGCCCCATGCAGATCCAGGGGCATGTGCCCCCCCCATGCGCTTCTGGGATGTGTGAAGCACTAGAAGGTGCCACCACCTCCCCCACACGCCCCAGAGAGCAATGACTCAAGGTGGGGCAGTAGCGGGAGTCCTGGGGGGCCCTGTCCCCACCGGCCCAGCAGCGCAGCTGAGGCTGGCCCCACTCCTGCCCATGGCTCTGGGGTCCCTGGGTGGTGCAGGGCCAGGGCAAGTGCGGGGAGGCAGCTGGGGCTGGTGCAGGGCTGGGGAGCAGCAGATTCATTGGTGTGGGGGCCACCAACACCGGGCAATGGTGCCGAGCAACAACCCCGGGCACTTAGGAAGGGGTGGCCGCACAGGCACAATGGGCCCTGACCCCGATCCTAGGCCTGGCTCCACTCTGCTCCCTCCTGACCCCTGCCTGGTCCCAGGCCCACTCCCTCCCCCTCCCCCT
>NW_005842006.1:1921704-1941704 GCF_000455745.1 Alligator sinensis
TATGGTTGCAGGTATGAACTGGTACAATTCAGCTGACTTCAGTTAAGGTGTCTTGAAATAGAACGTTAAACAGAAGCTGGAGTTTTAGGACGTGTAGAATTTGTCAGGTACTTTCAGGAAACAAAATGTTTCCCAGCAACAGAGAGGTTCTCTAAGAGATCTTCAAAGGAGGTGCAGGTTCTAGGTGCAGAACACTGGCTCAGGAAGAGTTTCTGCTACAAAATTTTCAGTGGCTTTGTGAAAAGGAAAGGACCAGAAAATCTCCAATTTCATGGGAGAAGGTAACCATTTTTATTAAAGTACAAACTGGAACATTTGTAAGTCAACGTTAAGTTTAAGAAATAACTACAAAGATAAACCTGCACTTTATTCTGAATACCTCTTGTGTTATCAAACCAAGGTTCTTTGGGTGAATCTGATATCTTTTATTAGACCAACGTAAAAAGTTGGAAAAACATTTTTTTAGCAAGCTTTTGGGTTTAAAAACCCTTCGTCAGGCTGAGGAAGCCTCTGCAGTTAGTGTGAGCTTTTCCTGGATGGAATAAATAGTGTTATCAATGAACATGTCTTGTGAGTCAGAAGGTGGCAGATATCTGAGGCTGGAGGACTGCTTCTGGTACATGTGGGCCTAAACTACAAGATAATTCAGGTACCCAGAGTGGGACTTGGGCAGAATTTAGGTGGCTAAATCTAAGCCTGACACTTCTTAAGAACCTGGAAGGCCACAGATGCCTCAGCCTTTACCAGTAAAGTTCACTTAGCTACGTAGAGGTCTGCTACTGTGCACGTGTAACCAGGAGTGGTCTAGGGCCTAGTTTATACACAAGTGCATTTGGAGCCCCAGACTAGGCATCCATGCATCCAAGTCCCTGGAGGAACCCAGTCTGCTAGTCATGCTCAGAACATATTGAAGACACACTGGGCACATCTACACATGCATTACAGTTTAGTAATAACAGGTACTAACTAATAACAGGTAATTATAACCTATAATAACAGTTACTAACTAAATGCACAGTAACCAGAACTACTGTGCAAAAGCACCAGCGCATGCCTTTTAAATTATGGTAATGCGTAGTAGATTCATTCTACTGTGCAATAGTACAGCTTTTTCTGTGATGCGCTAATGCGCAGTAGAATTAGTCTACTGCGCATTTAGCATCTTGCGCCCACTGACAACACTGAGCTCAATACAAACCCAACAGCTACTCTCTCAGAAACTCAGCCCACGGAGGCCATGGTGCCAGTCATGCTATGCATCTTTTCTATAAGCGAAAGCTTAGAGCTTTCATTCTGCACATGGAAACACCGGGTTCCACGTCCCACCTCCAGGAGCACGCACAAACCACCTGCTTATAGGCTGTTCTGGGACAAGGCAGGGGTCAGTATCCATTCTTCCTGTCCTGGAAAAAGGCACCAGAAGGATTTCCCCCAATCTCTGAGCTATCTCTGTGCCTACCCCTGTTTGGTCCCTTGCAATGCATCTGTTTACTTACACTTATATCCAAAATAAATGGGGAAGAAGAAACTGAACTGTGCAGTGTATCTGGATGAGAAAGGGACAGAAAACAGAGAGGGAGATGGGCCTATGCATCTCATTCCTTTCCTTAGATCTCCAAAAATTGCGTTTAGAATTACTGCTGTCCACAGACCCACTCTCCAGCATTTGTTTACTTGGCCAGCATTTACTCAGCCTCACTGACATCAGCAGTAACAGAGATATAATGTACTTTCACATGTCTGAATTATTCTTGACCTTTTACTCAGATACAGTCAATGGGGATAAATCAGAAGCAGTCTCAGGACAGGTGCCTTCCCTTTCACCTTTTCCCCTGGAAATAAGTTCTCTGAAGGCACCACATTGCAGTTCCCCCATTCTGTTAACATCAGTGTTTCCCTGCCATCTCAGTGCCTGGCATCTCAGAGCAATGGAAGAACACCAGCCAAGATGTCCAGACACTTGATTTTCTCATTCTCATTGCATATATTCAGCACCACCCAGGTAAACAATTTACTCAGTTTTTAATCCATTAATCTAAGAAAAATTTAGTTTTATCCATACTAAAATAAAAAATCCCCTTCCCATATGTTTTCTACTAGAATTTTTCTATGCTCTAGGCACAGAAAGTAATTTTCTCTAATGCTAAAGTGAAAATACCTCTAAAACAACACATTGCAACATATGCAAGCAGACAGCAACAAAGATAGAAACAGCTAACGGGGTAGCTACCTCGCTTCTGTCTCCCCCTAGGTTGGCACAGCCACTTCTGTCCTACTGCCATCTTGCTGGAATATGTCAGAGTCAAGCACCTCAGGTGGCAACATCTTTACAAGGAATGCGATAGATCAGGACAGCACTTCAGGATATTACAGAGACACTAAGGCACAGTTCAACACTAAGTACCCTTAGAGAAAGACACACATCTAATTCATAAACCAAACACAACCAAGTTGCAAATACGTGTTTTCCCCATCTACTAATCCCCCCCCCCCCCCCCCCCCCCCCCCCCCATTCACTTCCAGCTCTAGTTCTAGTTCTTTCCAGTTTGTCCCTTGAGGTCCTGTGAGTGAAATCTGGCCAGCAGTTACACCTGTGCAAACCTGCTGATTTCAGATGATGTCTTCGGCCCCACCTATGCAAACCAGCTTCCTGGGGAACTGAAGAGATGGGTGAAAGAGACCTAGAAACATCCAAAGGAAAACCATGGTGCTTCCTGCACTGAATCCACATTCCTGAGGATGCATGGAAGGTTTTATTGTGGACAAGAAGGCTGGCTGATTCCCCCATCTTCCTACTTGAAAGCTGAGCCCATCAGAGCCTGGGAGGGGGGAAGGTTACAAATACAGGTATTAAAGAGAGAGAGCCCTTTGTATTTGATGGATAAATGATTCAAGGACATGATATATGCCTGCTGGGAAGAATGAGCCAAAACTACTCTTGAAGCAAGTGTGTGATATCCAGGGATCCTGGTTTTCTCTGTTAAAAAATTCAAGATTCTCTGATTAAAATACCCAAAACCTGCATTTTTCGACAATTAAAATAAAACACCATTATCTGTATATAGGTATCAGTTGAACACAATGTTTTATTGATATATTTACAATTCTAAAGCAATTGGAAGCCTGCCAGTGCCTCAATCATTATAATAAAACTAGCCAATTGCCCATCAAGAATGACAGGGGCCGGAGGAGGAGGGGGCTGGGATGGAGGGCCACTACCTAACACCCCATGCTGCTGCTGTTCAGCCTCTTGCAGGGGTAGGGCGAGGGGATCCGGGGCCAGCGCTGCCGGCCTTGGCTCCCCCACTCTGTCCGGTCCTCAGTGCAGCTTTGGAATCATGGCGGCGCTCCCCCACGCTTGGACACTGATTGGCTGTTTCCGTGAGTTTCCAATATATAAATACATATATATTTTGGCATTTGATTTGGGGTTTTTTTATCATGGAAATTTAAAGCTCCCTCTGCCCCTTTCACTCACCAGGACGCAGGGCCAGCTGTGCCTGTCCCCCCGGCTGCTCTGTGATGCCAAACAGCCCTGATATGTTGGTGCTCCTCACTTCCAACCCACAGTCCCCCACCTCCAGGCCCCAGCCCCCCAGTGTGTGGGGCAGGTGGGGTGCCTGACCATAGGTGATGTATTGGGAGGGCATGGGGGAATACTTGCCTCCCCCAGATTTCTGTACCCACAGCTACACCACCATGGCCACCCAGGTGAGGTGCCCGCTGCCTGAGGCAGCGGGCAGGAGGCTCTTCACCATGGCAGTGTGGCTGGTGCAGGACTCACAGCAGTGGTAGCAGCAGCAATGAGTCTCACCGCCCCACTCTGGCCTTCCACATTGGGTCTTGTCCACTGGTCCAAGGAGGTGACTCTTGTTTTGTGTGGGTCCAGCCAGGCTGCAGCCTTGTAGGTGCAAAAATTTGGGGAGGGAGTATGCCCCCTCCCCCTCCAAAGTATTGCCTCTGGCACCCATCCCCCCACTGGGAGTGTGCACAGCAGCAGGGAGCTGGCCCCGACAAGCCACCCGTGGCTCTGACCCACTCCCCAGCCAGGTCCCACAGCCTTGCATTCCCGCCCCAGCCCCAGGCACTCTGCATTGCCCCAGCTGGGCAGCGCTCCTAGCCCTAGCCACCAACCCTGTCCCTCTCCCTCCCTCACTGTGCAGGCTTCATGTCAGCCACTGCCTCAATCTCCCCACAAGTTGTGCCCACACACCCTCTCCAACACATTGCCTATGCCCTTCTTGCTCCCCTATGCATTGCCAATGTCCCCCTACCTCCACACACATCACCTATGCCCCCTCCCCCACAGACTTACCTGCAGGCAGCTGTGGGAGCTGCTCTTCACCACGCTGCCTGGGACTGTATTGCCAACCACATGCATGTGCATGTGCACATGGTGTCCCTGCCTCTGATCACCCTCTTCCCACACCCCCCCCCACCCCACCCTGGCCCCAAACTGGAACTCTGCCAGCCTGCAAGGGGAAATCCAGAGTTTCCGATGTTTTTCTTCTGTAAAAGAGAAAATTTGCATTTTTCCACAGCAAACAGAAAATCTGGATACCTGGTGATAGCTGAACTTCGCTTAGCCTTCCATTAGGATAGTGTTTGCTCTGCTATGGTAAGTTTTATGGACATAGAAGGAGAGCTCAGAGGAAAGTATTTGTCATCTGTAGATGCCATACAGCATATAGAACATGAATTTAGCTATTAACTAGTTGATTTAAGCAAGGATTTGGTCTCAGTAAAGAGAGAGGGGGCAGATCTGAGTGTATGTTCTCACTGGATTTAGCTAGGCTTTAGAGAAAGTACTCTGCCTTACAGGGTGAGACTTTTCCAGCCCTAGGAATAAATCTTTTATATGCTGACTGCAATGCCTGTTTTGGATATGGGTTGCAGATTTCTGCTTTATGAGCAACTGAAAACCACTCAGCTGTTAACTCACAGCAAGAATATGGCTACCTATAGAGCTCCCCAGATCCTTTGTTTGTTGGCAAAAGAACAAAGAGACTGTCTTTCTGTTCAAGCTGCAAGGAGTCTAGATGACAGATACTATATATGATGGCCCCACTACAGATACTGAGAAATTATCTCTAAAAGATCAAAAGGAAACATGTGAGCCAAAAATCTTGAAGACTAAATGGAACATTTCCTTTGAAATGTGTACAAAAAACAAAGCAGAGAAGTTTATCTAAAGGCTCATTGATTTATTAACTTTTTAAAATAAAGTTTTAAATATTCAAAAGACTGGTTACTATGATTGTGCATGCATCAATCATTTATTTGCCAAGAAAATATGTGCTCTGTTCACTTCCATAAGTGCTTTTATCAGGCTCCTGTCTGTGTTAGCTGAGCACCTTCCAGTTGTGTATTAAACAAGACTCTGTCACGTGGTCTTTGTTCTCTTATCCCTTCCCCAGAGGGAGAAGTGTGTGCAGTGAACTGTCTCCTTCTTAAAGGTCATTTTTGGTTTTTGTCTAGGGCTTTTTTAATGTGTATGTTGGCTATATATTCATTTTAGAGAGAAAATATTGAAGGTATTTGCCATTGGAGCAGAGGGGGGCAAGGTTTGTGATGGTCCTTAATTCCTAAGGGAGTTCTTGCCAGTCTTGGACCAGCCCCTGCAAGAGTTCCCTTTGCACAGAGCTCTCCTCTACACTCCATTGGACCAGAAGAGGAAAGATTTCTTTGCCTCAGACTGTTAAGGGTGAAGTTCATATTACACTTAACATTTCACAGATTTAGTGTGGTCTAAGTTAGAATGTAATGCAAGCAGTTGTATGTTAAGGGTTAAGACAGTTTCTTGCCTTCACAGCTTTGACTTGCCACTATAAAACGGCTGAGCAGGGGTGAGGCTAGGAACCAGAACATCTGAGCTCTATCCCTGCTGGTGGCAAGGAGGGGAATACAGGGAAAAAGTGTTTGGAGCAGTGTATCCTGAGATACCGGAGGACTGAAAGTTGCTTGTTTTATCTCCATGGAGCAGACTGAAGTTACATTAACACAAAGTAGGTAGTGTGGCCCAGAGTTGACCCTTGCCTGAAGTGGTATAACTTTGAGATGCTCAGAGGGTACTTAGCATGAGTTAACTCTTTAACATGTGAAGGTTTGCATTTTAAGCACCCTTAGTATGGTTTAAGTGTATCATGTAACTGTTTAAGTGTAGTATGTAACTTAGCCCTATTCGGTAATCATCTAGATATGCTGGCATAGGGCACACAGCACTTAGAAGACAAATAAGGCCTTGAATCCTACAAGAAGCCAGTGAAATGAGCAGAAGACCATTCTCCTGTTAGCCTGTGCTGCTGTGGAGAGATGCTAAAATATTTTGTCCTAGCTGGAGTTGCCTAAGCACTGTAGTTTCATGCACAGCTATATCACCCTGCTGTCATCAAGCCAAGATATAGCAAAGGCATTTGTAATTAAGGCTAGGTATCATTCTCTAGCACAGAATCCCCTAGCCACCTAGGAGTTGATGAAATGAGTTACTTGCAGATGCTGCTACTCAAGGGTTTAGTCTCAGTGAGAAATCCAAAAGTATTGAAATGACCAATTATGGGTGTGCAACTTCAACTGAAAAAGCTACACTCACTACAAACTCTTCCATATGCTTTCCTCTGCCCACCAGCATCACCTTTGTTTTATGGTGTTTAGATTCCATTGACTATTCTTTATCCATGAACTGATCTCTCCCAGTTACTGGGCCTTTTAGTAGCAGTCGTATAGTTGTAGGTAGTGAAGAACAAGTAGAATAGCTGATTGTCAGCATCGGGATGGTTGCAGCCCCAGCTTAGGCTTATTGTCAGTATGGGGACTGAGCAGCCCAAAGTCTTAAACTCAGCCAGGGCTGTCTGGAGTGGGTGGGGAGAGGGGAGGCTGATTAGCTCCCCCTGGTCAACAGGTTCAAAGCTGCACACCCAGCAGCCCAGCAGGTCAGCAAGTGCCAAGTGGGGGAACTCAATTGACTCCTCCCTCCTTGGCATGTTCACCATTAAATTACTGTTTACAAGGAGCTTTAGTGTCTACATGTACATATGGAAAAGAACTCGAAAGAGAATTGATCCTTTTGGAACTCCACAGACCAGAGGTCTTCTCAGCTATGTGCACTTTCCCATCAAATTAAATACATTTCTGCAGGAACCATTCAAGCCATTTTAGTGCATTCCCCATGAACCTCTACTGTGGCAGTATCCTGGGATGATATCATGTAATGCTGCGGAGGGGTCCAGAAGGATAAGCATTGATGTCTGTTCTTTTTCCATGGCCAGCAAAACTCTTTCACTTCCATGTCCTGACCTATTGTGCTTGACACAATTTGCTCAATGTTATCCTTGATGGAGCAGACCTTCACCTAGTTTCTCTACGGTCCTTTTCTGGAATGGAAAGTTCTGATCTGAGCAGTAGTTGCCTAGAGTCAATTTGTCCAGAGCAGAGTTTTTCAGTCTTGGTTGCACTACTGTGTTTCTGAAGAAAGGGAAGACACCTTCTCTGAGTGATGCAGTGACATTCTTTCACAAGTCAGAAAGAGCATGGCTCAGATTTACAAGTCTTGGGACAAGGCCGCCTTTGGGTATCCAGTACTAATCAGTGAATTAATGTACTGAACTCCAAGAAGAGAGGTGAGCTGCTCACTGGTGAGTGTAGAGGGGATCGATCCCCATGATCTGAGATGTCTATGATTGAATCGGAGTCATCGGCTTAGTTACCTGGAAGAGCTTGGACCACTGCCATAATGAGGTGATGGTCTGTCCAAGACAGTTGCTGGACTGTAATGTTCTTGACTTTTAGAATGAAGATCATCAAAGCCATGGTGTGACCAGCTGCCCAGAAAAGTCCTATAGAAGCCCCTCATCTCTTTCCTTGCGTACTTGCTTTCTATCTGCAGCTTTGTTAATTTGTGTTGAAGTCTTCTGCTAAGACAAATCTTGGTATTTCACAATTGTAGACAAGATATTAATGAGCTCTTAATGAAACTTTTGCCTGTGACCATCTATAAGTGAGCTGAAAATCTGTTAGCTCTGGCTCTGGCTCCTATTGTCAGATGAATGAATACAAATGATGGTGTCTTATCTGAGGTACTTCTCTTGGATTTGATTGATGGCATACTGCCAGTTTTCTTATGCTGCCTCAGTCTGGAATGTACTAAATATCCTGGCAGAAAGGAGAAAAAAAGGGAACTATCACAGAGGTTGTAGATATTGTCCAGCCAGATCTGGTCACACAAGCTATCCTGGTGCTTTATTACTGACAAGACTGGGAAATATATGGTATTTGCTCTTTGAGATTGTGTGGAAACTGCCATGCTTCTCAGCTTAACATGCCTTAGACACCCTTCATGATCTCCTTGAGGGTAGCCTGATTTAAGTCTGATGCCTCCTCCAGCTGTCCCTTTTCTCAGGCAAAATCCTGTGATCTGCTTACTCTACGTTGGACTGTCAGGCTGAAGGTCCCTGTAAATCACTGTGATCATCTCAGTTTGACTTCCATTCAGCATCCTTCAGTTCTGTTCCCTTAGGTGCCCATGTGGTGCCTTAAACCAACGTAGGATTTATGCAGAACAACATTTCAGATAAATGTATCTTAACAAAGCAGCAGCTCACATGGATGCCTAAACAAGATACCTAGCTTACCGGGCAGTCACCCTTCTTTCACACAGAGACTTTGGTAGATCAAAAATTCTTCAAGATCCCTAGCTCTGTCTTCATCACACTTGTATATCTCAGTTTTCAGAAGCAGACCCCCTTCCCTCCAAAGACTTAAAAAAAATTGTATATCCACAGCATGACATTTGTGACTTGCAAATTGATAGTTGCAAACAGTATTAATGATAACACAGTCTTAACTGTAATTACACTTGTCACAACCAAATTAAGCAGTGCCCATGCTACAAGCAAGAGATACCATTCAAAGCAGTTTTATTTTGCACTAGGTTAACTAAGGGTGAAACTTTAACCTTCTGTGCTTTACATAAATCATTATAATTGGTCAGAGTGAACAGGGAGTAGCCCTGCGATAGAACCCTAGCGAAAACCGCTATATAATTGGTGATTCTAATTAAATTTATGACGTGGCGAAAAGCTATTACACAAATAAAACCTGCTTACACTTCCGCGAATTCAGAGACCTCCGCACACACCTTGGAGACCTCTGATCACACGTATCAGAGTAATTTGACAATCTGATCAATTGCCAAAGTCGCCCCGTCTTCGACCAAAATTTAGACGTAAATCAATGACTGCCAGCCCAAACATTTCTGCCCAAACACTTTTGCAGACCGACCTAATGAACTCTAAGCTGTAACTAACCAAGTATCTCTGACCTCCGTCATTCACCACCTTGACGATGTAAGTAAACAATCTCCTATAACCAACACGCGTCAGTGCCTGGTTAATTTCACGCCATCCATAACTACCCGCCTGCTGAGGCGATAGTTTAACTGCCTGGGTGGGAGTCAGGGAGAGCTGCTGGCCGGCTGCCCTGAGTCCCGACAACACTAAAAATTAATTGTCCGATATTACAAACCCATGTCAGCTGCTATGCAGGAATGAATGCTGGAAAAAATTATACCAATCAAGTTTCTTAGATACCTTTACTTGTGCAAATTTATTATTTTTGTGCCATCATTCAGGATACTTAGTGGGATGATAATGCCAAATACAGTAATATCCAACATGCAGTAACACAGAAATAAGCCAAGGGAAAATTTGAATTTGTAACAACATCAGCAATACCCAAAGAAGTCTCTGTTATTTTTCAACCATGAAACTCTTGGGAATGTTAAGAACATTTTTTCTATAGGATGAAAATGCATTACATAGAAATAATATAAATGCATCCAAAAATAAGCAAACCATGTTGCATACAATTGCATTCAGTTCCAAAATAAGGAGAAGTTCCATAGCAGAGTGTTATAGCACTTCTACAAAGCAGAAGTCAGTGGCTCCCCTTCTCACCTATGTCTAGCCTATTGTTTGCAGAGCTGTGATATGTTACCCTGCTAATGATAACGAAAACACTACTTGAGTTCCTGGGCACAATAAAGAGCTGGCAAAAATGTTAATCATGATTATTTTTTACCTGGCTCCAGTGTCCCTCTCCTTCCCCTTCCCCCACCAAAATCTCTTTAATTTTGTATCTGCCTGAATCTAAATATTTTTTGCATATGGGCAAAAATAAGAAATGAGATCTGTAGAGTAAAGCTTTATTCTTTGAACGACTGAAAGTAATATTCCTCAGTAATTCTCAAATGCAGGTCATTCAGAAAACCATTCCATTGCAGTTTGTTAAAGACGTGTCATTATTTTGGAATGCAGCAGCATCAATATGTCCAAGGCTTGTAGCAAAGTACTTGTTTGCAATGGGTAAAAATTAACTTTAAGAACACTAGCAGTTACAAATACTTTCAGGATAAACCTGTTACCGAGGAAGATGGAGATGGAGATCCAAGTGTAAGAGAAAAAAACAGAATGAAAAGAGAAAAAGACCTGATTACTTTTGACAGAGATATAAAGAAAATTTTATCTGGCTTGACCAAGGATGCTCAACCCTGAGCTCACAAACCAGATCCAGTCTACAGAGCCACGTAATCACCCTGTGAGTTGCTCCATGGGCCCAGGTATTTGATTTTGGGGGGGGGGGGGGGCAGGGGACGGACAGTGGCAATTAACAGTTCCACTGCTCCCCCACTGCCAAATTTCCAAACCCATCATGTCCGGATAGGCCCCAACCAGGCCAGCCCCACACAGAGGAATTGGGCCCTGTTCCCACACAACTGGATTGAGCTATGTAGGATCTGGCTCCAGCCAGGTAATTCCTGTGCAGCTGGATTGGGAACCAACTCGGCCAGCACGACATGCCAGATTGGGCCCACAGATGGATCTGGCACCACACATCCAGCCTGTGAGACAAAAAGGTTGGGCACCACTGGGCGAAACTGATCATCTAACCCAGTGGGGATTGACCTCCAGCCCAGGGGCTGAATATGACCCACAAGGCTGTGTCATCCAGCCTGCAGGGCTTCCCATAAATCCAGAAATCTGATGGCAGCAAAGCAGTGGCAACACTGTCACAGCTCCCCAGCATTCAATTTCTGGATTTGTGCATGGCCCCATATGCATGAGGTCATTCCTAGGGATGCAAAGTGGGCCCTATTCAATTCAGACTCGTATTCGACCCAAATCGGAGACAGTGATTCGATTTGTTGATTCGGATCACTGTCCCTGATTCGATTCATCCAAATCCAAATCTGAAGAGTCGATGCTGATTCAGAGAAGCAGCGATCCAGACATAGACACAGCTTTAAATGTTTTTTCCACATACCTCGAGGTACCAGCAAAGCTCATGAAGGCTGTGATGCTGGGATGGATGAGCATCCTACAGGACCACAGGGTGGGGGACACATGCTCAACAGCGAACCCGGAAGTGGACCAGAAGTACTTCTGGTCCTCTGCTGGGGAGCATGCAGGGGGGCCCCCTGTGCCCTCCTGGCTCAGTGATCAACTGCAGGGGGACCCCAGGTGCCCCCCCAGCTGGGGGGAGAGACATGGTGGGGGCACCAGCATGCTCCCCGGTGGACCCAGAAGTGGACTGGAACTGCTTCTGGTCCACTTCCGGGTCTGCTGCCTAGCACACTGGGGACCCCCCCCCCCCCCCCCCACACTCTTGTGGGACACTCCATGTGCCTCAGCATCGTAGCATTCACAAGCCACGTGGCACCTAGAGGTATTTAGAAAAACATTTAAAGCTGTGTCTATGTCCGAATCTCTGAATCTTTCCAAATATCTCCGAATCAATTCGGATGGTTCTGATTCAATTTGGAGAGATTAAAGGGTCACCTGATTCAATTTGGATTCAGAGATTTGGCCACCGAATTGGGCTGAATCTCTGCTGAATTGAATTGGAGACTGAAGCTTCGCACAGCCCTAGTTATTCCACAGCCAGATGTGCAGAGTTAGGCTAGCATATGGGGCTGGACCAAAGCCAAATCTGGCACACAGGGCCAGGCCAGTGCACAGGGGTTGCTCCTCAGCTAGATCCAGGGCATGGGGCTGGGCTGGAGCTAGGGATGTGAAAGGCTAAACAATTAATCATGTAACTAGTAAGTGCAGTGATAACTGGTTAGTTTGTTGGTTATTCTTTAGCTCGAGGTAGGCACAGTCTGGCAGGGAGGTGGGGGAGGGAAGCTACACAGTGCCCTGGCAGGAATCAGAAGGCAGCAGGGCAGGCAGGAGGAAGGGAGGGAGGAAGGAAGGATGAGGGAGGGACAAGGAGAACTAGTACCCATAGCCTAAGGGTTGGGCAAAATACGGCCACTTTCATCTGGCCCGTGGGTACCCACCAACTAATGGTACCCCACCCAGCCCTTCCTCCTAGGAGGGTAGGACTGAGTTGCTCACATATACACACGCCCCCAACATACCCTATTGTGCCTTGCTCCCACCGTCATGGGCAGAAAAGCCCAGCCCAGCCAGCCAGCAGCTTCTAAGCAGGGCTGCTGCTACCACTGCTGCAGCCACTGGGGACCTGCTCGGCTTCCCCAGCATCCCGCTCACTCTGGGCAGCACGTAGGGAAATGCTGAGAGTAGGGTGGAGCTCCAGCTGTGTGGGAGCATGAAGCATGGGGCTGGGGCTGGCAGTAGCATGAAGCCTGTGCCAAGGAGGATGGTGGCAGTGCACAGCTCAGGTAGGCAGCAGGTGGGTGTGATGGAGGGTGGGGAGGTGTGGAGACCCCCCCCCAACAATCCTCCCATTGCACACAGTACTGGCAGGCAGTGGCAATGGCAGTGGCAGCAACAGGTTGGGGCGCTCATGCCTGGTGCAGGCGGTGCCTGGTGTCATACAGCTCTGGCCAGCCCCACACATTGTGTCAAGGGATGCAGCCCCTGCCTAGCTGTCTCTATTGCCAGCACTCCCCACCACATATGAGCAGCCCCTACACTCGCACACCATGAGAGGGAAGCCCCATGCACTGGAGCCGGCTGCTTTTCCCAACTCCTGCCATGCAGGTCCCAGGATTCTGGCAGAAGTGGAGGGGAGCCCCAGCCCTTGCTTCCTGGCAGAGTCTTGGGACCTGCATGTGGGGCTTCCCTCCCATGCCACATGAGTGTGGGGCCTGTGCGTGCATGATGGGGAGCACTAGCAAAAGAGACAGACCAGTGGAGGCTGCACTCCTCACCCCAATGTGCAGCACTGGCCAGAGGCGTGAGCTGCTGGGCACCAGCACCTGTGCTGAGTCACAAGCACCTCGAGCACCCCCACCAGCTGCTGCTGCTGCACCATGAGAGGAGTGTGGGGGGAGCCCTCACACCCCCCACCCTCCCTCACACCCCACAAAATCCATAAACCACACCCTGCCCCCAGAGCCCCCCACATATACACATCCCAACATACCCTATGTCCCCCCCACACACAGCCATACCCCCTCACACACTCCCACACCCCAGCATATGCACACATGCACAACCACACCCCCACACAATATACAAGACTAAGAATTTATTTTTTAGTCATTATTATGCAATCATCTCTATATATGATATACAAACACAAGCCATGACAAAAATATTTTTGTAATAAAATTAAAATATGTTATAGTAGGTGTTTGACTTCTAATGTATGATTTGGTTTTTTTTTCTGGTTCTAAGATGGCAACCCTCCACACCCAAAAGGAGTATTTCCAGGGTGGCGGCAGGGGAGGGACTTCCAGTGGCAAAGTTTAGGGGTTGGGGTGGGACTTCAGGTCCCAAGATGGTGACCAGGGGGTGGGGCAAGTCTCAAGGGGCAGAGCTACCTGTGCAGCCTTCAAAAGCTCACCAAACCTTGTTAAGCAGTCCTCCACCCAAAATAACTGTCCACCCGGACCTAAGAGGATAACAAACAGAAGCCTAATGGTTTATCAATTAAGCAATTAGCTCCTGTTCACAGGTGCTCCCTCCCTCCCAGTGCAGGGATTCACTTGGGCTGTGCTGTCTTCTTGGGCTTGCCGCCTTATCCTTTCCCTGCTGTCAAAGGGCTCAGGGAGCCCAGAGCAGCTCTCAGCAGCAGCTGTGTCCAAGCTGCTATGTTATCAGTTAATCATTTAACCAATATAATTATAGGTGGTTCAATGAATATTTTTTTACTGATATTTAAATCCCTAGCTGGAGCATCACATCACACTTTTGGACCAACCCCATGTGCTAATCCTGTGTTGAATCTGGCCCACAGATAAACCGTGGATCCAGCCCACAGACCAGCTTTCATCATGCCCATGGGGCCGGAAAGTTGAGCACCACTTATCTAACCTATTACTTTCCTTGTTGTGTTAATAGTATTGGGAAAATCCCTAAAAGTGCCTCTCAATATCATCTTTTTGTAGCGTAGGAAAGATGGCCAAGCAAACTAGTTACAAGAAGACTAAGATTCAATTCCTGGTTTAGCTACAGATATCCTGTGTGTTAGTGGATAAATCACTTCCTTTACCTGTGCCTCAGATCTTTGCTTCCCTGGATACAATGCTTCCCTACCTCAGGAGGATGTAGGATACACTTCACTAATGATGACAAATAGCTTGTGGTGAAAAGGTTCATATAAGCACTTAGGCAGAAAACAGACATCACCTTTATGCCACTGTAAAAATTTTCTTGGTGGCACAAAGCCCAAGCAAACAGATGTGCATGCCCCTTCTCAGACCACAAATGCTCAAAATTGTGGTCATGGCAATAGTTAGTAAGAATGTGCACCACTTTTTGTGGCAGATATCTGTTTATTTTATAGTGGGAGAGTGCAGGCACTCCTGCACCCAAGGCTGGTACTCCTAGGACTGCAGTGTCCCAATCCTGTCTGCCCTGGGGACTCCCTTGCAAGGGTCAGGCATGCAGGATTCAGCCCCTGAACTCCCAAGAACACCTGATCAGGTTCCCTGCTTGCAAGGGCACACCCTGGGAATCCTTTAGCAAGGGATTCTCTGGGTGCCAGCATCATGTTCCAAAACAGGGCATGAGGCTCGCCCTGAGTCGATTCCTCCTCATTTCTTAAGCCCTGGAACCAGCAGGGACCCAACCCTGTGGTACAACAGGTGACATCTGGGTCACCACCCAAAGTAATGGATTAGCTGTGCCATGGTTTGTGGCAAGACACATCCCAGGACAGCTGATCCTGCTTCAAGGATGATGTCTGTTTATAGCCTTAAATATTGTGTTGGGCATGGTGTAAAACACAAGAAGGTCCCCTCTACACATTACAGGTATCACACAATTAACTGGTTAATAGTGCAACTACCTGGAGACCAGCTCCACGTGCAAAGTAGCTATCACATGATAAAAAGCTCCAACAACCTATAAAGTTAGATCTCAAAAAAATCATTGAGATTTACGTGCATCTTTCTGCAGAAAGTCCTAGCGTAAGGCACTTTCCCAAGACTGCCCTCTGCACACTTTGTCATGCTGCTCACACTGTCATAGAGGAAGTAGATTGTCAAGCAATCTAAAAGCCTAAGCATTTAGAGAAGGTTAAGCAAAAGTCAGCCAGAAAGGCTTGGATGTATGGCAGTTCATATTCTCTGCCTGAGCCCATGGCTGGCCACTCTGGGACTATAATATGAAACACATTTTTATCCCAGTTCTGTATTAAACACAGGCTCTGGGATCTAGCCTGTTGGCTGATATCCCTCCTGTTTGGTACTTTCAGGTTAGCGAGCTGATGCGGGTTGTGGAGTGTGCACTTACCTTTGGAGAAAAGTACCATTTGCTTCCACTTCAGGCCAGGTGAAGTGAACCAGACCCCCTGGCAGTGAACATCTTTGGACATGTTTTAGTCGAAAGCATTTGGAATATGAAATAAACTACCAGTATAACAATACAAGTTCTTTTAATTGTCTGGCCCCATACCGTGGTGCAGGTATGAGACTTGGAAAAATCTGAATACGTGTGACCCAAAAACATGCTATGTATTTTACAGAACCAGTTATATAAAGGGTGGTTCACTTTCTTTCT
This sequence comes from Alligator sinensis, assembly GCF_000455745.1. Taxonomy (NCBI): domain Eukaryota; kingdom Metazoa; phylum Chordata; order Crocodylia; family Alligatoridae; genus Alligator; species Alligator sinensis. The sequence goes on from NW_005842006.1 coordinate 1,937,673, forward strand.
GGGTTGAAGGGGAGATTTAGGCACTGATGCAGTAAAGCTGCTGGACTAGTAGTTGCTATGAATTTATATTGCTTTTAGGATTTTATAGCATGTGGCTGTGCTGGGTATGAGGGTGGGATTTATTTCCAGGTACAAAATAAGAGGCTGAATTCAGGCCTTCTGGAAAGGAGAGCACAGACTGGCAGTTCTTTGCTTTGGGGTAGGAGATTTTTGAGGAGGACTTCAGGCTTTTGGGGTTGTCTTTTTGCAGGACTGCTAGGCTGCTAACTTTTCAAAAGTAACTTTCCATGAAGACAAAGCCTCTGTAATGCAGGTGAAAAAGAAAAACCTGCAGCATCCTTATAGGCTCAGCAGCGCTAGGTTGGTTAGCACTACGGACAAAAGCGACTTGGGGGTCATGATTGACCACAAGACGAACATGGGCCTTTAATGTGATGCTGTGGCTAGTAAAGCAACCAAAACACTGGTTTGCATCCATAGATGCTTCTCAAGCAAGTCGCAGGACGTCATTCTCCCCTTGTACTCGGCCTTAGTGAGGCCGCAGCTGGAGTACTGCATCCAGTTTTGGGCTCCACAATTCAAAAAGGATGTGGAGAAGCTTGAGAGAGTCCAGAGAAGAGCCACGCACGTGATCAGAGGTCAGGAAAGCAGACCTTATGACAAGAGGCTGAGAGCCATGGGACTCTTCAGCCTGGAAAAGCGCAGGCTCAGGGGTGATCTGGTGGCAGCCTATAAGTTTATCGGGGTGCTTACCAGGATCTGGGGGAACATCTGTTCACCAGAGTGCCCCAAGGGATGACAAGGTTGAATGGTCACAAACTCCTCCATGACCATTTCAGACTGGACATAAGGAAGAACTTCTTTACTGTCTGAGCCCCCAAGGTTTGAAATAGCCTGACGCCAGAGGTGGTTCAAGCACCCACTTTGAACACCTTCAAAAGACATCTGGATGTTTATCTTGCTGGGATCCTATGATCCCTGCTGACTTCCTGCCCCTGGGGCAGGGGGCTGGACTCAATGATCTTCTGAGGTCCCTTCCAGCCCTAATGTCTATGAATCTATGAATTTGAACATGTAGCAGGGTCTCTCCCCTGAGGAGGGGAGCCCCATCAACAGAGGTCAGCTGACGGGGCTCCCAGTCTCAGGGGTGCTATCCTGGAGCCCTGAGGATCACGGCTGCCAGGATCCCCAAGGTGTGAAACCCCTAGGTCCCTACAGGGCTCTGGGTCCCGGCTGCACCACATGTACAGGACGGTGTCTTGGTCCTGGCCGTGCATAGCCTTTGTGACTGGAAACCCCCACAGCAAAGGGCTCCCCTTATACTGGCAATCAGGCGTGATTGGATCTAATGCACAATCCCAGAATTGAGCCATGCACATGTGGCATAGTAGGAGACACAATAGTGTTGATCACACGTTAGATCTAATTGTGCCTTTACCTGCACATGTAGAGGGGGTCTTAGAGACATTACCTGCTTGAAAGAGCTTAACTAAAGCTTATATAGTCTACAGCAAGCAGTCTTCATTCTTCTTCCATTTATCAAAATCAGTTCTTTCTGATATAAAACTTGTTTACTTTTAATTTATTCATGAATCATTTGCACACACAGGGTGCATACGGACAAGCGCAGATGTGTGGTATGCAGCGCTGCAGACCCATCTATGGTGCTGCACATGACATGAACTACACATGCAGGCATTCCCTGCACTGCTAATTTGCAGCTTGGGGAGGAAGTGGGGGGGAAGGGGTTGACACCAAGAGACCCCAGTGTCAAAAAAAACCATGACTAAAAAAGTGGGGTGGTACACGTGGTTGCAGCATGCACTGCCAGAAATCAGAGCCTGGCTGGCTGAAGCCACACTCCGGCTGCCAGCCAGGCTCCTTGCTGCCAGATTGCCATGGCTGCAGCCCCTGGAGGACCCCAGGCCCAAATGCTGGCCCCAGCCTCTCCTACCCGCCCTGGGGCAACATGCCATGAGCCAGAGCGTGCATGCCATGGGGTTCCATGGGGACAAGCAGCTGTTTGTCCCTGGGAAAAAACATGTTCCCACTCATGGGGATGCACTCCTACAGTCTGCTTCCTCCCATTTTACAGGGGGGCAAAGGTCTGGGAAATTTGAATATCATGCCACAAGAGAAGTTACTGATCATGGGCCTTGATTCTGAAAGGTCTTTCACAGGACTGGGCCTTTCCTCCTCTAAAGTCCTAGAACAATTAGTATGATTGGGATTTCATAGCTTGCCTGACAGAAAACCAATGCACTGGGCATGTCTACATGTGTGCTGGACTGCACAGTTGTTACTTAAGCAAGTACTAAATGACTGCACAGTAACCAACTTTACTGAGCAGTCTGCATGCTGCAAGGATCTTTTCCACGTGTACCACTCCACTTTTTTAGCAACAAGCTACTGCACAGTAGCATTGACATCATGGTTCATCCCCACCGATGCTACATCACTAAAACGAGCTATGGCAACATAGCTTGTCGCTACAGCAACATAGTGACTCATGTAGACACGCCCCCTGAGTATGTCACATGCTGAAATTCTGACTTTAATCTTAGAAAACCTGGACATATGGATGCACACATATGCCTGTATGTTCTTGCAAGTTAAAAGAGACTGTAGTTTCATAGTTTTATAGTGCTTAGGGTAGGAAAGGACCTAAACAGATCATTGGGTCCGACCCCCTGCCCTGGGCAGGAACAGGTGCCGCGATCATATCACCCCAGCCAAATCATATCACCCCAGCCAAATATCTGTCCAGCCTCTTCTTGAAGACCTCCAAGGTAGGAGAGAGTATCACCTCGCTTGGGAGCCCATTCCAGAGCCTGGGAGCTCTGACTGTAAAGTAATGTGGCCGTTATTCCTAGTAACCCCGGGTGGTGCCCAGGGGAACAGCGCCTCCCCCAATTCTCACTGGTTCCCCCTGGTGAGTTTGTAAACACCCACCAGATCCCCTCTCAGTCTTCTCTTGTGAAGACTGAATAGGTTAGGCCCTTTAGCCTCTCCTCGTAGGGCCTGCCTCGCTGCCCCTTGACCATATGAGTGGCCCTCCTCTGGACCCTCTCAATGCTAGCCACATCCCTCTTGAAGTGTGGTGCCCAGAACTGGATGCAGTACTCCAACTGTGGCCTGACCAATGCCACATAGAGGGGAAGGATCACCTCCCTGGACCTGCTTGTGATGCATCTGTAGATGCACAGCAAGGTGCAGTTTTTAGCCTTACTGACTGCTTCCTCGTATTGGCGGCTCATGTTCATCAGGAGTCAATAATGACTCCAAGATTCCTTTCTGCCACCATGTTGACAAGAAGGATGTTTCCCAGCCTAAAGGTGTGTTGCTGGTTCCTTCTCCCTAGATGCAACACCTTGCACTTTTCTGTGTTGAATGCCATCCTATTCTCATCCACCCACCTCTGTAACCTGTCTAGATCTAGCTGGATTCTGCCCCTCCCCTCCAGCGTGCCCACCTCACCTCACAAATTGGTGTCGTCAGCAAATTTGGACAGTGTGCTTTCCACACCCACATCCAGATTGCTGATAAAGATGTTGAACAGTACAGGCCCCAGGACCAAGCCCTGGGGGACTCCACTGCCCACATCCCTCCAGGTTGAAAATGACCCATCCATCTCCGCTCTCTGGGTGCGACCATCTAGCCAATTTGTCACCCATCTGACCGTGTAGGCATCAATGCCACAGTCACCTAGTTTTTTTAAGAGAATGTGGTGGGAAATGGTGTCAAAGGCCTTCTTAAAGTCCAGGAAGATGACAATCTACCCGAACACCTTCATCCAGGGACTTTGTGACCTGATCAAAAAAGAAACCAGGTTTCACACTGCCGACTCATGTTCATCCACTAGGACTCCAAGATCCCTTTCCACTTCCGTGCCACCCAGCAGGTCATTCCCTAGGCAGTAGGTGTGCTGGACATTTTTCTTCCCTAGGTGCAGCACTTTGCATTTCTCCTTGTTGAACTGCATTCTGTTGTTTTCTGCCCACTTGTCCAACCTGTCCAGGTCTGCTTGCAGCT
>NW_005842006.1:1942383-1963981 GCF_000455745.1 Alligator sinensis
CATGGTAGTCTGGCGCCTTGCTGCTGCCTCTCTACAACCCCAGTGAGAGACTTGTCGTGCCCCTCGCTTAGGAACACTGAGGCAAAGAACTCGTTGAGGAGTTCAGCCTTGTCCCCTCTGTCTGTCACCAATTGTTTCTGCCCATTTAGCAGGGTTCCTATCCCTCCCTGGGCCTTCCTTTTACTCCCAATATATCTAAAAAACAATTTCTTGTTGTCTTTTACTTGGGTTGCCATCCTCAGCTCCATGGCAGCTTTGGCCCGTCTAACTGCCTCCCTACAAGCGCGAGCAGAGGAGGTATATTTGTCTTTGGTGATCTCTCCCTGTTTCCACTTTTTATGTACTCCCCTTTTGGCCCTTAGGCTGCCCTGGATTTCTCTGGTCAGCCAGGGAAGCCTCCTGGCCCCTTTCCCCCTTTTGTTGAATCTGCATGTAGTAGCAGATTCAACAAAATGATGTAGACCCTCCAGGAATTAACTGCTGAATAAGAGAAATAGCTGGTGGAGGAAATAAAAGCATTTTAAGATTTTAAGCATTTTAAGACACCCAAGCAAACTAAAACTTGAAAGTCCAGCTGATTGCAGCAAGTGACTTTTTTGTTGAAGAAAAAGTCCAAACATTTTGCCTTATATCCTGAGCCCAGGAAATTTTTACCAAAAATTTGTCACACGGTAAAGTCTGCAGGTCTGAACTGTGTTCTGTTGCAATGAGTTATAGTTTCCCAGCCATGGGGAGAAGCAGCACTCATAACAGCAGTGCTCTGGGATCCGTGTCTGTAGAGGCTCTGAACTAGATTCCTTTGCGATGCCTCCTCAACACATTTGCACATGCTTTAATCCAGGATGGGGCTTTGGTAGTGCCATACCAGATGGTATGCTATTGAGAGGAATCCAAGGTATGTTTCATCTTAGAGCATGTACTCACTGCCAGTTGTAAAACCTCACTCACCGGCTTTTACAGCTGAGGTCTGACTATGAAAATCAAGTGGAATCACCATGGGAGTTTGGGAGCCAAGAATTTGCCCTAGACTTTAGGATTACTATCCCCCATTCTGAGTTGCAGAGTAATAGTTTACAAACCCTGTTACATCTGTAAAGTTGCTGGTTTGCCTACAAAGCTGTTCCAAATCTGAATTGTGTATTGTTTCCTATACACTGTTACTCAGGAGTAGAAGGCTGGAGAGAAATGTGGTGTCTTTATGAGGACTCAAGTCCACATACTCTGGAGCAGGTTTCAGAGCTCTGGAAAGGACTGCTGGCTGGCTCCAGAGCCTTGTAAGAACAGCTATAGTAGCTGCTGGAAGCCCAGAGACTCTGGAGGGGGCTACTACCCTACTCCACATACCAGGAGTGCAACCAAACCACATAGACAAGGAGCTGCAGGCCCAGCCAAGGCACTAATCAGCAGGCCCTCATGGGAGAATATGAAAACAGCTGACCTGAAGACTTTGCTAATCACAGAATCATAGAAATCTGCAGAAAACCATAGGCAGACAAGGTTCCTTGGGTGAATCTGATATCTTTTATTAGACCAACCCAAATAGTTGGAAAATAGTTATTAAGCAAGCTTTTGGGTTCAAAACCCCTTCATCAGGCTAAGGAGGTTTCAGCAGTTGGTGTGTGCTCTTCCTGGATGGAATGAAAAGTAAAGAAGCCAGGGGCTGGGCTGATAGGCATACAAGACAGGTAGTCAGTGAAAATGTAGATTGAGGAGTCAATGGGTGAGACACAGGCTGGAGGGGGTGGGGGGTGAGGCAGGGGAGAGAGAGAAGGGGGATGAAAGTGGAGAGGTACCTGGGGAGTCAGATGTCAGGCAAGTTATAATGCGTCATAAATCCAATGTCTATATTTAGTCCATGATTTTTAGTATCCAGGAGGTTGATGAAGTGGAGTTCATAGGCTCGTCTCTGGGAAGTGTTTTGTAGGTTTCCCTTGAGGATCAGGACTGAGAGATTGGAGAGAGAGAGTGGCCCTCCTGTGAGAAATGTGCCCCCACCGGTAATTGGGTATTCTGTCTTTGATGGATTTCCGGTGTGCGTTCATTCTGGTACGCAGTTGTTGTTTGGTCTCTCCTACATATTTTCCATCAGTGCATTTGGAGCATTGGATGAGGTATATTACATTTCTGGAGGTGCAGCTGTAAGATGCAGGGATGCTGATGGCTCTGTTGTGGGGTGTAGTAATAGTGGGGGTGGTGGAGATGTGTTGGCAGGTTTTGCATTTCTTGTCATGGCACGGTCTGGATCCTTGCTTAATAACTATTTTCCAACTATTTGGGTTGGTGTAATAAAAGATACCAGATTCACCCAAGGAACCTTGTCTGCCTATATCCTTAGACCAACACGGCTACAACCTACACCCCTGCAGAAAACCACATAATTTAGATTGATTCTGTCTTGAGATTTTGGAATGTCTCTACCTAGCCATAGAGTGGTTGACTTAAACTGGCCCCACTACAGATATGCTGATTCAGCACTTTCCCAGGGCAGCCTCTCCCATGAATTCTTACCTAACTCGTCCCCTCACTGGCTCTGCATTTTAAGCCCAGGTTTGCCTACCCCATTCCTGTAGCACTTCCACAGCATGTGAATGGAGATGTCCAAAAAATCCTTGTTGTTTGCTGAGAGTTTGTCAGAACCACCTTCTATGCAGTGACATCAGTAAGACATGTTCAATGGAGATTTGTGCCCCAAATTACACTTTTGCACTTAACAGACAGCAAAGAAATGGAGAGGCAGAGAGTTTATTTAGGTACCCTATATATCAGTTATTTCGATTTCCAGGCAGATTTCCTAAATGACATTCTCATTAAAAGTCCCTGCTGACAAATTTGGTTTGCTTTCGCTTTTAGAAGTGTCTGCTGTAATGAGCAATTACACTTGCAAATTATTTACATAATGTATTGTTCTCCTATCACTGAAACAGACATTAGCACTATGTTTGGTAAGTGCTTGTGTGTGTGTGTGATGGAGAATGAAGGAATGCATGCAAAAGGTTACCCACCTTCATGAGTTGCTATAGGGTTATGGCTTTTCAGTGAGGATACTCTACCAGGCTTAGGCTAGCCCAGGGTAATTCTGCATCGATGTGTAATTACATTACTGCCTAATATTTTTTTACCAGGCACATCAACATCAGAACCTAGCAACTGTACTGCTCTAAACATGCTGCTTCCCAAAACAGAAGCAGTACAGATGTACTTGTGCAGCAGAGTGGGCAGGCTGATTAAGTGATGTGGGGAGTCAGGGCTGATTAGCCTGTCTGCAGTACCATGTGAATGAAGCTGCACTGCTTTTGGTGTGGCAAGTGTTGCATGCAGAGCAACATATGTGACGTGTAAGAGGGGCACGGGGGGAAGGGGAGCACATGCCCCCCCACCCCAACGGGGCCACTACTGCCGCCAGCACTTGCAGGAGTTTGCCTGCTCCACCCCTGCTGCAGATGGCAGTGCCTGCAAGAGCTGGCCAGCTCTGCTGCCGATGCCAGTGGCGGCACCTGGGGAACTCGCCAGCTCTGGCCCCACCACTGAAGCCAACGGCGGTGCCTATGGGAGCTCACCAGCTCCAGCCCCACTATCAACACTGACGGTAGCACCTGCAGGAGCTTGCCAGCTCTGGCCCCACCACTGATGCCAGTGGCAGCACCTGCGGGAGCTCGCCAGCTACACCAACAGCAGCACCTGCAGGTGCCCCCCCCAGATTCAGGAGGCACCAGTCACCCATGCAGAGCAGCACAGTCTGTTTCAGTGTGCCAGTGCCTAGTGTGGCAGGTGTGCGGTGGAGACATGCCCACAAAGACCTAAACTGCAGCAGGAAGATTTGCACAAGTTTACATATTAAGTGGGAGAAACAGAAACAGAATATGGATATTCCAGTTTCCAGTCCTCTGCTCCCCCACTGGATAATGTTCCTGCCCCAATCCAATAGCTTGTTGGGAAACATGATTAAAGGGTACCATTTGCCACTTCTCTTTACCAGTGGCTTAATGTAAATGCAGTTTATACGTGTTTATAGCTAGTCCCTAACTGCTATGAAAGTAGGCATTTTATAAATAAATTTACACTGAATTGTTTGTTCTTCATGTAATGAAGAGATCATTCCTTTCACTATAATTCTAGTTCTTCTTCCTACTTGGGCTAAGGAGAAATTTCATTCCAAGGATTGGTTCATTCCAAGATTAGGTTGAATTTCAGGGTACGTCCATGTTGGCTAGTAGTCTCGTGGCATAAGAGGGCAGGAATTTACTATACATCTAGTGCTCCACATTCACTGTTTACATGCAGTTCTTCCCCACAATAAATGAAAGCTAACTGCGATAGCTTAATCCTCAATGAAAGTCCTTTTTCATTAGGAGTATGCACGTGCAAAGTTACTGTATAATAATATACAATATTATGACTCTAATGAATGGCATGCTACTTCTTTCCTTTAGCCTGCAAGAATATGTAGACTAGCATGTTGCTGATATTGATATTGTGAGCTAAAAACTGTGCATCTCAGAGATGGAGGCTGTTTATTTTCTTCACATAAAGACACACACGTATCCCACTGCAATATATAGAAAGAATAAACCAAAAAAGGAATATCTTTATAGTTTCACTTGGGGAAAGAACTATGCTATTGACAGCAAAGAACATAACAAGCAAGATATTTTTGGAAGCCAGAAAGAATGTCACTAACTTTTCAAGAAAGGTAGATATTTTCCACACTCTCTCTCTAATTTCTGCTGTCAATTTTTAAAAACCATGCAACACAGGGGACCTATACTATACAATTTCTCACCAAAAATAATTCTTGCTTCAACTAGTAACATTAGGAAGTACAATCTAAAGTGTCACTTGGATTGTGGATCCCTGGAGTACAAACGGGAACACTTAGCATGCTAGGTAAATGGTTCTGAGTTCTCAGACATTTATGTGCAAATGATCTTCCATATACTCTGTGCCTGAATGTCATCCAGAAGAAATCCTGCTGTACAAGTGCAGAGCCTCTATAGATAGAGGTGCAGGGTAAGGTACTACTTTGCAAATATGAAGTTTGTCTTTCCACAGGTTTAATGACGACTTCTTGATGGACCAGGCTCATCATGTCCACATAGTGCCTGCTGAGCAGATACACTGAATAGACACACACTTCCCACACATCCTTGTATGAAGTGCAGGTAAAATTGTGCTTCATTTGGAAAGCTCTATTTTAACTGTTACCTGAGAAATCAGTTTGCCAGATGCTACAGATTCCAAACAATAAAAACTCATATGCGTATAGATAAGATTACCAGAGGAGATATATATATATATATATGGTAGAATCAAGCATATTAAATGCAAGGGACCAGTGAAAGTGCAAGGAAAAACAGTTGAATTTAAATCATACACTGGAGCTCAGGTTACTATTATACCTTAGCATGCATATAGAAGATTAAAATTGAGACTAAATGTGAGTCCAACAAACATCAGAATAATTGGCTGTTCAGAAACAAATATACCAGTGAAAGGGAGATGCATCATTAGCATCCAGTATGAAAACAGAGTATGCAAACTCCCATTAATTGTGGTGCCTAGGGAGGCGATACCAATTTTGGGTGTGTCAACTTGTGAAAAACTTTATCTAGGTAAGTATGTGCTTGCTGTACAAGAAGACACAACGTTCATGCTCTTGATGAAACTTTTGGCCCAAATCTGGACAATCTTCTTAGGAAGAAAAATACAAGAAGCAACCATGTCCTTATTGCTAGGACAGAAGTTACACATCAACTGGTATAAGTGATCAGAAACCACTTCAAATCTGTAACACAACAGAAGTTCAGTGCACATAAACCATTTTCAAAATATCCAAAACCAGTTGAAGATAAACCTGGATGGATATCAAACTTAACTGATTTAGGTTAAATCAGTTGATTGAACTTCTGTCCCAGAACCCTTCCAGATTCAAGTTAATTCACAGTCCTCCAGCATCCCAGGATGCTTTGCATCTCCCCTGCAAACCCCCACCCCCCCGCACAGGGTGGGTGGGCTAGCTTTGGCACAAGCTGTCTGCTCTAGGTAAGCAGGACACTCCCTCTATCACCTCCTGGCTTCTGGCCTGACCACTGCAGGCTTGTGGCTGCATTTCTGGAATCAAAAGTGAATGGCTGTTTGCTTGCTTATCAGTTCAATCTTCACAGTTTAGATTAATTTCTGGAGATTGAATTGATTCAGCCTCAGGCTTTTTGACTGACTGTACTTAGCCTATGGGGAGAAATGTCCCTATGGATACAAATGCAAATACTAGCATGCAGAAAGCAGAACTCAGCACAAAACTTGATTAGCTACAGACCACTGAGGCTATGTGCAGAAGGATAGCTGTCAGAAGTTCAAGTCAGGTGGATACCAGTATAAGGATTGAAGTTTATCAAGATTCAGAGAAAAAGCTTCCCATCAAAAACAAATAAAAACTGGATCTATTACTTTGTCAATCTGAGAAGAAAGTAAAGACTCACTGAGAATTGTTAAAATTACTTCGGAAAAGGAGGGGTATGAGAGTGAGTGGTGAAGACTGTGTGTGACCTATGACCAGGTCACACACTGCCTGGACGCGGGAGCCAAGGCTGATGTCATTTTCCTGGACTTTAGGAAGGCCTTCAACACAGTTTCACACCCTATCCTCATTGGGAAGCTAGCAGACTGTGGCCTACACGGTCAGATGGGTGGCCAACTGGCTTAGGGACCGCACCCAGAGAGTGGTGGTGGATGGCTCCTTCTTGGCCTGGAGGGAGGTGGGCAGTGGGGTCCCGCAGGGTTCGGTCCTCGGACCGATATTATTCAATATCTTCATCAGCGATTTGGATGAGGATGTGGAGAGCACCCTCTCCAAGTTCGCTGATGATACCAAGTTATGGGGCAAAGTTAGTACACCAGAGGGCAGGGAGCAGATTCAGGCTGACCTGGACAGGTTGGATCAATGGGCAAAGTCTTGGAGTCATAATTGACTCCAAGATGAACATGAGCTGGCAGTGTAATAAGGCCATCAACAAGGCCAATCGCACCTTGTCGTGCATTAGCAGGTGCATGATTAATAGAACAAAGGAGGTGATGCTCCCCCTCTATGCAGCACTGGTCAGGCCGCAGGGAAGTCAACCTGCAGCTCCGGAGTTGGTGCCATCATGCGGGTTTTGGCTTCTACAATCACGATCCTCACTTCCATGAGAGAGGCATCTTGGGACAAGATGGTCTTCATCTCTTTCTAAAGGTAAGAGTCTGTTCTCTTACAGGTTGGCTGATCTCCTCCAAAGGTTTTTAAACTTGGTTTGTTGGGGGATGGGAAAGCATATGATAAGGAGAACCTAGTATCAGTGAGCCATGAGCAATGCACTGGATCAGCCCAGGTAAGCACTAAGGTAAGCACTAAGGGGCCCAATAGACATCAGGACAGAGGGGTACCAAGGGCAGCCATTGCGGGGCTTAAATGTCTCTACACTAATGCTAGGAGCATGGGGAACAAGCAGGAGGCACTTTCGCTCCTGCTTGCAAGCAACAAATTTGACCTGATTGGACTAACTGAAACCTGGTGGGACTCTACTCATGATTAGGCAGTAGGCATTGAGGGTTACAGGCTGTACAGATGGGACAGAGTGGGGAAAAAAGGTGGGGTGTTGCTCTCTATGTTAAGGAACAATATACATCCTCTAAAATCAACATGGGATCAAAGGAGGGCCAAACGGAGGTACTGTGGGTCAGGATACAAGGGGGTTGGGGGGAAAGGGTATATTGTGGTGGAGAGCCATCTGAGGATTGGAAAAGGGCCAATGTGGTCCCTATTTTCAAGAATGGGAGGAAGGAGGAACTGAGAAACTATAGGGCAGTTAGTCTCACCTCTATCCTTGGGAAAACTCTGGAAAAAATCATTAAGGATCACATTTGTGGGAGTCCAGCAGGGGAAATAATGCTGAAAGGAAGTCAGCACAGATTCACTGCAGGTAGATCCTGCCTGACTAACCTTCCTTCTTTTTATGACCAAGTCACAAAATGCTTAGACATAGGAGTAGAGGTAGATGTCATCTACCTAGACTTTAAGAAGGCCTTCAATACAGTATCTCGTTCTGTTCTTGTAAAGAAACTGACAGGCTGTGATGTAAATGATTACACGGTCAGGTGGGTGGCAAATTGGCTTAGAGGTTGCACCCAGGGAGTGGTGGTGGATGGGTTGATATCGACCTGAAAAGATGTAGGCAGTGGAGTCCCGCAAGGCTCGGTCTTTGGACCAGTGCTATTTAATGTCTTCATCAGTGACTTGGATGATGGTGTGGAGAGCACCCTGTCCAAGTTTGCAGATGATACCAAATTATGGGGCAAAGTTAACACACCAGAGGGTAGGTTAGTCTGCTGGTAGGGAACAGATCCAGGTAGATCTGCACAGGTTGGAAAAATGGGCAGAACGAAATAGGATGCCGTTCAACAAAGACAAGTGCAAAGTGCTGCACCTGGGCAAAAAGAACCACCAACACACTTACAGGCTGACGGATGACCTTCTCAGCAGCACAGCAGCAGAAAGGAACTTAGAGTCATAGTTGACTCCAAGATGAACGAGTTGTCAATGTGATGAAGTGATCAATAAGGCTAAATGCACTTTATCATGCATTAGCAGATACATGGTGAACAGGTCCAGGGCGGTGATGCTTCCCCTCTATGCAGCACTGGTCAGGCCGGAGTTGGAGTACTGCGTCCAGTTTTGGGCGCTGCACTTCAGGAGGGATGCAGAGAAACTTGAGAGGGTTCAGAGGAGGGCTGCTCCTATGGTCAGAGGCCTGCCAGGGAGGCCCTACAAGGAGAAACTGAGGGACCTAGATCTCTTCAGCCTTCGCAAGAGAAGGGTGAGAGGTGATCTCATGGCTACCTATAAATTAATCAGAGGAAGGCAGCAGGGAATAGAAGATGCTCTATTTACTAGGGCACCCCCTGGAGTAACTAGGAACAATGGCCACAAATTGCTGGAGAGCAGATTTAGGTTGGACATTAGAAAGAATTTCTTCACAATAAGAGAAATCTGGAACGGGCTTCCAAGGGAGGTGGTGCTCTCCCCTACCTTGGGGGTCTTCAAGAGGAGACTGGACAAGCAGCTACCTGGGGTTGGCACCTAGCTGGGGTCATCTGACCCCAGTGCTCTTTCCTGCCCAGGGCAGGGGGTTAGACTCAATGACCTACTGAGGTCCTTTCTGACCCTAACTTCTATGAATCTATGAAGCTATGAACAGGTAATATCAGTACAATATTAGAGTGGTTGCTTTGGTGTCAGACCTCTGTACCCAAGTGAAAGAGAACTTGAAATTTCCAGTGAGATAGAAACTGCAAGTTTTAAAAACTGGAATGAAAACAAATTTCAAATGAAAAACAATTTAAAGAAATTCTACAAGTGGGAAATTAAAAAAAAAATCATTTTGAAAACACTGAATTACAGCGTTTCTTGAAAAGGATTCCTTGAATACCAGCTGTTGATGAAGACTGATATTCTTGTTAGTTTCATCACTGCTAACACAAGTGAACATCATTTTCATTCAGCATGGCTTCCAGTTTTTATGGTTTCAGGATATACTGGCCATATATACCGGCCATATATACCAGTGGGCTCTGCTGAAGTAGTAAAATGGAAGCTCTTTTCTGACCAAGCTAGCAGAAGCTGTGCTATGCTTTTCTCTGCTAGAAACCAGACTTCGCTTTTCCTAAGGGACAGTTGGTTTAAATATAACTTCATCAGCCATTATAATCCATTTAAAAGTTTGTAGAACCACTTGTTTACATTATGACCAAGAATAAAACTCTTCCATACTCAACCATTTGGTGGGAAATGATAAGAGATATCCCCAACCAGACACATCTCTCAAATTACAATTTAAAAGAGGATTAAAACTTCTTCAATACAATGATAAGAACCAAATAAACAAGGAACATTATTTGGAACTGAAGACAAGGGGATAATGTGAAGAAGAGCCAAATAATTCACTCCTGTCACCCCCAAGGAGAACTTCTGATGCCAGTAAAGAAAATATATTCTGGAAGATGAAAGGCAAAAAAAAAGAAAAAAATGAGAATAATAAACTTCAATTGCATATGAAAAGATTAAGTGGGTGGATAGGAACATATTTGTAACTTTTTTTACAGCTAAGTAGGGCAAAATAACTCCAGTAAGGCAAAAGATTATAAAAGCCACCCTCATATTTAGCTGATTTTTTCCAAAAAATAATCTCTTTAGAGACCAAAATCAGGGAACTGGATAGCTCAGGGAATTGATGATAGAATACAGAGCTTTTGGTTCTATGTTAGTGATATGATTTTGGCTCAGTCACTGGAAGTTGTGAGCCTACCTGCTTGGTGATCTACATAAAATTAAATATTGTGCTCAGTTCCCTAAGTCAACATAACTGGTGCAAAGTTTTCAAAAATTGTTAAGTAACTTGTATCCAAGGTGTTTCAGGCCTGCTTGAAATGTTGATGCTTAGGATTGCATCCTAATTCACTTTTATGTAACAAAGTGCCATTTATGTTTTAAGCTTCCTCGCCCAGAGGCAGCAAATCTGCATCTCCTGTGGTCTAACCAGCAGTCCATCAGCTTGGCACTGCCCAGATCAGCTTCCAGCCCTCTGCCTGAAGTTGGCCCTCTGACTATTTATAGCATTTGGCATTATACAATCATGGGATAAAATGCCTTGGGAACAGAGAGCAAAACTCAGGCTTGCCTCCTCTCATGGGTATGAGCTCCTCACTTGGGTAAAGATTCAGGCTCAAACCGTATGCTCTCCTGGCTGCTCTAGTTCATCCCTTTTCTCCCGGTGGCCTCACTTCAACAGGAAGGAATAGAGAATGCCCTGGCCCCTGTCTGGTGGTTAGGACACTTTTCTGGAAAGGGAGAGATGTGGGTTTAAACTCTCTCAGTCTGAGTGGGGCCTATAACCCTGTCTCCCGCTTTCTGGATAAGTGCCCTAGCCACTAGGTAAGTGGGCCACTCTCCTGCTTGTCATACTGCTGCCAGTCAGTTAGATGCACTGGACCAGTAGGTGTCTGTTGCAGATCTTGGTTTAGTTAGTCTACAAGGCAAAAATCTACCCTGCCTTCTCCTGGCCCCAGCCTAACAGGGCTAACTACCTTTCTCAGTTCTGAATCCTTACATGATGGAAGTGAGATTGCTATAGGCCTCCCTGGACAGGATAGGATCAACCTCTGAAACTGCCTAAGGCTTCCCATTGCCAGAATGGAGAACTATACGCCTCCACTGGATAACAGGATTGGCCTTTGCGGACACATGAGAATGTCCATTGACAGAGTGGGAAAGCTATGCATCTCTTTGAAATCAGACTGCACTCCCATGTTTTTGGTTAGCAGTGGCTTTGATGCCTTAGAGGTAAAATAGGGTCTGGGCCTTAGTCTTTCTGTGCTTCAACTGCCTATATGTAAAATGGAGAAAACAGCATATCCCTACCTGAGTAGGTAAGGTTTAAAATGAACTTCAAAATGCCCAGGGAATTGCATCATATTTATTAAAAATTTGGGGGGAGGACTCCCTTTGCCCCAAACAGTCCCTTATCTCATCCTCCATTTGTTGAACTTCCTTGCAGTTTACCTTTATTTTTGTCTGTCTAGCTATGGATCTGCTGGGAAACATACCAGATAAATCACTGCATTCAACAAATACACAAAAGAGAAGCTGGCTGACATTTAGGGAAACTGCCCTTTCAACAGACATGCCTGGCATGATTGAAGCACCTGACTTAGGCAAGATTGTAAGAGGGTTATTTCAAATAATAAATAATGTAAAAAAGAATAACGATCTTAAAAGCAGCAGGCTGTGATCCCCTCTCTCACCCTATACCCAAGTGTGGGCTGTGTTCTCTATCACTCAATACTTCTGTAGTTTTTACTTAAATGTATATCTTGAAAAGAAATCAAAGGTTATTTTAAGCATTTGTGCAACACATCTAACCAAGTTAAGCAAACAAGTGATCATGGCTTTATTTGTCTCTTCAGTTCTTCCTTTCAGCTGCTCATATTGTCTGCTTTATCTGAATTTCTTTATAGAAAGGTCATTTGACAGCAAGCATATTTAGAAATCTTTTTAAGTCATTGTTTCCCCCATCAAGCCTAAATAAGCTTGCTATTCTGGATTTTCATTATCCTAGTTCCTATGGAGTATACCATATTTGAAAGGGCTTTCTAAAAGAGCTATTTGAAAACAAGAACAGTATGGTCATGGAATGAAAACAGTGGTTGGGGCATGAGGCAGGGAAAATGTTGCAGGGCTGGGACCTGCCCTAGACTGGGACACTTCCTGGCCAGGCCTAGGCTGCACAGGGAAGTGTGCATGTGTGGCGCAGAGCTGGCTAGGACAGGACAGTTCCAAGCCAGCTCTGGGGTGCATGTGCAGACTACCCCCATCTGAGGCAGGTCCCAGTCAGCTCCAGGCTGGGCCGGGAACTCCCCCATGCAGGGAGCTCCTGGCCTCAGCTTCACGATAAGAGTGGGAGCTGAGAGATTGTTCCCTGCTGCCAGGAGTTCCCTTCTGCTGGGGCAGAGGGACACTGTCCCAACCCAAGCTCTGCCATTGGAACCTGGCCAAGCAGCAAACAGATCCCGGGGGCAGGGAGCAATCTCCCAGCCCCTGCTCTGATCATGGAGCCAAAAGCTCTCTGCTGCTGGGGCAGGGGGACATTGTCCTAGCCCAGGTTGCAGCATCACAGCCCACCCCAGGAGCAGGCAGCTCCCAGGGCCAGAGAGTAATCTCCTGCCCCCTACTGCCTGACTGACTGGGAGCAAATTTGCTCCCAGTCGACCATCTACTTGTACCTTACTGCACAGTAACTACTCTGTGGTTAATTTGCTACTTGCATTTGCAAGTAAATTGGTCTAACCATGGAGTAGACCAATTTACTGTGCAGTAAGCATCTATACATGTATACAGTGATGCTTACTGTACAGTCATTTGGTCTACTGCATGGTAACACACCTTGTGTACATGCACCCAGCGTCACTATAATCCAGAGACATGGTAAAATTGAAAAAGGAAACTTCCATGTACTAAATTCATGGATCAAGCTTTTCAGAATGTATTCAATAGCCTGAACCTGCTCTTGTTGAAGGAAGAAGTTTTTAGTGGTACAGAATTTCAGTCCCCTAAATGGGAGAATCAGGAACAGTTCAGAAACAATTACTATTAAACTCATGTCTATACATGGCAGGGAGGGAAGGGTGCACACGTTATTGGAATATCAAAGTACAGTTTCAATATTGATAAGGTAATTGGATGATTAGTTTAGGAGTGCAATGGGTGCATAAATAGATGGTCACTCCCACCTAATAGCTACTTATAACACTACTTCATGCTTATATGGAATTTTTTACATGCTGATCCCTAACTGATAGGGAAATAAAGGGACAAGGATTGACGTAGCTAGCCTGTGTCACACTGTGGTAGATTCCAGTTCCTCAACATTCAGTTCTGTGTATTATACGCTGGACGCAACTATTCCCACCACTTGCTTTTGCTGTCTGTCTGTAACCATAAAAACCATCTACTGGAACAGAATTGTGTATACAATTGCAAACTTTCAACGCAGAAGCATTTTTCTGAAAAGGTTGCCTGTTTCATTTCTCTTCACACATTCACAAGTGAAAAAGGAACAGCAGAGACACAAATTAGGCAGAAAATTCCATTAGTCTTCTATTTTAGTGCACAGTTAGTTAGAAGCTGATATTTAGATAGGCATTAAATTATACAGATATTAATAGATGTCTGAAGCAAAGTATGGAGAAACACATTTCTAATCAGCATAGTCCTCTGCCTCTTTGATCTAGGTATCAAAGACTAGATCTGGCTTTTGTGCATCTTTCTGCTAGGACATCCAAGTCAGATTGGATATCTGTTATGTACAGATCTGGGTTGAAGTCACAACATTTGGATTTGGTATTAAACCATGTGATTCAGGGTGGTTCAGATGCTATGTTGGCTTCTCAGAAAGATAAAGGGCATTTGAATGATTCAGATTTGGATCTTAATTCTGTTTTCAATCACTCCCCAAAGTCTGAGTAACACAGCTAGATTCTGCATGCAATTAGGTATTAGGGCTGTGCAAAGCTTCAATTCCTGATTCGATTTGGCAGAGATTTGGCCCAATTTGGTGGCTGAATCTCTGAATCTGAATCAAATCAGAGGACCCTTTAATCTCTCCGAATCGAATCAGAACCTTCTGAATCAATTTGGAGAGATTCGGAAAGATTCAGAGATTTGGACGTAGACACAGCTTTAAATGTTTTTTTTCTACATACCTCAGGATACCAGGTGGCTCGTGAATGCTGTGATGCTGGGGCACATGGAGCGTCCCACAGGAGTGTGGGGGGGTCCCCAGCATGCTCGGCAGCAGACCCAGAAGTGGACCAGAAGCAGTTCTGGTCCATTTCTGGGTCTGCCACAGAGTGTGCCAGGGGGCCTTCCCACACCCCCCTGGCTCAGCGACTGCTGCCTCCTAGGTCTGGGGGTGCACCTGGGGTCTCCCTGCAGCTGATCGCTGAGTTGGAAGTACTGGAAGTACTTCCAGTCCACTTCTGGGTTTGCCACCAAGCACATGGAGGGCACCCCCTGAATCCTTGGAGATTCTCTATGCACCCCAGCATCGCAGCATTCACAAGCTGCATCTGCTACCGCAAGGTATGTAGAAAAAAGTTGCGCCCATTTAGAGCTGCGTCCATGTCTGAATTGCTGATTCTCCGAATCAGCATTGATTCTTCAGATTCAGCTGAATCGAATCAGGTGCAGTGATCCGAATCAACAAATCAAATCACTGTCCCTGATTAGGGCTGAATCCAAATCTGAATTGAATAGGGCACGCTTTGCACACCCCTGATAGGTAGCCTGTCAAGTCATGTGGACCCAGATCTCTCTTGCTCTCCTTTTGGCCCTACATAGTTTCCCCTCTTGGCAGCCTACTGTGCCAGCTTCAACAAGAAAGGGAAGGGGGTTCTTGGCCCTGCCCAGCCATGATCTGGTGATAAGGGCTCTTTACTGAGTCATCAAGGATATAGCTTCAGATTTCCTATGGATAAAGAGGGGCACAAATGCCTTAGCTACTAAACTATTGAGCTAAAAACAGGGAGCCCACCCATCATTATTAAAGATATTTCTGCTACTACTGTTTCTACAAGTTGCACACCTTTCTTGCTGGAACGGAATCACAGCAGAGCATAAAGGGCTGGAGAAGATGCCTTCTGAGCATGCTCCATGGGCAGAGCCAGTTGAACAGGGGTAATATGATCTAAAATCTGCATTAAATGGCCCTAAATGCCATCTATGCATCCAATCTTACCATATAAGGCAAGCTGGATTTGGGCCTTTTTTTCCCTGCTCTACAAAAACTTCTTACCAGGACACAAAGTCAGTCTTGTTTAATTGATGTAAATCCAGAGTGACTCCCTGGAAATAACTCTGAATCTATGGTGGTGGTAGAATTTAACCTAAGGTCCTGTCCAGCACATGTGCACAATGTCACAGAGGAAGCAAAGAAGCCTCTATTTCTGCCTCCTGCTGTTTTACTTGCTTCCTGAATATTATAATACAACACATTCAGACAGTAATTGAGTTTCCTGCTACTTTATCCAATGCCCGCAGAAATAGAAAAGCTTTTATGTCATAATTGCTGGCTAATCATTGTCTCTAAAAGTGACTGACTGACTGCTTTCAAGTTCCTGCTGTGGCTGTTGTAGAGAATGAAATGTATGGAAACAAGGAATATTTTTCAGTATAAGTCGTAAGCAGTCTGAAGCAGAAGAATTCTGAACCTTCTGATGCTTTCAATGTTCAGAGAGAATATATTTGGAGGTCGCTCTCCTTCACAGTGGTTTTCCACTTGCCTGGTTGTAGTCTTATCCCTAATTACTTCTATCATAGCATGGAGAGCTTGCTGAACTGTAGTTTTACAGGTGCGCCAGTTACTCTGGCATCAAAGCTGAAAGAGTTTTTGAACCTGGCATGTGCTGGAGCCTATCCCCTAATCCAATCTGTCTACACTGTCTCTTGAATGCTTTTAGTAAAACTGTTTTATGACTTCTGCTATAGTTATATTCACTTTATTCACTTCAGTTATATGGCTTCTGAGCCACATGTGGCTCTTCAACTTATCACCTGCAGTTCTTTGCAGAAAATGTTGCTGGCACTTTTAATGTGTGTGTTTAGCATGTGCATGTTTTTGCTGCCTGCACTGTGTTTGCTTCTCTTGAAGTCATGAATAATGCAACATATGCTTTAGCCATTTCTATCAATTGTGGTAAAAGTACTAGGTTGTTGGGTTTTTTTCTGAACTGCTTGCTACAGTTCACCTCAGTGGTAAATGTTGTTGTGGCTCTTTGGTTAACACTAATCATTCCTGTGTCATAAGTTATTTATATGTATACACACATAATTTGTTTTTAAATTGGTTTGCCTGCCTGATTCTACTTAACCAAAATATAGTGTCATTTTATAAATTAGCTGCTTGACTATAGCTGAGACCTGCAAAGGTATGTAGGCATCTAGCTTCCATTAAAATCATTGTGAATTAGATGTCTAAATACCTTTGAGGATCTGGACCTAATTGATTAGAGAAACATACTAGGCAGGGCAGTTGTCTAGTTAAGGAGATGATCCTCCCCCTCTACGCAACACTGGTCAGGCCACAGTTGAAGTACTGCGTCCAGTTCTGGGCGCCGCACTTCAGGAGGGATGTGGACAGCATGGAGAGGGTCCAGAGGAGGGCCACTTGCATGATCGGGGGCAGCAGGGCAGGCCCTACGAGGAGAGGCTACGGGACCTGAACTTGTTCAGCCTCCACAAGAGAAGGCTGAGAGGAGATCTGGTGGCCATCTATAAACTCGCCAAGGGAGACCAGCAGGCTATGGGAGAGTCCCTGTTCCCCCGAGCACCACTGGGAGTAACAAGGAATAACAGCCATAAGTTGACTGAGAGTAGATTCAGGCTAGACATCAGGAGGCACTACTTCACTGTCAGGGTGACTAGGATCTGGAACCAACTTCCAAGGGAAGTGATGCTCGCTCCTACCCTGGGGGTCTTTAAAAGGAGGCTCGACAGCCACCTTGCCGGGGTCATTTGACCCCAGCATCCTTTCCTGCCCATGGCAGGGGGTCGGACTTGATGATCTGCTCAGGTCCCTTCTGACCCTACCAACTATGAAACTATAAGAACATGGATGCCTTAACATTTTTCAAATAGTTAAGATGACCTCAACCAAACAACCATGGCAGGATGTTTCCATTTCATTGCCAACAACAATCTGTTTAGACTGACCACAGGCAAACATGTTAGCTTTTCTAACCAAAGCAAAGACCTGAAAGATTATGGTTCAATAAACAGAAACAGAACATTTTAATTTCTGATCCTTATAACAGAAGTATTCGTCACCAGTAGAAATCTGGTTGCCTGTTCTCATAAAAGATGAATTAAGAAGGGAAGAGGTGAAGAGTGGGGTAATGAGGAGGATCAGGGGGATGAAAGCATGTGGTCTGTAAGGAAGTCAAAGAGCTTCCTAGTAAAACGGAGGCTGAGAGGGGATATAAATACTGTCTTGGAACCCACTGAGGAGGTAAACATCAGACAAAGAAAAAAATTATTTATGCTAAAGGATAGTGCTGGCATACAAAGAACGGATATAAACTGGCCATCAATGATTTTGGGCTAGGAATTAGAAAAACATTCCTTACTGTCAGAGGACTGAAGTTTGAAAGCAACCTTCCACTCTGGATGGTAAAGCAAGAAAACTAGCTAGGTTCAAGGTGAGATTTAATCAGCTAATGAAAGATTAAGTAAGCAGCTCTCGGGGTGGAAATAGACTGGAATATGTTACTGCTGTAGTACTCCCAAACCACTGCCGTCAGTTTGAATAAATATATTGTGGGTATAAACTAGAATAGCCTTTATTCACAATCAATCAGATGATCAAGTCAATTGTAAAAGTACACAGATCCAACATCCTTCAAAATCATGATGCTGATATGCATATATTATTCCTTAAATAATCCGATCAGAGCCAGTACACATGCAGTTACATAGATACACCTTCTGATTACACATTTACTAACCAATCCAGGTGCCAGTAACACACCAAGCAAGCATGAATCTTTTAAAAATATCTAAACCATTTTCACACTACAACAGTACTGTATTTGTCACATTCCTGACTTGTCTCATTCAGTAACAACTGAACAAGGAGCAGTTTCATTAGTTCCTGGATACTTGATTCTGTTAGGTAACTCCCACGCATGGCCTAGTTCATTGTATATGTTGTAACATTAAAACTTTGCCTCTGCTGTTTCCCTCAGCAAATCAGCTACTACCCAAATTTTAGGTCCTCTCGGAAGTTAACACTTGCTCACATTTTAACTAGGCCTAAGCTTCTAACTTAGCCAAAAATGATCCAGCCCCCTGCCAAAGGAAACAAAGAGTTAATTTCCCAGAATGCCAGTGATGGTGGTGCTGTATCAATACATAAATATTCATTGAAGCAAAACTAAAATCCAGGAGTCTTACCACCCAGGGGAGTGTCTTAACCAGGAGGCTGCAGTTATTCTTTCTCTCTTGCTCTATGAATATTTCAGGGTTTTATACAAAGTGTCAGCAGGAGGGTATGAAAGGGACCCATCCCAGACTGACAGTTCTGTGCTTATGCATCTCTCCTGGTAGGTACATCGTGTTGGGTTTAAGCCCCCACAGGCAGAGGAGGTTCCCACATCTTGGGTGAATGCTGTAATCACAAGCCTAATGGGTAAAAAGTACAATACTGACATCTCTCCCTCCAGTTTCGTGAATCTGGGCCCCGATTTAAAAAGGCATGAGTCAGTGATGCTATGTTGCATCACATTTACGATTTAGGCATACACTACCATAAATGAGATTAAAGAACAAAAGAATAGCGAGTTATGTATCTGTTGAATGGAGACACTTGAATGTAGACACTTTAGATTAGGATTCACAGCAGACAGTGAAGTAAGCAGGGGGTGCACAGACTAGTTATAAAGGGCTGCCTAAAGGAGGATTTGTCTAAAAACTCACCTCTCTCCTGAAGTTCAGCAGCATTTATACTGTCTCCTGCAGCCTTGAGTTAGGTGTTTTTGTTAATGCAGGATTCAGTCTCCAAAATCCTTCCCTAAAATTATTCACCTAGGGTGCATTTAAATTTGAGAGAGAGAATAGGGGACCACCCAGTTTGGCCCCATAGTTGAGTTAGGGCACTTGCTTAGGAAATGGGAAGCTGGGTTCTAGTCCTTGTTCACCCTGAGGTGGTTTGAACCTACAACTCACACTCCCTGGAAAAACTCCCTAACCATTAGGCTAAGTGCACCTTCCCCACTTCCATTTAAACTAGGCTACTGGGTAGAAAGAAATACATGCAAGATGGAGGCTGATATTTAGGCTCAGTTAATGGTGTGTGGCTTGTGTGTGCAGCCAGGGGCAGAGTTGGTGGTTGGGTGTGGATATGCAGCCAAGGGTAGAGTGGGAGGGTGGGTGTGCAGCTAGGGGCAGAGTGGCTGGGTGTGGCTGTGGACCCAGTGGGTGGGTGGCAGCCAAGGGCAGAGTGGGTGAGTGGGTGTGGTTGTGCAGCCAGCAGCAGCGTGGGTGGGTGCTTGTGGGTCTGTGGCCAGGGGCAGAGTGGGTGGGTGGGTGTGGTTGTGCAGCCAGTGCTTGTCTGGATGAGACCTATAATTGCCAGTCCCCTAGGCATTTCATCCACCTTCCAAAACAAAATGTTGTCATCAGCACAGCCCAAGAACTTGATGAACTGTCTGTGTCCTGCCTCCTGCTGGGATAGATGTAATTAAAGTCCCCTGTTAAAAGCTGTCTTTTGGATACTTCTTATGACTGTTAAAAAAAAAGACTGACCAAATCAATGAGGATCTGGAGGGATCAGTATTATGCCATCCGATTTCTGGTCCCAATACAACAAGCCATGATGCCCACACTCATGTCCAAGCACATGAGTGGTCACAGCAAAGCCTTTATCTTTTGCAGGAATCAACCTCTAGTTTTAACATGAGGGAGATATAACAGGAGGAAATGCTATGTGACAGAGCAGGTGTGGGAAGAAAGGTGCTGGGGGAAGAGGATTACCTAACAGTGGACAATGTGGAGAAACCGAATACATGCACATATTAAGTCATAGTAAGGCCAAAATACAAGTGCCAAACTCCCTTTAAGCTTTAATCCAAAACTGTAAGTAAGCATCACTATTTAGTCCTACTTATGTAACTTCCCACAGAAGAAAATAAAATGGAGGTGACAGAAAGGCACAATGTGAACCTATGATGAGCAGAGTAAGCATTGCTTAGGGCCTATATTCTGTCTGGTAGCAGTGTTACAATTTGCCACATTCCATTCATTTTATTTGATATTTTAACATTGTAAATTGCTAGTGTGTTATAAAGTAGATAAAGGCAAGACACAGGCTTCATGTTTTGTAAGCTAAGATAGAATCAACGTCTGTTTCAGCATCCTAATTAGAAATGCACAAAGTCTTTCTCCAGGTACAAAACCTGTCAAGGATTAAAAGAAATGACTGAACAGAAATCATTTTCTTCCACCTGTGACTGACATTGCATTTTTCATGTTCAGATATTCTCTTGTCTAATCTCTTCAAGCTATGTACAGCAACAAAAAACCCTCCAAGATTAACTTTTACAGTATAATTTATCTCTAAATCTTCAGAGAAATAGAAAATGCTTTTCATGTGTGCAAGTATTTCATAATGAAGCCCAATATTTTTATTTAACAGACATAAATTAATTTCCAAATAGCAAGAAATAGGAATTAGAAATAAAAATTAATAACAACAGAGAAGGGAGAGAAAAAGAAGTAGAAACTGTACAATTCAAACATACCAAAGGTCTTGTTAAGAGTAAATGAATTGCTCTGAGGTTAAGAAATATATTTTAACTTCTATATATGGTGAGCACATGGGCTAAGTACAGTCAAAAAGACTGAGGCTGAATTGATTTAATCTTTGCAGATTAGTCTAAACTGCAAAGATTGAATTGATAAGCAAGTGAACAGACCTTCACTTTTGATTCTGGAAATTCAGCCACATACCTGCAGTTGCTCAGGCCATAAGACAGGGGTGGGGACTAAAGCATACCTCCCTACTCAGCTGGAGTAGGCAGCTTGCCCATCCTGCGAGGGGGAGGGGGTTTGCAGGGGAAGTGTAAAACATCCTGGGATGTGGGGGGACTGTGAGTTTATTTGAATATGGAGGGCATCTGGAACAGAAGTTCAATAAACTGATGACTTAAATCAGCTAAGTCTTATACTACATCCATCCAGGTTTGTTTCAAATTGATTTTGAAACTGGTTTATGTAAATTTAACTTCTGTTGTGTTACAGATTTGAACCAGTTTTCAATCACTTATATAGGTTAATGTCCAATTTCTCTCCCTAGTCATGTAGAACAAACCAAACAAACCCCCACCCGGCCCCAGCCTTCCGGCATTTAAAAAAAAAAAGCCCCACACTCACTGAATGCAGCAGTGGGGATCAGGGCCTCTGAGGGCTCGTGGCAGAACCCCCCCTCCCATGCAGTGTGGCAGAGGTGAGTGAGGGGGAGCA
>NW_005842006.1:1964002-1982907 GCF_000455745.1 Alligator sinensis
TGCACCTGCCCAGAGTGAGCCGCACCTGCATTGTGCCCCACTCCCCCTCCTGCACCGGCTGGGCCAGGCGGGGGATGGGGCCGGGCAAGGCATCCATAGGGGCTTCTCCTATAGCTTCCCCGATTGGGGCACAGGCAGGCACAGCCAGAGGAGCTGCGAGAGAAACCCCCACGGCTTCCCTGCCCAGCTCCATCCCCATCCGCCATCTGGCCCCAGGACCTGGCACTAAAAAAAGCCACGTAATCACTGGCTCTAGTGATCAGGGCCTCTGAGGGCTCGTGTAAGAGCCCTCCCCCCCATGCAGTGCAGGGCAATAGGGTGCAATGGGGATAGTCCCCCCGCCTGGTACTCACGCGACAGCTGTTACATCACACCGGTGCAGTGCAGGTCAGCAGGACACTGCACATTGTCTGGGAGCTGGGAGAGCTCCAGCAGTCAGCTGGAGCCTGGCACCACTTGGGCCCAACAGCCCCAGCTCCCAGACAGCGCATGGTGCCCTGTCGAGCTGTGCTGCACCTGCGTGATGCGACAGATGCCACATGGGTGCCAAGCAGGGGGCGGTGATCCCCTTCTGTGCAGGGGGGCTCTGCCACAAGCCCTCAGAGACCCTGATCCCCACTGTTGCAGCCAGTGAGTGCAGGGCTTTTTTTTTTTTAAGTGCTGGGAGGCTGGGGATGGGCAGGGGATGGGGCCGGGCAGGGCAGTCTTGGGGGATTCTCCTGCAGCACCCCCCACCTGGGAAGAGGCAGGCACAGCTGGAGGAGCCATGGGAGAACCTGCAGCCACCTGGCTGTGCCTGCCTCTCCCCAGCTGATCCAAATCTCTAAATCAGTGCTGAATCTCCGATCCTGATTCAGCCAAATCAAATGAGGATAATGATTCAAATCACTGAATTAAATCACTGTTCTCCACATCTGCTGAATCATAATTGAATACTTCCTTATTCACACAGCCCTAACAGGTAGTGTGCCCTCAACAAACAAGGCTGGCTTGTATAGTAAGAGGAAATGACACCTCCATTTCTACCTATGCCTTTTTGTTCACTACAGTAGTGATGTTATTTCCACCTCTGACTTTGCTCCTACATCTTCTACTGTCAATTGTAATCTTGCATTGAATATAGAGTTTGTATATTTGCAGTGTGCCCATGGGCAGACAACATACCCCGCAGCATGCCCACCCCCCAGGAAGGACAGGCAAACATCAGGTGACGCACTCCCTATGTGCCCGCCCTCCAGGAAAGGCTGAGAGCTGGAAGCCAGACTCCACCTGGGCCCAGAGCCCAGCCAGGTCGAGAGCAAGCAGCCAGCATGTCCAACATTGCCTAGAGCCCAGAGGCTGCAGCTGCTGGCAGTGATGAGCCCCACAGGTACTCTTAGCACTTGGTGCCAGCCACAAGGCATGTCGGGGCATGCAGGGATCCAGGTTGGCTTGGATCAACCTGGAACTTCCTTTATAGGACAGAGCTGACCTGAGAGAGGGGGAGGCACTGGTGTAAGCACTAAACTATAATACATCCCTCCACTGGAGCTGAAGACATCTCATTAGAGACCAAGCCAACTCCGGCTCCCACAGCAGAAACCTGTCCACCCCACAGACTGGAGGCCAGGTATCTGCAAGGGCCTCAAATGGGCTCATAGTACCCATGGCCCCAAACTACCCACAGGGGTTGGCCTGATACAGCCTGCCCTGTGAGTTAGGCTTGTGACTAAGGGCAAGCCCTAAAGGACCTTAGCTGCCTGAGGAGAAGACAGACACAGATGCTACAAGGCCAAAGATAGGCCTGTAAGTAAGCAGAGACAATTTTTTATGTTATATTGCTTTATTAATTTTTACGCAGTATAGACACCATTGGTGGGAGGCCCTTATCTGAGTCATGGAGCTTGGTCATCAGTCCTAGACCACTTTGTGTTTCTTCTCACTTCAGACTTTTTCTCCCATCATGTAAAGACAGGTGGCTAGGAAGGCCAGGCTCCTATCTCAATCATCACCAGAACACCCGAGTGGAAAGCGTTGTGGTGTTGGGAAGTCAAAGCCCCACAGAAAATGCCCAGATGCTGAAACTTAGGCTCATCTCAACAAACCCCATACAAGTCAGGTACCACCTCCTGCTATCCTTTTCATTAACATCAAGGCATGGCAGACTTGATAGAAAGAAGGGGGCGAAACACCTGTTGAGAGTGTGACACCCAGGCCCCAGCCCAGTGTGGCCCTTTGGCCTGGGTCCCACTACAATGCCTTGTAAGCATACTGTACAGGAGAAGAACATTTCTCTTCTGTTGTGAATAGTAGGGCTGTGCGAAACGGCACCATTCCCTTTTGCCTTGTGTTTCGACGGTTCAAGGGAAGAGTTTTTCGTCTCAAATTTCATTTTGACTTGAAACAGCTGTTCCATTCTGTTGAAACAGAAAGGCTGTTTTGACACTGTTTAGAGTTTTGCTGGGGATGGGAAGTCAGCCCAGCTGCTAGATCCCCAGTGCTAGATCGTGCAGGGGCTGGGAGGCAGCCCAGCTGGACTGCTTCCCCCATCCCCACACTAGATCACACCAGAGGCAGGATCTAGCCCCAGTGGGGGCTGCCTCCCACCCCCTGCACGATCTAGTATGGGGGATGGGAAAGTAGCCCAGCTGGGCTGCCTTCCAGCCCTGGCACAATCTAGCGTGGGGCACCGGAAAGCAGCCCAGCTGGGCTGCCTCTCACCCCCAGCATGATCTAGCATGGGGGATGGGAAGTCAACCCAGCTGGACTGACTTCCCATCCCCAGGCTATGGTTGAAACGTTTCAAATTTCAAAATGGTTTGACCAGCCTCATTTTGTTTTGAGGCTATTTCAACGGCCTTTGTTTCATTCCAATTTTGCTGTTTCGACCTCGAGATTGGTCGAAACAGTGTCAGAACAAAACAGCCAGCGAAATTTTGCATAGCCCTAGTGAATAGCACTTGATAATGGATTAAATTATCTTTAACTCTACTGATTTAGGTCATCATTTTCATACCACGCAGTCATAGATTGGGATCTATGTAAAGCTTCCCTCCACAGTTTTTGTATTCTTCAACAAGCACAGAAATGTGTCTCTGATTGTTCACTGATGGGGGTATTGGTGAATTTCAGATGGTATTTCTGGATGTAAGCAAATTTGTATTTCCTGAGTCTGAAAACTCATCATTATGCTTCAAGTTACAGTTTAATTCAAAACATAGCTTTGGTTGTACTTGTACCAATGAGGGAACAAAAACATTTTTTATTTACAAAGCACATATTACAAAAATATCACAAATGCCTTTCTCACGGTAATTGTATAATAGGAGGAACGTCTCCTTATTCAAATTAGTTGCTCAAGTAGAAATATATATATACCCAGCAATCAAACCAAAACATTAAATATGACATTGAAACAGTAGGTAGACCTGCATGTGCAGCTTGACAGAGATGTTTGGCCCAAATCTACAAAAATCCATGTAATTATGCTAATACTTCAGTAGAAGTGTCAGCACCAGATAGATGCGTGCCTTGCTATTTGTTCTGTGCTTGCTGAACTTGAAAATGAGGATCCATAAGAAGGAAAATATTTAAGGGCCCCTGCATAAAATTGCCACAGCACTGTCACAGGCTACTGACCATGCCATTTGAAAACAGGTATTACAATTCTCCCTAACTTGCCCACAGACCATATGATTACCTAGGACACATGCCACAGCAGGAACTGGAAGTCAGCTGCTTCATCAAAAAAGGGCTATGCCTGTTTCAGTGCAAGCAGCATAGAGCCAAATGGTATGCATCTTCATCAGTTCAGCTCCAAAGCTTACTCGTTTTAAAGATCTGTGAAGACACTGGATGGGGAGGATAAGGTGGCCTGGCCTGGCTGGCTGGCCGGCCTGCCTGACTGCCTAGAGGAGTTTTCAAGCAAAACAAGCAGCAAATGCTACGTGACTCAGCGGCTGCACCTTACAAGAGAAAAAAAAAACAAAAACAACCAAACAGAAAAAGCCTTCTTGTTGTTTAAGAATATTTGTTTAAATCAGACTTTCTGAGATTATAAACTGTATAAAAATATAAAGAATGAAAGAAAAGGCATGAAAGAAAATCTGATTATTCATTGGAATATTTAAAAATTCCTTATAGACATGTTAGTTGAAAGAAGCATAGTATGAGCACAATGGCACACTTAAGTGGGTTCACTAGCCTAAATTTTCTGAATACAGGAGAGTCCTGCAATGGCAGGCTCCATATACATGCATTCCTCTGTACCAGCTCTGATTTGGCTGCCTGAGTGAAAGGTACCTACATATACTAAAAACCCAGAGAGAAAAATACAACAAGAAACATTAAGGAAAGCATTAAAATGTACAAGTCGAGTAGGCAACCCCTAACTTTCAAAATATATTTTCCAATCCTTGTGAATGTGAAATATGTCAGACAGCCCCCTGGACTCAGACACCAGCATGTGAGAAAATAAGGCTTAAAGATGTCTGTGCAGCAATCTCACCAGTCACTTCTGAACTTGGCTCAGCAATTATTGATTAGACATTTTGAATCTTACTGAGATTGCATTTCTTCAAAACTATACTAAACTCTGTGTAGAGTTGTTTGCCTAACCCACACTTAAACTTCCATAGCCTGTCAAATCTATTCCAGTGTTCAACCACCCTCAAAGTTGGAAAGTCCTTCCTAATAACTAATCTAAATTTCCCTTACTGTCATTTAAATTGCAACAACAATTGTTGAACTCCTTACTGCATGCATAATCTTTGTTGGCTTCCCTGGTAAGGGAAGGCTGCTGAACAAATGGCTTAGAATATTCTTTCCCAACCAGGTGCCCTTGCCACTCACCCAGATGTGGGGAGAGACGACTCTAGGTCTCACGTGCAAGGAACTTGGCTGGGCAGAGCTGGAAAATCCAGTCACATCTCTAGATGGCATCAAACCATCTGGAAGTTGCGGGAAGGACAGCAGCCTGAAATTTCTACCATTAGACTACCACAAATATCAAGACTGCCTCCTGTTGACTGTATTTCAGACCTTTGCTTTAGCTATCAATTTTCAGTGCTTCCAGGGTAAGAAGCGGTGAAGGGCGATTATATGCAGCACTTTAAAAAAAAATCCTTCTAAAATGACCATACATGTAGTCAGTTGTAGTAACAATGCCCTTGGTGAAGGAAATGCAAGACAGGCACAAGAAAAAAAGCCATCATGAGGCCACCTGCTTCCTCAAAGGATCTATCTATGCATCTGTTCTTCTGGTGTTTTATTAGGGTGCTTCCTGGTGAAGGGCTGGCTGTATCTCTCGGGAGGGATACCATGGGAGTTACTTGAGGTCATGTTGATATTTGCTAGCTGAAGCACTTGTCTTTGTCTTAGAACATCCTGTTCAAACTGGATTTCCTCAGTGAATAATATAAGTCAAGGGCTGCTTGCTTTGACTTGAGTCAGAAGTACCATATTTATTCAATTCCAAGACAAGGTCTTTTCCCCCATTGAACATGAAAGAAAAAGCCCATCATCTTGGAACTGAGTAGAGGCAGTGGGGGATGGATAGCTGCTGTCCCGTCCCCGCCCCCCCCATCTCTCTTGCCTTTTTCCCCTGCCTCTGCTCCTCCCTCCCCGCCCCCGCCCCTGCTCCTTACCTTTGCTCCAGCACCAGCAGGCTCCATCCTCACTCTAGCCTGGGGCATGTGGCATGTGCTTGGTCCAGCCCAACCTGGTAACAGTGGTGGTGGCAGCACCCAGTAGTAATGGTGGCAGTGGGGAAGAGGCAACAGGGGTAGGAGTGGGGAAGAGTGGGGTAAGTGGGGGAGGGCAAAGGCAGCAGGGGGAAGACAGGGGAAGAGGGTGCAGGGGACCCAAGGCTTCAGGCACAAAGGGCACAGTCAGCAGAGGGGGCAAGTGGTGAGGGGTACAGGCACTAGGGGCCAAGTTGTGGAGGGGCAAGGGGTCTCTGCTGTTTGACCCCCCCTCACCGTCTTCCCCAGTGCCTGTCCCCCTGCTGCACCCCCCCCACACTGCTTTCCCACACTGCAGCAGCAGGGGGGATGAATTTAAGATGACCCCCCCAATAATTAGATTAGATACATGAAAAAATTATAACAAATTTATCATTTTTACATATATTGAATCCAATTATTGTGTGTTATCTTAAATTCAGAGTTGTCTTGAATTCTGGTAAATATGGTATTTCAAGTCCCCATTTTACAACTTAAGGAAGCTCCTTCCACTACTTTCTTTTCTACAAAAGGTTGGATGTAAGGGGAAAGGACTGAGAAGCTTGACAATTGGATATTTGCCTCAGAAACGTCTCAGGGGATTTGGTCAGAAGAAGATCCCTGCATTCTCTTCCCCCTGTTCTTCAGACTGCGAGGGGGAAATGGCCAGGGAGGAAGTTGGGAGGGAGCCAAAGTTGCTCACTCTATACATTCATAGTTAACCTTTCATTTGTTTGTTTTTTTTCTTTTGCAGGTCCTTTCCCTTATCCTGACGGGGCTGAGAGAGAGCTGACACAACTCTTCTTCAATTGCTTTTGATTGCCGCTTATACAATCTGCTTTCAGTCCTGCCCTTTGTAGAGGACATCTCCAAGCTGTAAAAATTCTGGAACAACTCTAGGATGATCACATAAGAGGACTGAAGAGCTTCAGAGATACTCAAACTGCCCTGTTACGAGAGAGAGGTGGTGTTTCCTTTCTTGCTTCCTTCCACATGACTTCATAAACAGAGAAGAAGCGATTGTCTCTGAAGTCACTACATTACAGACCTTTCAGAGTAGCTTAAACTGAGCAGGAGGAAATGCAGTTCACAGGAAGAACTACAACCAGAATATGCTCTGAAGAAAGGGAAAAAGGAAGAAAGGATCTCAGAAAGTGAAGAAAATGGGAAGAGGACAATTTTTAGACTGTATTAGTGGAAAAAAAAACAGGATAGTGGTGCTACCTAATGCCATTGCTGACCAAACAACTTTCTGAGACATTGCTCATGGGGAGATGCCTAAAGGTCATGCAAATCTGGCTGATAGCTCGGCTCTGCTCCTGGGTCACAGGGACTGAGGCAACTGAGAGCTAGGAACGAAAGACAGTTTATACCTCAGAGGGCAAATGGGCTTGTGGGTAAAGCAATGGACTAGAAATTGTGCAATCTGGGATCTATTACCTACTCTAACAAAGATTCATGGTATGACCTTGGGTTGGCATTTTAAAATTAGTATATTTAATACTCGGCATCTGAATCTACCACTATATTTAAATTTCTGAACAAGAGCTCTGATTTTCAGAGGTGCTGAGCACTCAAAGTCCCACTGCAGCATTCAATACCCCTGTAAACCAGTTAGCCTTCTGCCTTCGTTCTGAAAAATAAGTCCACACAGTCATTGCTTAAATTTTGCTTTAGTTTCCTATTACCTGAATTTTGACCCTAATCTATTTTCTTTGTATCAGTTTTTCTATCTGTAAAATGGGAATAGTGCTACTTCCCTACCTTACAGGATTAAATTCTCTAATGTTTTTGAAGTACTAGGATACTATAGGTACAGTGAGGAGTCTGAAATTATTCATCATTTTTTATGCCTAGAAGTAAATAAAAATTAATTGTGCAAGGCTAATCAGAATCAAAGTGATGCCTGAACATGTGTTCATGTTGCAAGCAGAGCTCTGTCCAAAATATAAAAAACATTTGCATATGAAAACTTTAATCTGCCCTCAACAAATAACCCTGAATGTTTCACTAGACCTATTTTCAATTGCTGCAAGATGCTCTGCATTCAATTTATTTCAGGTAAGAACAATATAGTAGATGTCAAGATCAATTGTGTTGTGTGAGTTGGGAAGACACTGTGCTAGTCTATGTAGCTCTGTAGTCTCTCCAGCATGATTGCTACAGTTTCAGAGACTATCTGCATTATGTTTTAGGATTTTAGCCCCAGAGGGCAGCATTCCATCAGTACAAAATGCCATCAAATTACTCTGAGCAAAATCTTCTCCTGGCTTTTCTGACATCTGATTTTATTTGTTTTTGGGCGCACATAGAAATCATGCACCAAAGCTTGATTGAACATGTTTTCAGACAAAACTTTTCATTTGACAATGTCACGATGTACAAGTGATGAAAATGTAATTTTGTGTGGCTTACACATTACAAGTGCACCAGTTTTGGGGGGGTTAAATTAATTTACATCATTGCAAACTAAACTACATCCCAATACATCAGTGTGTTGCAGCTATTAGTCAGCTCATCCCCCAGCCACAGGAGAGGCAAGCAGGCTCCGCAGAAAAAAAGGATTGTGCCCCTTGCCATTTCTGCCTTCAGCAGGCACCTGTTGAAGGCAGAAGCAGCAGCAAGGGACCCAATCCTTGATTTTTTTTTGGTGGAGCCTACCCACAGCTGGGGGGTGAGCTGCCAGCAGGCCAAGTGGCCCCTGAGCTGCAAGGGGCCCCGGTCCTTTCCTCCGCAGTGGTGACACTCCCTGGGGCCACCTGGGTGGGCTGCTAGCAGGTCAGGTGCTGCCCCAGCTTGGAGGCAGCACCCAGCCTGATCCAACTCTTCCCTGGGGGGTACCACTGCCACAGAGGGAAGAGCCGGGGCCCCACAGCTCAGGGGTGGCTCGTCTCACTGGCAGCTCACCCCCCAGCCATGGGCAGGCTCTACCAAAAAAAAAAAAGATAAAAAGGATCAGGCTCCTTGCCATATCATAATGGAAAAATAAAACCCCTAAATTGAAATGGTGGGTTTCAATTAAAAACCCACCATTTCAATTGAGGGGACATAGAAGACTAAACCCCCGTCACATGTACAAGCACCTTGGACATTAATCTCAAGGGGCACAGTTTTCACCCGGAGGCCTCTAGGTGAGCAGTAGTGCTGTGAGAAATCTCACCAGCAGTTTCGTTTCGACGCTGTTTAGACTCGTTTCGAGCTCGAAACATCAAAATCAAAATGAAACAGAGAGCTTCAAAACAGCCTTGAAATGAAACGAGGCAAGTCGAAACGTTTCAAAATTTTCAAAACGTTTCAAGTTCCGAAGCTCAAGCTAGAAGGAAACAGCCTACAAGGAAACAGAAACTAAAGTGAGGATAGGGAGGGGGAAGAGGAGGGAAGGAGGGAGGGGAAGGAGTGCTCTCATTAGTGACTCTGTAACTGGCCAGTGACTGTCATCCTTTCCTGAGCTCCCTGCCAATCCCAGTGCTCTGGGGGAGGGATGGAAAAACTGCATAAAAGGCAGCATTGTTTGAACTGCCCTGCTTTCTGCCTTGGTGTCAGTTGAGTGAGGGTGCACCTTAACACACACACACACACACACACACACAGTGTCACTCTCCCATGTCACAAGTTTTGCTTGTCCGCAGTTTGAGGTACAGTTTCCCCCAACCCCCCTTCACCTATCTCCTCAAAACTTGGTAGACTTCATGCCCTCAGAAGGGGCTACCATTCCTGCAAGTTTCATCCAAATCAGGCCAGAAATGACAACGTTATAGGCTGTTTCAAGCTTTCCGATTATAGCCTATGGGCGAAACTTCGAAACAGCATTGAAACAGCGAAACTATTTTGACGAAATGAAACGGAACAGCGGTTTTGAGTCGAAATGAAATTTGAAACAAAATGCTGTTCCATCAAAACACAGAAACGCAAGTCGAAGCAGAAGGGTGCCATTTCGCACAGCCCTAGTGAGCAGGTCATTTAGTCTGCTGGCTTTTGCAGGAGAAATCATTCCCTTAGGGGCTCCTCAACCAGTTCCCCAAAGCAAAATCCAGCCATTGAATAAAGAAACAAATCAAAATCCCTCTGTCCTCTCCCGGACACTAGGAGGGAAGCCCCTGCTCTCCAGGCACAGCAACCTGCCCCTTCCTTGCAACAAACTGTTCCCTTCACAACTTGTTTCCTCCATCCCCTTGCTTTCCCCTCTGAGAGCTTTTAAATCTCCCAATGATACTCCCTGATTACCCAAATTCTCCACAACTGGGCAGCTAAAGGGTCAGACTGCCCCGTTAAGAGTGGGGTTGAAATTTCAGAAACATCTTTATCTGTCAGCATCTCACCTCTCTTTGGGACTTGTGAGACATCAAGATACTTCACAAAGCTACAAAATTAAACAGAAATGATTGAATAGGAAAAAAAAAAAGTATTTGTAAAACTTACCTCATTGGAACAATTGGCAACTTTTGGCAGTCTGGTTTCCTAAAATTTAGTTAGACATGGAGTTTCAGTCCTCTGTCCATTTGCTGGACTCAGTTTCTCCCAAACCTGTTTATCAAGTCCTTTGATCCAGGTTAGTTCTCATATAGAGTTCTTGGCATATCATGGTGCGGGTGCATTGGCATGTCCACAACATAGTGTTTGAACAGTTGTGCCATCTAAGGGAAATGCAAAAATCGTGAATGCCTGCAAAGTGATAGTTCTCTTTATTCCACTGCCATTTGCCACTCTCCATTGTGCTAGCTCCGGGTACAGCATTTCAAATATATCTTAGTTATTAGTCACTGATTGTCTTACTTATGTTCACCAAGCAAGATGACTAAGTTTTTATTTGCTTATTTGTTTTCTTGGCTACAGTTGTAAGACTATGCCTTCATTCTGGCTAGATCCTGTTTGTACAGTGGCTTCTCATTTAGGCAAATTACTGATGGATCACAGATCCTCTGTCACAATGAGTTGCATAGTTTCTAAACTCCATAACAAATTTAACTCCTGCCACTTCTGTCATACTAAGCCATTTCCCATTCATCTATCAGACTCCTGCCATGCTAGCAACACTCCTTTATCAGATAAAAATCCTAAATCTGTGTCCTTTTAGCTAAAATCCCAGGTAGATTAAATCAACACCCATGTTGATTCTACATCCTTCCCTACATAACCTTAAAAGTTAAGAGGCTTTTCCCTTCCATATGGTCTGGATCAAACTCCTCAATCTGACATGATGATGATCAAATTAAAAAGAAGATTTAAGCAGAACAGAAAGAGGAAGAGGTCAGGTTAGAATCAAAAAAAGAAAAAAGGTCTACCTAGGCAGCCCAACCTTCAGCTGGCCATACTGCAATATGAATTGTAGATAATAGGATTATGACTAACAACCCACTGTTTATATTTGATTTTATTGTATAAAAAATACTTTCAACTTACATAAAGGAGTGAAACTGTTAGTAGTGAAGTTTTCTACAGGAACCATCCTGTAAATCTATAATGTGAACAAAGTTCAGAAACAAAATGTAATTGCTGATCTCTTTCAGTTATGGTAAGCTGGGGTGTTACTTCCATCAAAAGTATCTTTCACGCTGTTTTTAAAAAATAATTATGTCCCTTGAATTGTCTTTAATAATTTAATTTTAATTTGCCACCCTGCCTCTGACACACACTAATCACCCCCGTAAGTATCTAACCTATCTCCCCCAGAATTATAGGGGCTCGATAAAAATCACCTGAAGTGAGAGAGACAGCAAAGGTCACCTTATAAAGGAACATTTAAACAATAAAACATACTAGAAAAGAGCTTTGTAACAGCCAGGCTACCAAGGAGTAATCTAATGCAACAAAGACACTGATTAACTTTGGATGTACTTAATGATTTTTCATGATTCTATTAGACAGCTGTCCTGAGCTGGGACTTCAAGAGATAATCAACATCCACTGACAATGAGACTGAACTCAGGCATCTTCATTATAATGTAGAGCTCAACTTAATTTAGCTTTGCCACAAGCAGTGAATGCACAGTCCCTGGATCAGGCTGGAAGGCAAACTGTTGCTGGGATGATTACACTTGCAGCATCCAGACCATGGCATACTAGCATAACTATGCTAGAAAGTCTTC
This sequence comes from Alligator sinensis, assembly GCF_000455745.1. NCBI lineage: Eukaryota > Metazoa > Chordata > Crocodylia > Alligatoridae > Alligator > Alligator sinensis. Next base: position 1,975,788 of record NW_005842006.1, read on the forward strand.
TGGGGATCAGAGCCAAAGCTTTACCCACTCCCCACCACATCCTACTCATTCACATCATTGGGAGGGGACATATCAGCTCCAGAGGGGACATATCAGTTCCACAGAGGTTGCTATCCTCCTTTTGCAAATATCTCTAGAGGCAGCACAAGAGTAAGGGGACTCCCTTAAACCCCTTAATTCCTGTGTGCAGAGAGCACACAATCCAGAACAAAGGCAAATCTGTCTTGTCCTTTCTGCAACCCTGATAGACAAAGTCACCCATCATAGCTCATGGATTATGGGTGTGTCTGCAATATGGTGGCTACATGTCAAGACAGTATGGGCCTGAGCATACCTACCCACCTGTACCCACAGGCATGTTCCAAACCCAGACATATGCTTGTGAGGGCTTGACAGCAACCCCAGAGGGAGGTACCACAGTGTCGTCACCAATGAACTTCTGGGTTTGGAGTATGCCAGCAGGCACAAGTGGACAGAATGTAGGTAGCATTAGACCCCAACTCCATGCAGCGCCCAATGACTAGGGAGATGATGATCCAATCACTCATGGATCCTGTTACTCATTAGTCAGAGCAAGTAAGGAGTGAACACCAGCACACATTGCTCACAACACCTTTATTTAGAATGGAGACAGCTTCGGGCAAAGGTCCCTCACAGACACACAGCCCGTGAACCAGGGGACCTGCACTGAACAATAGTTTTTTCCCCACATTTATACACTTTAGTTTATACTCATTAACATTTATTCCACCCTCCTTCCTCCTTTGTTCCACCCATATCTCTGCCTATCTCAAGCTCCACCTCTGTTTACTGTTTGCTTCATTAGCATGGAATTGCCTATGCATTTCATTCATTTACATGTCTTTTTGCTATAAGTGCATGTCTAAGACCTTAACTTTACTTCTTCGGTCAATGGACGGACTGTGACCAAAACCTGAAAGCTTCTGGAGGCTTCTTCACCAATCACCATTCCCCTTTTCGCATCTGTTTCTTTCGGATTCTGTTACCAATTATTTGTTGAAACCTGAAAGCTTCTGGAGGCTTCTTCACCAATCACCATTCACCTTTTCGCATATGTTTATTTCGGATCCTGTTACCAATTATGTGTTGTCTTTCACATTCCAGTCTGTTTTTCTGTCCCAGGTTGTACCATCTTCACATTCCTAAGGCTTCACCTCATTCACAGCACATAGACTCAAACAGGCTCACTGGCTGGTTTTTCAGAAAAAAGGTTCACACAGTTAAGATAGTTACTTAGCATAAGCACTCATAAGCAAAATCTGCTTTTCCTTCTAACAATAGCCAGTAGTTTACATCCTGTTTGTTTTATATAACAACTATACATTCTACAACACTACTATATGGTTAAAACTACTTGCCTAAGCATCTTGCAATATTACTTTTAATATATCATTCTGCCTTGTGGTCAGCAGCTTTTGCTAGGCCACAGGTTATAGCCTTTTATTCAGCTGCAAATCCAGTACTCCCCAAGATCCAAATATTGTCACCCTAACAGGTAGGGCATGATCAGGCCTGTCCCCGCTAAAACACACCAGCTCTACAATGTGAAAAGCACTGTGGGACCACTCTCTGACTATGCATCTCCTCCAGAAACAGGCTTGAACCAGAGAACTCCATGATTTAAATAGTCCTGTCAATCCCTCATTCCCCAAGCATGGGCTTGGTCTGGAGTTCTGGAGGTTTGGTGGAGCCCTGCATATGGGTGAGTCTGCATTTCTCATTCATAGGCTGAGGGAAGCCAGCTAGACTGAATGAACCTGACCTTGTCTGGCTTTGGATGCAAGGAGTCCTGGGCCTAGTTCTTGGATGGGGGCCACCTTAGAATTCCAGGTTCTATAGACATGAGTGAAGGAGATGCTGAACACTTACTTGGTGAACCACAGACCATGAAGCAAGGTTTCATTTCGAAGCCACAGGTAGACAGGGGTAGGCAAGAAAAGCACAGTGCTCTTAGAAATGTAAGTTTGAGTTTAGTGCCTCTTCTACTTCTAACCAGTTCCTTTTCCCCCCTCAGGCCATGAACAGACATGCATTTGAAGTGTTTTAATCCCAGTCTTTTGCATTCAGTGCCATACTAGTGCATGGCCTCCCACAAGAGCACTTCAAAGTGACTTCAACAACGTGCAGTTGCAGTGCTCTACAGCCAGGGCACTGGAGAGCAGGAAGCCCTTCACTCTCTTGGCTTCCAGGTTCCAGGGCAGCAGTTCTCAACCTTTTTTGGACTCAAGGCACCTCTTCATAAGTTTTTTAATTGAGTGGCAATTTCAAAAACTTATTTATATATTACAGTTCTTATTTCCTTGCAGAGGGGGCAGGCAATGGAATGGAGGCTTGGCCAGGCAGGGACAAGCTTGAGCCTGCCCTTACCTGCTTATTTCCTCACACCTCACTTACCTCCTCGCACCTTGTGGCACTCTGCAAATGACCTTGCAGCACAGGACCTTGCAGCACTGGTTCAATCACTGCTCCACAAGTTTCAAAGGACTGGAGAACACCTGCTCTCTGTCTGCATCTCTTGTGCCTCCACCCATATATTGTGGTGGTAGGGAGAGCACTGTGAGATGCCAGAGGACTGCAGACCTCTACAGCTGTTTTAGGAAGTGCTTCAAAAAAAAAAGCACTTTAAAGACAATTGTCATTTTTTAGGCTTATTTTTTAAGTACTTCACCCATTTTTAAGTGTTTCTTCATGCACATCCACACCTGTCTGAAGCACTTCAAACAACATGTCTGCCCAGGGTCTCAGTCTTCTTTCTGTCTCTACTGAGAAGACATTTCACTGAGCTTTGCCTGCTGTCAGTTTCTGCTTTCATTTTTTATTTCCTAGCACTCTCAAGAAATGCGAGACATGCACTTTCCTTTTGTCACCACCCCCAAGTGGACATCCAGCAGCAAGTGTTAAACCTTTTCTGCTCTTGCTATCAGTAACAGAACCTCATCATCATCTGTGGTTCAAGCTGCTTCACCCATGAAGCCCACAACCTAGAAGGAACAGGAAAAATCAACAGATTCTTTCCCCCTTTGCTGAATTGCACAGATCTCTTCAACCAGAATGCTAAGCAAGGTGGAAGCTGACTTTGGTCAAGGTTTTGGAAAGATCTCACCTTCAACTCAGCAATAAACACAACACTACAGTCTCTGGCAATTCCTGCTCACCAGTTTGAGAGTTTTCCTGAAGCCCAAATGCATTTATATGTCACATTTCCCCTAGCTGTCCTATCTTCTACTCTTGTCACTAATCTCAGGCCAACTCTGCCTTTAAAAGTTGAAGATTCTTAAGCATTACACAGAGGAGTATGTTGCCATCCTCCCCCACCCCCCAATAACAACAAATCAGCACTTAGTAGTAGCCTTGAACATACATGCTTGGTTCTTGGATGAGATCTGATCTGGGATCCCAACAGTTGTGCCTCCTGCCATGCCACAGCACATGTCAAGAAGTGTGACTGTGGAATCAAGGATCAGATCCCAATTGCACCTTAATGATGCTTCAGAGGGAGCCCAAGACCATGATCCCAGGGTCTCCCTGTAGCAGCAAGTAGCAAGCCAGTTGCCTTTAGTGTGCTCCAGTGTACTTCCACAATGAGAAGTGTTGATCAGCAGATTGGCTCTGGCCACATGTTCAATTTAAGGCACAATGGGCACATCTACAAGAGATGTTAAATGCGCAGGAGACTAATTCTACTGCGCATGAGTGAATCATGTTCAAAAGCTGTGTTAATGCGCAAGTGCAGGAGAATTAGTATACTGTGCATTAGCATCAGTAAAAAAGTGTGCACCAGTGCTACTGTGCAGTAGCACCGGTTACTTAATGCACAGTAATTACGATGTATTAATGCATGTGTAGACGTGCCCAATGGGAATAAGCCACAAAGTTTTTGCACATATTTTGTGTAATAAATGTGTAGCTTCCTCCATGTTTTATAGCACCATTCATTGCATAAATGTGTGGTTGGTTACTATTTAAGATGTGATTAACTGGTTAATCATGTCTTAAGTGTAGCATTTACTAGGGGCCTATGATGACAGCTCTGGACAGCTAATTATGGGCTGTTATCTTTCCAAGAATGCTCCAAGAATCATAAAATAATGCTTGAAGTGAGGAGTAGATGGGTCCCTGAGATATTTTAAGCAATAATTTACTTTTAAAAAAGATTTCGGGACAATTTCTGACTAATCACATTTGAATGGTGCCTTAATTAGTAAGTGAGCCCAAGGACAGGGTGGCCAGGCCACAAGTCAGGAAACTATGATTCAGAAACATGTTTTGCATTGAGCACACTCTCCTTCCCAGTGTGGAACCCCCTTCATTTCAGAGCACATCCCAAGTGCAGGTAAATCCTCCTACTTCATCATTATAGTGCAGCAGAATGAATGCTTACTATCAACCATTTCTCAAACATTTCCACCATTCCCCAGTGAAAGGCTTCAGTGCTGGATCTCAGTGCAGACTGTAATGCTACCTGCCTGTTCCAGTTCCTCTCTTTTTGGGAAGAAATATATTAAAGAATTATATACAGGAATTATAAAGGAATCTAGTCATTCTTTATGTACAGTTACCAAGACAGGAGAGCTCCATGTTCAATTGTACCCTTGTGCCTTTGTCATACTATTTGACTTTATTTTACTTCTTCTCCTAAACTTTTCGCTTCTAAATGTAGGTTCTTATCCTGCCTCCTCTGAAATCATGGACTTTGGTGTGAGTTGGAACTGGCATTAATACAAGTACCATATTTAAATAATCAGAACTCGTGGCAGAGGTGATATTTTTATGATATTTTAACTAGATATTTGCAAAAAAAATCTTTAAGTTAAAGCAGCCTATGTACCTCGATGTTGTCTGATGTCAAGCAGGATGTTGAATTATGTTTCCTTCTGCTTATTATATTTCATATCTTTCTAAGTTTTGCAGCTGAACTTACATTCAAATGAATGGAAGCCTCTGGCTGATTCATCTCAACAGGAAATGCTGATTTTTGATGTTGAATGACCTAGAACTTTCAAGGTAATTATCTTTCAGATGACTAAGCCCCTCTGGGTAGAAGAGTAGGTGAAGCACTTTAAACTTGTCTCCATTTGTTACTCAGTTGTGCTCTGTGTATGCTCAGATGTTCTTGGCATAGAACGTGTGATGGAATAGTGAACACATGGACTGGGAATATTTGTTTTGTGGGAATATAAATGCATTAGAGGAGTCCTGATGCTATTTAGAAGTTTTAAAAGGCCATAGTTTAAGCCCCTTATCAAGAAATATTTATATTTATGTCGTGCCATTGAACATGAGACTAAATGCATGGAACAATGACAGTCAATGAATACAGAAGGTATTGAAGTAAACATTGTCTTAAAAGGGAAAAAATGTTTATTATAAAATGTAAATAAAATACCAACTCTTTTCTTCAAAACTTTGTGATAACTCTTTGTGGGACAGAGTTTAAATATCAATAGAGATATAAACAGCAATCAGATACTGTGCCAAATAGAAATTTTGGATTATAACATGCAAAAACATTCTCTTGACGTTTCATGCAGTGCACCTTTTGAAAGGCATAGGACATGTGTGACAGAAGTTGCCAATTACAAAAATGAGACAGTGATAGAAACCACATTCAAAAGTTTGACTTCTTTAGCTGTCTTTTAAAGCTTTACTTTTCATAGCACAATTATTTGCTCTTAAAGCTTCCATAACTGTCAGAGTTCACCACTGCCTATTATGCTTCAGCTTAAGCCTTTTCTTTATGTCCTGATTTAACATTGGCTTCAGGGGCACTACTTACTTTCATGTTTAAAATTACCTTGTGCTCAAGAACATAATTGAAGGTCTATTACTATCATTTAGTGAAAAGTTTCTAACAGCGGTCCACTTAATTATGGCAGAATGTACCTGCTGAAATGTAGTGGTTACCAGCAGCTTTAATGTGGAGAGTCTACGCATTATATTCTTAACTTTGCAAGAGCTAGAGTAAAAATGAATTATGTATTTTTTTTTAATATTTATATTCAGATCATAGAGTCCTAGAGAAATAGGTTGGGAAATGTCTCAAGAAGTCACATATAATCCAACTCTTTGCATAAGGCAGAAATAGACCTGTCTAAATGATCCCAGATACCATATTTTCTTGCATAAGACATGCTCCCAAATAAGACACTCGACTTATTTTGGGAATGCAAAATGAAGAAACATTTCTTTTTCAGTTATGGTTGAAAGCTAGATGTATGGAGAAGCTCACTTGCCTTCAGCCAGCAATCTGGCTGCTTTAGGCAATAGTTCAAGCTTTAACTTTCTCACATCCACTGTCCAATTGGCAGGTGTTTTGCCAAAAGCAGTAGCAGCTGTGTCAGAGTTAAAACTGGACTCTCCCTCATGAATGCTGGCTGGAGAGAAGGAGGAAAGCAGAGACCTTGACAGCCATTACAGCATTGCCATGTTTCTATTCTAGCACAGAAATCTGCTACCCTGGTTAAGACGTGCACCTCAATTTTAGATGGGTAACTTTTGAAGGGAAAGCTGTTTGTGGTATGCAAGTAAATGCAGTAAATATCTAATCTGAATTTAAAATTTTCAATGCTAGAAATTATACAGCCTCTCTAGGTAACCTGTTTCAGTGTTAAGCTACCTTTGGAGTTAGAAAGTTCTTCCTAACATTCAGCCTAAATTTCCCTTGCTGCAACTTAAGCCCATTTCTTCTTGTTCTGTCCCTTGTGGATGGAGAACAGTTGATCAGCATCTTCTTTATACAAACCTTTTTGCACCCAGGGGCACGTGTAGGGGGTACATGGGGGGGCATGGGCACCCCCTGAGCGTGCTGGTGCACCCCCCGCCAGGCCACGCTCCCTGTTTAGCTGGTGGGCAGGGGGGCAGGTGGGAGCACCAGTGCTCCCCCTGCAAGTGCCGGCCAGGGAGCGGGGCCACCAGCAAAAGTTGCCACAGGACTTCCGGAAGCAGTGTGGCTGCTTTCATGGTGAGTGAGATCGGCCAGTCAGCAGGATCGGCCGCTGGTCCCCTACCCCCCTCCCATCAGCAGGATGGACTGCCGGGGGATGTCTCCACCCCAGCCAGCAGGATTGGCCACCCCCCCCCCCCCCGCCCCCGACTCCTG
>NW_005842006.1:1982938-1988715 GCF_000455745.1 Alligator sinensis
GGGGGTGGGGGGGCATGTGCCCCCCTGACTCTAGAGGTACCAGACACCCATGCTTGCACCTGAAAACTTTAGTATTCACTTCTCCAAATCAAATAATCCTAGTTTTCCCAACTTTTCCTCATATGTCATGTTTTTGAAGCACAATGTGAATTAGTATTTAAAACAAAAAACACTATGTATAATGTCACACAAAAAGAAATCCAATACATAATCTCACTGCAGCCAGGTACTCAAAGTGTATTGTAATATTGCTTACTAACACATTTGTAAGTTATCCCCCACAAAGTGCCAGTATGATGCTTGCTAAGAGATAATGATATCTTCCTTTCCAAGCAACACTGGTGAATAGAGGGACACAAGTAATGTTTAACATGCTTGAGAATTTATTGAGCTTTTAAAAAAGAGAATTTATTTCAATTTTTATCTGCAGAGAGGATTTTTGTATGCAACTGATCAAAGGCCACAAAGAGGGGCACATAAACTATGGCTTGTTGAAACACGATGGACGCTTGTTTTGACTCTAATCATGAGCTAGCAAACAATGGACTTTATTCAGTCTCAGACAAGTTACTGTTCAATCTGTCAGCTCTGTTCATAATTAAAGGTAAGTGTTATGTAAGTGAAGCAGTATTCATTCATTATTTTGAAGGTTTATAAAGCCTCTAACTTTAATCAGTGTGATCCCTTCAGCCACATCTTAACTTATAAAATGAAGTCAGAGAATAATATATCACTTGAAAAGTTAACTTTTCAACTATGCATTTTATTTCTGCAAACAGATTTGGAAATATTGAAAAGTATCCAAGGGCTGCTGCTGCTTCTGACTGACACTGAAATCCATTCACACGGATGTTAATTTAAATATTTCCAGCCCAAGAGTTTTCAAGTCAAGTCATATCAATAATGAATTCAGGCTTAAAATTAAGAAAGCATACCGTCTGTCAGACCGATATCACTTTGTTTCTGGAAATATAAGTATCAGGCTTATAATAACCTTGAAAACAAACAAACAAAACCCACAGGAAAAACAGCTGGAAAAATATGCAAAGGAAATATCTGTTGTGAAAGACTGCCTGTTTCTGGGTGAGTGTAGCATCTGAAAAAAAAAAAGATGATCTTGTGGTGAAGACGGAGACAAGACATTCCAGTTCAGTCGCAGACTTTTGGGGCAACCTTTGCCAAGTCGCTTAAATGATAATTTTGGGTAAGCTTTTCTGAAGCACTTAAATGACTTAAGCCCTTTTCTGAAAGTAATTTAGGTACCTAGGAAGCTGTCTTTACAGAATCAAGACATTTGATTGTAACCTTTCTGAGGGCAGGAGCCCTGCAATATTCATTTGAGTTGAAGGCATCTAATCACACTTATAGGTGTAGAAAAATAATTATAATCATAATAATAATCAGTAGAGAGCTGAGTTTCAGTACTGAAGCGATTACATTTACCATGGAGATTCCAGCTTGTTCAAACATTAGCCTCTGCTCACAAAAAGTCAGAATTGCCCTGTCTCTCTCAGAAACATGTCCAATAAACACTGCACATTGTAAAGATTACCCAGCAGGGTATGCTGCACTTTTATTCAAAATTAACATAATAAGAAAGAGTGAGAGAAATGTCTGTGTCTGACTCGGTTTGCCATTTGTCACTGCCTATGTGGGATTAAGCAAGTAACAATTCATCAGTCTTTTGATGGAAGACTGATATTACTGGATTATTTATGAGGAATTTTTGAAGTAACTCTTAAAGAAAAATGAGCACTTCACTGTTGTGATATATGGCTGTCTAGTTAAGAAGTTAGAGATTTATTTGTCTTTCAGCTGTGCTTGATTTATAAAGTCTCCACTGTAATTAGGACCAATTAGTTTCAAGGCAATTTTTGCTGGAGGAAGAGCTCCAGATTTTGATTCCTGGTCCCTGCAGGAGAAAGTTTAAGACAACACAGAGGGAAACCCTGGGAGTGCATCCCACAGCTGCTCAGTGTGCAATATGCATGCAGGGCAAAGGCAGGGGAGTTCACACAGTGTTGTATCCCATTGTAAAATGTGCCAGGTATCAATCCTTTCTCCCATGCACTGTCATGACTAGAGGATAAAGGATGCACACATGTCCCTTCTTCCTCCCTGGTCCATACTCCAATCAAATAGTGAGGAAGCAGTCTTCGTGGAATTTAAATTCTACCTGGTCTATGGACATTTGGACTTTTTCAGTCATACTCAGTACCTACACCCAAATTTCAATTCATCTTAAAGGCCATATTTGTCTGAACTGTTTTCTTTTTCTTGATGGAATTTCCTCTAGTGGAAGTTGTTGGCTCATCAGACCTGGAGACTGTCTAGGCACAAGAAGTGGTAGATGTTTGCTTAGATTGTCCTACTAATGTACCTCAGGCACGACTCCAAGACCTGTTTTAGATGTACCTTTAGTAACTCCCTCATCTAGCTCAGCAACTTGTGGTTCAAAGTTGAACACATTTTAAACAAACATTCAGTTTGGGTTTAAAGATTTCCGTAATGAAGAATGCATCACATCCCTTGCTAAACTCTCTTAGGGGTTAATTGGCCTCAATATTAAAAATGCATGTCTAATTTCCCATTTGAACTTTGCTTCCAGCTTTGCTTCCTAGATTGGGGTGGGGGAGGGAGGGGTATTCTGAATAAAATCACGTCAAAGATTCCATTTTTTTAGTTATTAGATTTTTTTTTTTAGTTTCTTACATGTAGTTATTTGAATGCCTGCAACCAGATATTATTTCATGCTCATTTTCCTCTTTAAATAAATGCCATTTATTAAACTGTTGACTTGGAAGGGAAACTATTATCCTCTGAGAGCCAGTTCTCCTTTGTGACTTAGTTAATCTTGTGAAATATTGAGCATCTTGATTTTCAGTAAGTGTTCAGATACTCATCTCACACAGTAAGAGATCACCACTGTAGAGGATTAGGTTCTGTGAAAGCAGCATGCATTTGCTGGATTGAGAGTGGAATGGCTACAAACTGACTGGTCACTATTGCCCAACCAATTCAAAGGGAGAAGAGAGCACTCAATAGTTTACAAGATCAGACCTTCACTGCAAGCCATACTGAGTATGTAGGAAAAATTTTTTTGTTCAGTCCTGGTCACTGACACGAGCTGGGCAATGTGTTAGGATGACATCAGATCTCCTTTTCCTCGGTTCTGATAGACGACGACTGTCCAAAAGAATGAGAATCCATCCTCTGTTACTAAAATTCAGCACTTGTCAGAACTGTATTGAAAATTCAAAACTCTAAATGGGACCATGACAGGTTGTTTTCTAGCTGTTAATTATTTATATTTTATTTGGAGTATGAAATATGAATATACTATTACAAAAAGAATTATTGAGAGACATGTAACTGCTTTCTCTTCATCTGGCAGACACTGAACATATCTCAAAGTTAACACTTAAAGTCATTTACCAGGAAAAAGCATAGTTATTTTGTATATGTGAGTTATCTAGAATGTGACAGTTGTATCTTATTTTTGAGGAATGTTTAGGGCGATAAGATATAAATATAAGGAGAATTGCATAAATCCTGAATAAATTTGGAGAACACCAACTTGGTAATAGAGTTCATATATGGGTTCTCTGATATGAAAATAAAACAAGACATCTGTGAGAAAGAGCTTTGGTACATATGTAAAACATTATAATGATCAAGCCAATCCACTTAAAACTAATCACAGTTAATAAGGGAGAAAAGAACTAGAAACAAAGAGACTAGGATCATGCAATTGTTAGAGCTACTGCAACAGAAAATCAGAAGTTTGTTCATACAGGCGTACAGGTACAGACATGACACATAAACCAGTATAAGTGATTGGAAACCGGTCTACATCTGTAATGGAACAGAAGTTCAGTGCACATAGACTGGTTTAAAAATGGTGGAACCTGGTCTAAGATAGACTTCGATTGATGTGGTATCAGACTTAAGTGACTTAGGTGAAGCTGGTCTAATCTGCACCAGATCCCCTCCTGATGCAAGTTAGGTCACTGTCCTCCAGCATCCCAGGCTGCTTTGCAGCTTTCCACTAACCTCCCTCCCAACCCACAGGGAGGCAGGCTAGCAGCTGCTGTGCTCAACTGCTCCTCCCAAGCATTGATCTGCCCTGCCCTCGGGTGTCACAGGGTCAAGTCAGTATGCAGGGAGCACAACTGGAGTTGGAACCAGGCAAGCAAAGTTGCCTCCACTGTGTGCCAGCAGCTGTCATGTCTGTGGCTGATGCTACTGGGAGAGGGAGGTGGAGGGGTCATCCCCTGTAGGCTTCTTGTGCTCTCTGGGTCTGTACCCATTTGTGGGGAGGGGGGGATGGGACCACCCTGGGTGGGTGTGCAGGAGCCCACCCAGGGATCTCCATGCCCCCACAAGTAGGCACAGACCCAGGGAACAGACCATGCTGCTGCTCCCCTTCCCCCCACACACACCCCTCCCCACTGCTGGTCTGCAGCTGACATGTCTATGGCTGACAAAGGACCAGCAGGGGGAAGAGGGTGTGTGCCTGATGCCTATCAGGGGTGGCCCAGCCACTGGGCAGTGCTGGAAGGCATGTGGGAGCACTGCCAACCTGCTGGCCTCGGCCAGTTCAGGCAGCCTGTATGCCCCCCTGTGCCTCCCTGCAAAGGGCAAGCTTGTGTTTTGTTCACTACTAGATTAACCTAGTCCACTTAGAGATATCCATGTAAATTAATCTGAATCCATCTCAGAGTTTTTGAATGTCTGTGCTTAGCCAAAACTCATTGGCTGTCACAGAAATGATTCCTTACAATATATGGCATCTACTCTCTTTAATAGTTCATGTATTTAGGTAGAAAGAAGAGTGCGTTTCCAATTTTAAAAAGAACCAGAGCATGCTTGCTAGAAAATACAAAGAAAAGGCCAAGGTTTAAAAGACCTTTCAGTCTCATTTCTGCAAGTGATGGAAATCTTCACGGAGCACATTTGGCTTCAATGGGGCTGCACAGAACTGCAGTGACCCTTTTCTGATAGTAAGGTAATGGTGTGTTGCATCTTCCCTTGATCTACACGCCTCACAAAATTATTTCATTGCTTCTTTTTAGTTTTTTTTTTCATTTGGGCTTTTAAGTAAAACACACCTCATTACGTAGGAAACATGCTTTAACCTCCAAATTGTTACAACCAAAGTCAATTGTGAGCATGGCATTTTGGGATACTCCTTCCAGACTGCATGAAAGGTCAAGGCGTCTGAGGAAGTCATCTAAGGTCATGCAGATGCTACATTTCACTACATACACCAAACACTGATAAGAAACCAAAGCACTTAATGTACAGCATTTTGCATAAAATCACAGGAATGAGGAAAACAGAGCTCTAAGAAAGGGAAACCCTCCAAATTCAGCAGAAAACACTCTGTAATAAAGAGCTCCTTGAAGAATATTGACTTGAGGAAGTAAGAGAATTTCATTTGCAAAAAATGAAACATTGTGGTGAAACATTTCTTCACAGATATTTTCAAATCTGCCCATTTGCTGCAGTTCAAATGTAATCTTTTTGGAAGGAACCCAGGCGGTCCTTCTGCAAGACAATATACAAGTAGAAGATTTACAAGGAAAAACAAAAGAAAAAGAAATCCCACTAACAACAGAACGAAAAAGCCACAGCTGTTTTTTACTGCAGTTCTTCATACCCTCTGGGAATGCAAGTAGAGGTAACAGATAAATGAGATATGATATCTTTATGCTTCTCACAGAGATCCTGAGGCAAGAACAACTTGTGCCTCTGGCAGCTGGGGGGGGGGGGGC
>NW_005842006.1:1988840-1999805 GCF_000455745.1 Alligator sinensis
AAGCACGCCCCAGGGTGGGGCACCTCCGGGCCCCCACCACTAGCAGTATTGGCACCAGACAGCAGGGATTGCGGACCACCTGCAGATGCCAACATGAAAGAGGAAGAGGAGCCCAGTGCTTTGCTCCGCAGCTGTAGGGTACAGCAAACTAAAACTCCTCGAAGGAGTCATTTAATGCCATTACGCTGCTAAATTTCCTACAGTGGCTGGGATTAATGCACAATACACAGCCAAGGCATGCAAACACCCGACACCATTAAAGTGGTGCAAAAGCATTTAGCCCACTTTAAAGTGTCGTGCACACACACCTCTCGTTTCATCCACACATGGCCAAAGGTGCTACCTTCCTCAGCCTTCTGCCTGACCCCAAACTAACATCTAACTAGTAGGGCTCTGTGAAACTTCAGCAGCCATTTTGTTCTGGAGGTGTTTTGGCCCATTTCAGCACCTGAAACACCGGGTCCAAAATCAAACGGAAGGCTCCAAAAAGTCTCCGAAACTAAACGAAACCATCCAAAAAGTTTCAGAAATGTTTTGGATGTTTCAGGATGTTTTGGGGGTGGGCTTGTGGGAAAACAAACTCAGAAGAGGGAGCGGTAAGGGGAGGTGGGGGAAAAGGACTGCTCTGATATTGATATCTGTAGCTGACTAGTATCTGTGATCTGTCCCTGAGGTCCCTTCCAATCCCAGTGCTCTGAGGGAGGGAGGGCAGCCTGCTGTCATCCCACGTGCAGATCTGGGGCTGCGTCTCCTGGGAAGATTCCAGCTCAACCCCACAGCCCTCTTTTTAAAGTGCCTGGAGGCTGGGGCTTCTCAGCTGATAGGTGGAGCAGCCCCAGCGATCCTTGCTGCCCCCGGTGCCCCACACTGTGCAGGGGGGGCTCTGCCACAAGTCCTCAGAGGCCCTGCTGCTACAGTAGGTGATTGCAGGGTTTTTTTTAAGTGCCGGGAGGCTGGGGTAGGGGATGGGGCCAGGCAGGGCAGCCATGGGGGCTTCTCCCATGGCTCCCCCAACCTGGCACAGCTGGAGGAGCTACAGGAGAAACTGCAGCCAACCGGCTGTGCCTGCCTCTCCCCGGCAGATCCAAATCTCTGAAATAGCACCAAAACAGTGCTGAAACTCTGAAACAGATTCAGCTGAATCAAAATGAAACAGTAATCTGAAACACCAAAATGAATCACTGCCCTCCAAAATGGCCAAATCCAAAACATAAACGAAACATAGCCATTTCACACAGCCCTACTAACTACCTCTCATTACTAAGAACTTTCCCTGCTACTTTCATTATTCCAATGTGTGCTCTCTACTCTATCCCAGGGTTGCCAACCCTCCAGGATTGTCCTGGAGTCTCCACGAATTAGATACAAACCTTCAGGAGACTGCTGAGACTCACCCAGGAAATAAATGATAGAGCATTCATTAAATTATATATTAAAAGTTGCATACAATTTATACAGTGGTCCAGTGGGTTTTAAAATGTAATAGTAATGTGCATTTGCCTTCCAAATGTAAAGCCTATGCACCATAATCCATAACTGATATACACAAGCACACGGTCACATTTCACATTGTATGTCACAGGCACATCATGTGATGAAACCTCCCAGAATAGATTCAAACAGTTGGCAACCCTACCTATCACCCCTTTTTTCATCTGTGTCTCTATTATTTAGGATACCATTTGGACAGATACTGATATGCTTCTTCACGTTAGACCAGTACCTTAAACAATCTATCATTTCCATGGGACCACAGGTAAAGTAAAATGTTACCCTTCCTCCCCTCTCACAAGAGCTTTTCACCATACTAAAATTAAAAACAGCTGAATGTAGGCATACATAGTGGGCTCTCTCACCAGTACTGATGCTGTTCCTGGAGCTGACAAAGGAGTAAGATAGAAATAGGTCTTGAAAATATTTTTTTTAAATACTGCAAAATGTTGTTGGGAGTTCAGAAACCTGCCTTTGAAACAAGAAACAGTGAGTGGCACAAGCTGACAAGAGAAGCCTGACTACCAAAGACCTACAAAATTTAATAAAAATGATACTAGTAGAGGTTTAAAAAATGTAGTATGTTCTGTAAAATTTACCCAAGTGAATGATGATGCTGTCATTGTTTGTAATACAATGGGGAGAAAGAATTATTATCCCCATTTTACAGATGTGAATTCAGATGCAGGGCCTGCAGAAGGCCTGCAGCAGAGCTGGGAAATAAACTCCAGACTCCTGAATAACAGCCTCATCAACCAGTCTGCAGAATTATGAATCAATTTAAATTTTCTATCAAGAATATAATTAGTACATACTATAGGACTGTTCATAAACCAAATAGGAAATGTACCATTTTCTAGCCAATTCTACAGGAAGCATCTGTAAAAGAGGGCACCATTATGGAGGTAGCTACTCAAAGCTAAGGACATGTCTGAAACTACTATGCACATTTTTGCACCCTAACTGGCTACTACTAATTTTTAGCTCATCAGAGCACAGATATTTGAGTACCACATGGTTAATGAGAATAAACTGTACCTCTGTCCACCAGAAGATAGAAATGTGCCAAACAGATCTCTTCAACAGAAAATACTGTAGCTATACAGTATTTCTACCCACTTCCTGGCTCAGAGAAATTTCTATTTCTGCAGGTTATTTAATGAACACTGTCAATCTGATAATGTGAACTGAAGAAAAATCACTGAAGATGGAGAAAGTATATTTGTGGGTTGGGAAATTATTCTGTGACTTGGAACAGAGAGTTTACAGAGATACATTTCTACCGTGGAAATATGTCTTGGGCAACAGCAAAGATTTACCCTAAGCTTCCACAGTCAGTTGCCTTTGAAGAAGTCAGACCTGTGGGTAAGCACAAATTGGTGTGACTTGGAGTTTTAATTCTCCATCCCTAAGGTTAATATCATTCAGTTTTCCTCTAAAAATCAGAATTAAACATATCACTGGCCTGTACTCTTTTTGAAGTCCTTGGCTGAACCCTCATTGACACCAAAAAGAACAGGACTGTGACCTTTGCTCGTAACAGTTCTTCAATATTCCAAATGATTGCAAGGAACTAGATTTTAGCCACAGAACTAAATGCAGAAAACCACAGCAACAGAAACAACATTTCTATTAATTTATTCTTGTGAAACAAGATGAACATGAGCATATTTTATCATAATTTTACCATGGGACAAAAATGTTACTATGGGACAAAAAAAGCCCCTCTTCTGTTGGCTTTATTGTATTCATAATACACAGAAATGGATATATATATCAAGTTTAGCAGAGATTTTTTATAATAGGAACTGAGCTTTTACTCTTTTTTTATCGAGCAGTGTCAGTATATGTTAGCGTATGCCTGATGCATATCAGCTGTGACACTCTAAATGTATAAAGCTGGGTGAATAGTGCAAAAATGTATTTGCAAATGTTTGACTGAACTATATCCAAGTCCCCCTTAAGTCATTTTTTGATTCTAGCAAACATGAAGGTGAGAGTTTTAACACTGCAGATTATTTGAGAGTAGAACTGCAGATATAAATAGAAACCTGATCATAGGAGTTACAGACAATTATTAAACTCAATCATATCATGTGACCAATATGTACACTCACAATAATCTTAGTTGCAAACACTAGTAGGATATAATATAATATGCAGAAATGGTCTGACAAGTACTTGCAGATCATTTTGTGAAAGTAACATTATGTTTTGACAAACCATGAACTGAAAGAAGAGAAGTTCAAACAAACTATGGCATTCAGAAATAAGGGGTGGGAATCAAATAGCAAGCAGAAAGCTGCTGGCACTCTGCCAGCATATGTCTCAGTAAAATCTGCATCCTATGTCATCAGTGCTTCTCTCTGATGGTTATCATCGCTTTGGTTTCAGGGGATTCTACCTGGAATATAGCACAGAAAAATGCTGAAAAACTGGGGAAAAGAAAATGCCTTTCACAGAGGATCAGCTTCCAGTGAAGCACTAGAGCCCAGACTTCAAAGACACTCATTAAGTCTTTCCCCACAGCTCTTGTAACTAGTAGAGTGATTCCAAAACAGTGTATCGTGGTATTCTGGGATGTTAGGAGAGCCTTGCAAGGGTGCAGTGGGTACCACACAATATTAGCACCATTAGGTGTACAAAAACCTACATGATTTACAAGACAAACCCAAGATTTTAGATAGGACTCCATACAGTCAAAAACATTTTGATCTGTTGTGGTCTTTCTAAAGTTTTTTTTGCAAGAGAAGAATTGCTCTATTATTATTTCTGTAGTCAAAAAATGATCTGGCATTTTCCAAGGGGTGGCTTGAATCTAAAAAGAAGTTTAGAACCACTGAAATAGTGATGCCAAAATGGTCTGGCAGCTTCAGCTTTACTTTGACCACAGATATGAAAAAAGGAGCTGTCCAGAGACCCACAGACAGGTGAAGTTCCTCAAGAATAACATTTTAGCACTATATTCAGATTTACTACCTGTTATGTCCTTTGCTCTTTATATACCAAATGTAATATGGAGGAACCACACAGACATGGTAGCTTTCAAATACCTGTGCTTAACAACTAAATATGCTATGCAAGTCTATAGTTACACTGATGCTCTACCAGGTTACTGGTGGTTTCTAAACAAAAAAAGGAGTGCATCACACAAACTATTCAACAGGATGCCATTCTGTTTCTATGCACTATCAAATCCATCCTGAATGACTGACTTATCTGATTTAGTGTTGAAACACAAAACATATGTCCAGTTTCTCCACAAAACTGGAGCAAATTGAGAAAGAGGGTGATGGTATTGCAGGAGCCTGATTTGGTGCGATTCCAGGGGCTTGAAAATGCAAGCAGAGGTCAAAGTGATTGCTTCAGTTTATCTCCCTGCCCACTAAGCATGCTCAAGAAACATCTTGGGCACAGATAGAAATTATCAATAATGGTATAAATGTAATTGCTCTACACAAAGCACTTACATTTACAGCATTATCAAAACCAAAAAGACCAGCAGCTCCTGTGTATCTGGGCTTGTACCTCCATGCAGTGACAGAGGCCAGGCAGCAGGGGAGCTGCCACCTGCACTGTAAGCCAGCCAAGGCTCCAGAAGCCCCAAGCTGGCTGTCACGAGTGTGGTCTGGCGTCTTCTGTGCTCCCACAGTCCATGACAGCGGACACCAGGGACCCTCTTCATTGTGGGGGACCTGGCCAGGGCTTCCACCCCGATCACTGCCCATTGGGGTGGGAGGAGATGGAGGGCTGCGAGCCCCGCTGGTTGCCCATGCCACAGGAAACTGGGGACATTTCCTGCTGCGGGAGGTCTCGTGCCCACCCGCAACCCTGAGTGCTGCCCAGCTTCACCCCCATTTCTGCTTCCATCTCTGCTGCTGACTCATATGCGGCATTGGCCAAGTCACTTAACCTCCTACACACAGTCAGAGATATGGGCTTTGGGTGGGTTCTGCATCCCTGGTGCCAGTGGGGCCAGGGACCCTCTCCAGAACAGGGATTGACCTGGCAGCCCTCCCCACCCTCTGATCAGCCTTCATCACCTTGCTGTGAGTCTGGTTGGGTGTGCCCAGCAGTGGCCGATAAAGGGCCTTCACCAACCATCAGACCATTATGATACATGGAGAGTGTGCCTAGCTGTGGCAGCTAGATGACAGTGGGCATTCATCTAGGGGATGGATTTTCCACACTCAAGTTATCCTTTTCACAATGAAGGGGTGATTCCTGGGATCACCTTCAATGGTTTGAGGTCGTGAGGATGTCCTGACTATTTGAGCCTCTGATTCAGACTGAGTGGTGGCCTCTCACAGATGCTGTTAGAGGAGCAGGCATGCACTGGGAGTACTGTGCTACTTGCAGCAATCTTTCCTTCCTGTCACCCTATCAGTCATCCAGGCATTACTGATGACTCCTAGGTACCCTGCCACCCTGCAAGCCAAACCCTCAGCCATCCAGTGTTGTTAAAAACCCCAATGGCTACATCATGGATCGTGGATGGACCAGCTCCCTCTTCCATCAGCCAAATCTGTGGTTACTACTGAGAGTACAGGAAAATGAGGGATCTCATCACCATTTGGCAAGGAAAAGATCCAATGCCAGCTACAGAAAAGGTACTGGAACAGTGACATCTGTACAAGCATTGCCCAGCACATTTAGACCCATGGCCACAACAGGGACGGAAGCAATGTTGTACAAAGATGAAGCTGATGAAGAGCAAATTTGATTAGGTACAGGATGCCAACAAGCATTCCAGGGCCCGACAGCACACCATGCCCTTTTACAAGAAGCTTTCCCGTATCCACACCAAGGACAGGGCTGCTGAAACCCCCACACACTTTTGGCACCATGGTGGGGCAAGAGGATTTGGTGTCAGGGACCCTTGTGGATGTGGGGGAGTTGATGGGATGCTCTGTGATGGCAAGAGAAACAGATGGGAAGGGATTCCCAGAGGAGCACAGCTACTGGTGCTGTTCCCTGAGGAGATAAATTCATTGCTGCTAATCCCTGTTTCATCTCAGGATGTGGGAGCAGAGCTCCAGCTTCAGCTGGAAATTTGTTCTCAGGACTTGTTCCTGTTCTTGAGTGTAACCATGGAGCACGGCACACAGGAATGGGAGGCAAGCTCTGATGATGCAGACATCGAGACTCAGGGCATGGATTCCTGGGAGGTGCCCTCCACCTCGAGGGAGCCCCCACAACCCCTGATCTTGGTCTAGCAGACTTGGGCAAGCACAGGGGCCCCAGTATGGTGTTCTCCACACAGGGGCTATGGCCTAAGAGACCCACCACCAGTCTTCACTACCCGTCTCCTCAGGCCCAGAGGAAGAGCCCAATAGAAATAAGACCAGTGCTGAATGTCACATGGAGTGGCATTGGGGTTTGGGGGTGGCACCAGATCCCCAGCCTGAATTAAGCACCTCCCCAGACCCCAGCCCACAGAGCTGAACCCCAGCCTGCTTTCTCGCCCATTCTTCAGGCAGGGGCAGGTGTGCAGCGGGGCAGCAATCAGGGCTCTATCCCTACCTCCATGACTGCACAAGGAGAAGAATGCCTCCTCCCTGTGGCAGACTAGGGGCATGACAAGTAATCCTCCCAGGTAAGTATACAGAAATTCCCTCAATCACTCTTAAACAGAGCACCTTAATCTGCTACCTGATTAGATGAGGGTTAGTTTTTCACCTGGTCAGCCATATTTGAAGCAGTTCTGCAGCTGTGCAATTGTGTTTGGCCATGGTTGTAGACTGCTTTCTGGGGCCAGATCAGGTGAAAATTGTCACTTCTGCCTGCACCCTCATTCCTACATCTTGCCCACTCTGTCACATCACCCCTTGACTAGTGAAGGCAAAACTTCCACCTCTTCCTTTCCACGGCCTCTCCAGGCCTCTCAAAAGCACCAAGGCTCCCCATTATATAGTGATGACTTACCCCGATGTGGCAATGGGGTGGGACTTGGCTCCTGAAAACACTCTACCCCTTAACTTATCCAAAACCTAATTCACATACATTCTCTTATAATCAGTGTGTGCAAGGATCTCACAGCTTCTGGCATATTGAAGGTCAATGATATTTGTTTTGAGTACTTTGACCATCGAGCAAAAATGTCCCAGACTGAAGAGCCCTCCATCTGGGGTCTAACACATCCATTCAGTATTCAATGTCAAATCCAGAAGGATGGTGGTTCTTATTGAGAACCAGGATAACTGTCAGAAAAATAGAGAACAAAGTTGGGTCAATGACACATCCATGCTTGACCACAGTTTAGATGACAAATGGATCTACCTCTTAGATTCATAGATTGTAGAGTCGGAAGGGACCACAATGGATCATTGTGTCCAACCACCTGCCCCTGGCAGGAAAGAGGACTGAGGTCAGATGACCCCAGCCAGGTGACTATCTAGCCTCCTCTTGAAGACCTCCAAGCTAGGTGATAGCACCACCTCTCTTGGAAGCCCATTCCAGATCCTGGCCACCCTTACTGTGAAAAATTTCTTCCTAATATCTAACCTAAATCCCCTCCCAACTAGTTTACACCCATTATTCCTAGTCACACCCTGGGGCGCCTCAGCAAACAGCGCTTCCCCTATTCCCCGTTGACCTCCCCTAATAAATTTATAGGAGGTCACAAGATCTCCCCTCAGCCGTCTCTTGTGAAGGCTGAAGAGATTCAGCTCTCTCAACCTCCCCCCATAGGGTTTATTATGAAGGCCACTAATCATGCGAGTGGCCCTCCTCTGGACCCTCTCGAGATTCCCCACATCCCTCTTGAAGTGTGGCGCCCAAAACTGGACGCAGTACTCCAACTGTGGCCTGACCAGCGCCGCATAGAGGGGGAGCATCACCTCCTTTGTTCTATTAGTCATTCACTCTTATCTACTACAAAGAAGAGTTGAAGTCACTTGGCCACGAAGAAGCCTTAGGACCTTGATGTACTTTTCAGGACATCCAAATCTGGCCAGTACTTTCCACAGGACTTTGTGATTGATGGAATCAAAAGCATTAGCAAAGACAAAGAAGATCATATACAGGTTATAATGTTGTTCCTGACACTTTTTCAGCATGTATTTCATCCATTCCAATAACCTTGTTGCTTTTGGTTTCCTTGATGGTACCCCAGACTTGTTCTAGGATAGGAGAATTGGTAAAGGATGTCCTTTCATGGTGTTGGGGGATGGCTTTAATGATGGAATCCATCACAGTTGACTCACAGTTCAAGAAAGCTTCAAAGTACACTTTCCATTTAGCTTGGACAGAATTGTTGTCTTTGAAGAGTATCAAACCATCCTGCAATTGCAGGAAAGTAGGACTGTGGGAGGTTGGACCATTGATAGCTTCCATTGCTTGGTAGAACCTATGACTATCATGTTTGTCAGTATAGAGCTGAATCTCCTTGGCTTTATTTGTCACCACTGACTTTTGATTTCCCAGATCCTCCTTTGAGCTTCACCTTTGAGGAGCTGATATGTCTCCTTCTTCTTCTGAATTAAGTTGACATTTTGCCAAGCAGAATGAGCCCTTCTCTTCTGGTTGAGGAGGGCTTGGATCTTGTCATTGCTCTTATCAAACCAGACTTGGTGTTGACCAGTGGTATAACCAGCTGATTCAGCACAGGCCATATGGCAGTTTTAAACTCCTTCCAGAGTTCTTCAATGTTGCCTTTAGTTTTAGGCAGAGAGCTTTTCATGAAGGCACTGTCATCAGACCTTCACATTGATTTTGACTGTTGCAGGTGTTTTGGAGCAAGCCAGATGTTCATAATGGATATAATAAGATGATAATCTGTCCAACAGTCACTGGTTCCTCACATACCTTATGTGATAGGGACATCTGTCGAATCACGGTCTCTAACAATAACATAGCCAGTGCTTAGAGTGAGGGTATCTCCATGTAGTCTTGGATTTGTCAATCTGTCTGAATATGGTGTTCATAGCATCAAGACTGTGCTCCATGCATTTTCTCAGGAGAAGAATGCTGTTAGATTTGGCTTTACCTACCCCTTCCTACCCAATGGGGCCACTCCTGAGTTACAGATAACATCTGACAGGTTACATCTGACTCTGGCACTGAAACCGTCAAGGAGAATGATCTTGTCCTCTTTGCGAATATTAATCAGAACATAGAATCATAGAAGTAGGTTCAGAAGGGACCTTGTACCTGCATCCAATGCTTTTGTGACCTAATTGTAAAAGGCAATCAGGTTGGTCTGACATGACTTGCTCCTAATGAAACCGTGCTGGCTGCCCTTGAGCATCATCCCTGATGCCGGCCCATCACAGATGTGCTCTTTGATGATCTTCTCAAAGAGTTTCCCCAGGATTGAGGTAAGACTGACGGGCCTATAGTTGCCCGGGTCCTCCCTCCTCCCTTTTTAAAAAATGGAGATCACATTGGCTATCTTCCAATCATCTGGCACCTGGCCCGAGCACCACAAGCGCTCGTAAAGCCATGCCAAGGGCCCTGCAATAACCCCTGATAGGTCCCTCAACACCCTGGGGTGGAGAGCATCTGGACCAACATGGTCAAGGTTGGAGTAGAACTGTTCATTGACATCATTTCAGCATCAAGCACTGGGACATACCCAGTGAAGGCACTGGAGTACTGGTTGTTGCTGAGCTTAAGACTAAAAGTGCTAAGACATTCGTTAATGCCCACAAGGAGCTCTGTAAGTTGATTGACAAGTTGATTCTGGATGGTGAAACTGATACCATGAACACATCTGTTCTGGACTGGCTTCCCCTTCCTAAAGAAAGGTGTAGCCTCCTCTCTCTTCCCTCAGCCGGCCCTTATCTTATTTAGAGATGCAATGTCAATCTCGTATCTCACTAGTTCCCTGGAGACAATGGCAGTTCTTTCTGGTAGTAACAGGACACCTGAGGTGGTGCCTATTACTGAAGGGGAGAAGACTCACTCACTCAAGCCACAGCAAGAAAAGTGGGATGATACAGGGAGCCGGGAGCCTAGGTTCCTCATGGTGAGGACAGGGTGTAGGTACTGGCTGAGCCCTGTGAAGAGACTCACAGTCACAACCCAGACATGTAATGGGAAAGTCACCTCCCAAATAGTTTTCCTTCTAATTTAAATACTTTCCACCAAGGCATGGCAGAAAAGTGAAGAAGGAATTGTCTAATAGCCAGATAGTGACCACAACATCACGGGTAGCCACACAACACCTTACGCTGGTGTTCAACTTCCAGGAAGACCATGATGAACATACCGGAACTTCCAGCACAGACCACCTTCCACAGTCTGACGAAGGATATTTGTGCCTGAAAGCTTGCAAAGAAGAATTTTTTCAAACTATTTGAGTTGGTTTAATAAAAGATATCAGATTTACCCAAAGAACCTTGTCTGCCTATGTCCTTAGACCAACACAGCCACAACCTATATCCCTGAAAGCTGTCCAGAATGCACTCACAGTGCAGGCACTATTGTACTAGGATGCTATGCTGGGATGCCCCAGCAGGAACTTTTTTAAGG
>NW_005842006.1:1999836-2034355 GCF_000455745.1 Alligator sinensis
AGCAGGAACTTCCAAGTCAGGGAACAGGGGTGGTCAGCAACAAGACCCTTGAAACAGCAACAGCAAAACTGTTACCTCTTACCATAAAGATCTGCATATACGTTCTGTATGCAACACATAGTTGCTCCAAATTACAAACCTCCAGATACTACACTGCCAACTCTCCTGGATCCCTTTATCCTTTAATCTGCCTGTCCATGGGACCTTACCTACTATTTCTCTGAATCTGTCAAAATTTGCCCTTTTGAAGTCATTGTTTTGCTATTCTTAAGCCTTCCTTCTATCACATTATGATCACTTCCTTCTAAGCATCTGATTACCTTCATATTCACAGCCAGTTCTTTCTTATTGCTCAGAATGAGAATTACCATAGATAGACCCCTAGTTGCATCCTTAACTTCCTGCAACAGAAAGTTGTCCTTTGCGCGCGCACACAGCACAAATAATGGCCTGGAAACTGATTTGGAACACACACAACAGGTTCACATACATTCCAGGAACTGACAAGATAAGCACATGCCTGGAAAAAATGTATTTAGCCATGTGCAACCTAAGCATCATGTCACAGAATGTCTGCTTTTCATGCAACAATGGGGTGTTATTTTGAGATTAGGATCTCAGATTTGAAATGTATTCTGGCACACTGCTGGAGTCCACTCTTATTACTGCTTAAACTGCTGTATTAACTGTGCTTTGGTAACATGATATATTGCTTTTATTATTATTTATTTCTTGATTTTACTTTAAACATACAGAAATTCTAACTTAGCATTAAAATTACCTAATAAAATCTCCTGGCAAGTTTCTTAAATATCAGTGTGGCAGGGAACTGTTTGTGCCTGCCACTTTAAGGGCCTGAGCCCAGCAGCCAGCACGTGCCTGATTAGGGCAGCATTTTGGAGTCAGGGCTGCCTATATAAGCAGAGCATTTTGCTGCTGGAAGGCTAAGCAACAACATTGCCTGGCTGAAAGCTTTCTGGTATCAACTGGAGGTAAGGGCAGGAGCTGTAGGGGATGAATCAGAGGCTCCTGGTCCTGGGTATGACCTAAAACTGCACCCTGCCAGGAGTGGGTGCCCTGGTGGGGCTCAGTGGTACGGGAGCCCCTGGGAAATGCCAGGCCAGTTACCACCCCGGTGAAAGGCGAGTTGGGGCGCCTTAACCTCAGCCCCCACCTTCAGGTGGGTCAGGTGACACCGGAAGTAGTGGGGCCAGGCATGGCTGTGGCCACCTGAGCCCTATGGGGTACAAGACCCAAGGAGGGAGAGTGGGGCCAGGCATTGCTATGGCCAGGTGAAGCCCCATGGCCCTGAAGGGGGTGGTGTGGGGTCCCAAGTGGAAGGGGCGGAGATGGGGAGCCCCAGTGAAGGGGGAGAAAAGCCAGAGGGCTGAGGGCCCAATACATATACAGACACTTAGTGTTGTCACGGAAGGGGCCTGAGTATGCTTAGACCCGGTCGGGTAATTGGCTGGCCACTACCCCGGTGAGGGTCACGGGAGAGGCCCAACAGACAGCATGTCTGCCACCCAAGGAATGGACTAGCTAAGCCTATGGCCAAAGGGTGCCTGCTCCAAGAGGGAGCAAGGCAGCATAAGTTGTCGATGCGAGAGAGACCCTATGAGAGAGACCCTAGAGTGAGTGAGGCCCGAGTGAGAGGCAGGCGGTATGAATGTGTGTGCGACTGAGGCCTGACAGCGTGGCCTCGGCTTGCTCTACCTGTTATCTGGGGGTCACTGTAACATCTGGATGCCATCTGTGAGGCCTGGGCCATGGTGTAGGGGAGGTACAGAGCTGTGGACACCCCCAAATATCAGGGTACAACAATGCATAGCCTCCCATCTTATTTAACAGCATATTATTTACCAACAAGGCATGGCGGGCGGCATGCCCAGAGGCAGGTGGGGATCTAGCTGCAGCTAGCTGGGATGCCCACCTTGCTACAATCCGAATTGTTGCTCTTAAGACTTTCAGGCTATGAAAAAGTTTTCATCTGAGCTAATTCTAACCAAACATAATATGGCAATACTATAAACACTTAATATAAAAAAAAAAGGACATGAGTCAAACCAACAGCCTTTTCCAGGTTCAAAATCCAACGTAAGACTCACGTGCAGAAAGAGCAAGAGTTCTCACCAACTGCTTGGACCGGGCACCCCTTATTCATCTTTATCTCCTGGTATATGGGGGGATTTCAATCTAGTCTTTTCCATGCCTCCCACTGTTTGTTCATCCAAACCCCATACTCTCCTGCCTAATTCAGATTCTCCATGTTTCTATCCATCACAATCCCCCGTGTTTTCGCTTACTTTCCCCTCTGTTACCGTCCATCCTCTCAGTCCTCCTTCTTCAGCTACCTTTGCCTTCTTCATAAATTCTATATTCCCCATTCTTCCAATCTCCCTCCTACAGCTCATTCCCTCACAGTATTTCTTCTCCTCACACCATTGTTTGCAAAAGTTCCCTATTTCCCTCTGTGTCCCTCACGTTCCCCACATCAATCCTTTCAACTGTAATGGACCAAAAGGGCTGCAGAATGTGCTGGAGTCTGCAAACTATATTTCCCCTTTCTTAGTGGGGAAAGTTCTAGTGCGTTATCACGTTTTTTTCAGTCGGCATTATACACCACGAAAATTTCCTCTGGGTTAAGTTAATACCTATAAATGCTTAGCCTTGTCCGTTTAAAGCAATTTCCATATAGTTATAATTTTGTTCCACTTCCAGAGTAAAATGTAATTTGTGTAAATTTCTTTGCCACTGGGTATGCAGAGCTCACTTATTTTAATTTACTTTTAACTTGGGAAAATGTTGCTGGTAATGGGGTATTATACTTCTTGCCATTCAAAAAAAAAATCAAGCGAATAATTCAAAAAACAGGAAACTGGTTCCTAAAATAAGAAATGATGGGCAGTTTAGGAAAATCTGCAAAAAGCCTGATTTGAGAGGGGAGAAGTAGTTGGTGCTTAAAGAGAATCCTGGACTTGCCTCCAGTGATAAAATATTTAAAACACTTTTTCCGTTCTGCATTGGAGTCTCCTGACTTATAAGGTCTTCTTGGCCTTAATTAAAACAGCCTACAGCATTGCTAAACTAGTTCTGCACTGCTCTACAGAGATAAATAACTTAAGCCAGAACATTTTTTACATTTCCTCTGAAAATGAAAAATGATGCTGGGGGGCAGGGGAGGGAGGGGGCTATAGGGTTTATGGCCTTTAATTAGTTCTAGATTGGCAACATTGTTTTTTGTCACATCCACAGCACTGTTTATCAGCAAAATCCAAACCACAATTATAAATTGGCTTTAATATGATATAGAGAGGCATTTATCATCATGGTAGTATCTAAGCAGCTTGTAGTTAACTTAGATCTGAATAACCAGATCTCTTACATAGTTCAAGTAAACTTCTGATTTCATTGTTATAAGAAGCTCTGTATATTTCAAGTCTGACCTTCTACCTCTGATATATTTTTTTCCTCAAAGCAGAAAAGGAACTTGTTAGCATTTTATCAGTGCTATATAGTGATGATTATTTGTTAGGATCTGGTCATGTGTTCTGCTCTGAGCAAGATGCAAAGTGTGAAATTCAGTCCTCTACAGAAGACCAGCAGAAGGTCTGGGCACAGTTTATATCCCACTTGCACACAAGTGGTACCATCTCAGGGGGTGAGGAAGGGATTATTTTTCTGAATGATAACTGTTATCAGTACATGTTTGATCCAGTGACACTAGTGAAAGTTTCTGTGTATAAGGTACTCTTAATCTGGTAAAACAGCTGGAAGCAATGGAGGCCAATACCCACAAGGAGTTTGATTTGTGAAGGAGAGAGGGGAAACACAAGAGAAGCAGATGTGAGTGTAATTCAGCTGGGGAAAGGAGACCAGTTTTGGGCACAGAATTAATTAAAAAGGCATACTTGGGGATTTCTCAGCAAGAAAACTATCTGTTGCTGCTGCTTATAATTGTGGTAAAAAAAACCAGAACTATATCCAAGAAACATCTGATTGGGTGTGGATGCAGGACAGGGAGGCAGAGTGTCATGAGCTATGAAATGGGAAGCCCTAGCAGATGGCAAAATTTGTCCTAAAATAGGTTAGCTTGATTAGTGAAATAACTCTTAAAAAGGGGAGATGATGGTTAACACCTGTGAAGTAAAGAACAGTGGGTTGTTAATGAGCCATTGATTCCCTTAGCTGCCTGAATAGTAATACTAGAGCTGCACCATGATGCCCATTGCCTGCCTCTGTCTGCAGCAGCCCCACTGACTTGAGAGACTGCCAAATGGACCTAAAGCAATAGCATTCATATCTGACGGAGATTTTGCATCAGCTTTGCACAGTTGTATACAGATGCACAAGGTCTGAAGCAGGTGGGCAACACATTGGCAGATGTTAAGCCATAATTATGAGGAAATAGGGATACACTTTCAGACTTTGCCTTTTTATGACTGAATACTTAATTTCTCCACCTTAATATTGAGCAATAGCATTGAGACCATAAACATATCTCCTTTTTTATACATAAGCCTCATAATTCTTATTAGTTCCAATAGCTTCCTTTTCTGGGATAATGAATACTGCATGAGTGGCCCAAAATGACATACCATTGTGCTCCAGATTTCCTGTTCCTTTCTTAAAGGAAACTTTTACCCATAACCATGCGATGGGTGGTACCAGCATATTATTTAATATCTGTGTACCTGAATCAAGAAATTCAAAAGCACAGAAAGACATCAAGGCAGGATTCAGCAGAGCAAGCATAGGAAAGCAAGCACACTTTATTTTATTTTTGCAACCTGGCAGCCCTGCAATTCTCTAAGGAGATTCAAGGAAGAAATCTGAAGTGCAAATGGATTGTACTTCTGACAAATCTGACCAAATGAGACTGAAAGTGGCACCATTTCCATCCGGTTCCCTAAGGTGCAGACTAAATTACCTAACAATAAGTAGGCCAAAACCTTATCTGCTTGAATAAACAGAGATGACAAAATGAACAGCACAGATGGGTCTGAACACTGGCTTCGATATAAAGTAATCTATGAATGCAGCTGAAAGAAATGTCTGGCACATGGTTTAAGATAAAAAGATGATGACCCCAGTAAAATATTTCTGATCAGATTAAATCTATATATAACATAGCCAAAAATGTCAAACTTGGGTGGGTGCCCGAAATTAACTTCGATATGAAATACAGCTTAAACTTCATTGCCCTTCTGCATTCAGGCTGAACAGATTTGGGTTGATGTCTAAGCCGAGATTTTAGATCCTGAACTTTTAAACACTTCAGTTTGGAAATTTTGATTTGCACCTTCTGCTTTTTAACCCTGAGTTAAAGTAGAGACAATGAATGTCTGTTCTATCTGGAACCCAGAGTAACGCCATGACCCAGTCTTTGCAAAATTTTTCTGGCAGAATCAGTGACAATTTATTTTCAACCTAGACTTCTAGTTTTTTTTGCTTGGATTTCTTCATACATCACATAATATGGCAGTTCTAGCCAAGCTAAAAAAGACCAACTAACATTTTCAAAGTAACATGTGCTTGCCATTTTAAAGGGGTATTTTTGTTGTTGTTTTATTTTTGAGTGGAGTAACTTGTGCGGGCCGGGAGCGGTCTGAGGCCTTCGGGGGTGCGCGGCGGGCTGTGGCCAGCAGCCCTGGCACGTGGGTCGGGGAATGCAGGCCGGCGGACTAGAATTAGGCACGGACGCGTAGCGGTTGATTAAAGATTATTTTACTTACACTGTAGATGGTCGCGGTGCAGGCAGGAGAAAACTTCTCTTAAGTTGCAGTTACAAAACTCATACGAACAAGACCCGTAGAAAAACTCGAGCCTCTTGAAATAACTCGGGCAGAGCTCTGGATACACACACACACGGAGTTTGCTAGGCTCCGTGGAACGAGCGCGCAGGGAAGGGTACGTCGAGGGATTAGGTGGCGACGGGGAGAGGCTAGAGGTTGATCAGGCCCCTGTATCCTCCTTAAGGCACACGCTGGGTTTGTTAGGCTTCGCAACGCTCAGAGTTCTTCACAAGATGTGAAGTCCTCCTTCTCCTCTTCCAGATGGTGGTGGAGTCCTCCCTTGCGGGGTTCTCCTTGGAGTCCTCCAACTTGGGCGGAAACCGCTCAAGCCTCTTATATGGATAGAATCCACAACCCTCTATTGCGCCAACCAACCCAATCACTAGCCACCACGTGGGAATAATTTAGAACTGGCCAATAGTGGGACACAAATTTGCATGCGGGTGGCGGGAACTCCTTTGCACTGGGGTTTTCTCTTTGCAACTGAGAATTGCACCGTGCAAAGAAAGCTCCTCGTGGTGGGAAATAATTCTGCAGTGCCAAAGCACATACAAAATCATACCCTTGGGTTATGACATAACTGAGTACCTACACCTGGTCTGGACTTGTTTCCTAAATAGCAGGAACAGTTTCTGAGTTTGCTTTTCATACAGAAGAGCCTCTTTTTCTTTTTATTTAAAAATGGCCTTTTTCTCAGAAAATTGAGTTATTTCAAGTGTTCTGTGTGGGCCGGGAGCGCCCCGAGCCCTTTTTCGCGCTGCACGCGGGCTGTGGCCAGCAGCCCGGGCACGCGGGGGCGGAGAGGGAAGGCCTTCGCTCTGGAATTAGGCACGGACGCGTATCGGTAGTTTAAAAGATTGTTTACTTACACCGAGATGGCAATGGTGTAGGCTGGAAAGCTTGATTAAGTTGCAGTTACAGAAAGAGAAAAGAAAACAAAAACTCGAACCTGCAGAACACGAGGGTACGTCGCATAGGGTTCCGGCCACACGAAGTTTGCTAGGCTCCGTGGGTTCGGTTCGTAGCGCGCGGGAGGGGTACGTCTAGGAATTCTATCGGCGACGGGGAGAGGCTAGAGATTGATCAGATCTCCGTTGCCTGCTTCAAATGCACTGGGTCCGTGAGGATCCGCAGCGCTTAGAGATCTTCACACAGCGTGAAGTCTCCTCCTCCCAGTGTTTGTGGAGTCCTCCAACTTGGGCGGAAACCGCTCAAGCCTCTTATACGGCTAGCAAGCCAATCACTAGCCGCCACGTGTGAATAATTTAGAACTGGACAATAATGGGACTCGAATTAGCATACCAATGGCGGGAACTCTTTGCAACGAGCATCCCCTCTCTGCAGCAAAGAAATGCACCCTGCAAAACAAGCTCCAAATTGGCGGGAAATTCTCCCTTGCACCAGGGTTCTCCTCTGCAGCAGAAAACTCCACTGTGCAAGGAAGCTGCAATTTAGCGGGGACAATTTAGCAGTGCCGAAGCACACACAAATAAAAATCACACCTTTTGGGTTGTGACATGTTCTACATTAGTCATTTGCCCCATTACCTACTGGCATTTATTATTTAGCAGCCTGTGAAAAATGTAATGTCAGAACAACTTTGTATGGCTTAAGCTTTGGCCAAACAGTTTAACAAAAGAAAGGCAAGTTCTGACAGCCATGTAGATCTAATGGGATCCAGATCCCCCCACAACTGAGTTCCCTAGTCTTCAACAGTTCAAAGGTTCTCCAGACCACTCCTTCCAAGGATGGCTTTAATAATCCATAATATGATGGTAGACCTGTAGGTCCTATTTGAAATCCAAACCCACGTACTAGGCACCATACAAACAGCCCACAAGAAACAGTCCTTGCCCTGCACTTATAAGACAAAAGGAGAATGAACCAACAAACAAATGAAAGAATTACATACCATCTAATGGCTACTGAGGCACAGGTAGATGAAGTGACTTGTCCCAGATCGTGTAAGATGCCTGTGGCACAGCCAGGAACTGAAGCCAGGCTCTCTAAAGCCCAAGTTTGGTGCTAGCCAGGATACCAACTTTCCTAACCTTCAATGATGTTTTTGAAAACAAAATATATGGTAGATGCCATAAAAGCTAGCATGTCAAAACAACTGCAGTGGTATATGCAATATCATTGCTAGCCCCTATACTTGGTACAGGTTGATTTATGGAGGACCCATTTCTGGACCTCTCTAGATTGATAAGGATGGTTGGCTCATTTCCCTATCTGTCAGGGAGGGTGCACTAGATTAAGCCTGAACTCTGTTTCACTATTTAGTGCAATTCACCACATCATGGATCCTCTGTCCTGCATAAGCATCCTCTTCTCCTATATACAGGATACTTTGGCTAGGTACAGACACTGGGGGAAAGGGGGGTTGGATTACATTAAAAATGGCCACCTAATCTAACTTAGCTTGTCCAGGTGCAAACCTTATACTTAGATCCATAGCTCAGTCAACCTAAGTGCAAACTATACAGAAGTTCAGGAAGGTTAGATCAGTCTAAAAATGAGCAATATGACCTATGTTAGACTGCTCCTGAAGTAGGGTTATCTTAGATCAGGTCCAGCAAAACTGATCTAACTGAATTTCTGTACAGGCCCTAGTCCTGGGGGGATGGGGGAGAGGCCCCCATCCTGCCAACCCTGTCCCTGTGAAACTAGCAGCCCCACCAGGCCTCCCACCCCTCCCTTACCCCAACTTAGTTCAACCAGGTTCCTGGGACCTGAGAACACTGGTAAACCAACCTCAGGAGTGGTTTGCAAGATCAGAAGCAGTTCACCAACCTCAGGACAGAGGTCCAGAAGGGTTTGGAAGGATTGGAGAGCCTTCCTGATCATGCCAATCCTTCCCAATCCTTCCAAGCCCTCCACAGCCCCTCAATCCTGCCAAACCCTCCTGGATCACACCACCACCTGCCCCCACAGACTCTATTAGCCCCCCTGATCCTCCCAACCCCTCTGCAGATCCCACTAGTTTCCCCGCTGCCTCAGTTTCCCCAAGCTCCCTGCTAGGCCACTTACCTTAGATCAGGTTGCCATTTTTAACTCAATACAACTTCCTGCTAATCTCCCCAAATGTCTGTATGTACTCTTTATTAAGCACCTTTTTATCATGCCAATTGCTCTTCTTATAGAATCATAGAAAATTAGGCCGGGAAGGGAAATCCAGAGGTCATCTAGTCCCAACCCTCTGCTTGAGGCAGGATCATCTCTATCCAAACCATCCCATACAAGCCAAAATCTAAATTCTAGATAAGACTGCCATCAACACTGACACAACACAGGCCTAACACCCTCACCTGCCATAGGTAAAGCAAGGAAACCACAGCAGCCAATGCCCTGCTTCTACGAAACATTATCAATATATTCTCAAGAGATCCTGGGTAGGAGGCCAACCCCCCACCACCACTACAGAGGAAGGCAACAAAACCCATAGTTCATATCAACCTGACCATGGGGTAAAATTCCTTCCTGCTTCCAAATACGGTGATCAATCTGACCCTGAGCACAGGGGCAAGACCCTCTAGCCAGGAATCTCCAGTTTTGGCCACTGCAGGAGTACTGGTGCACCCCAGTCAAAGTCCCCAGCCTTGAGTGTAGCCAACACCCAATGCCTCTGAGTAAGGCTTGAGACACCTTGACACTTGTAACAGAAAGCGGGGTGGGAACAGTGGCAACCAGCAAAGCCCAGAAGCATGGGAAATACCTGTAGTAGAACATAGGCATAGCTATGCCTAGATCATCCCTGACCTGTGGCTGTCTACCTCTTCTTGAACACCTCCAGTGACAGAGAGGTCACAGCTTCCCTAGGCCATCTATTCCACTGCCTCACTATTCTAACAGTGAATAAGTTTTTCTGGATATCCAATCTTTGCTGCAATTTCAAGCCATTGGTTCTCCTCTCTGCAGCAAAAGAGAAAAGGTGCTCTCCCTCTTCTTTATGGCAGTCCTTCAGGTATTTGAAGACTGCTATCATGTTCACTCCTTAGCACCTTTTCTGCAAGCTGAACATGCCTTGTTCCTTCAGCCTCTCCTTGTATGACTTGCTTTCCAAGCCCCTTATCATGTTTGTTGCCCACTTCTGGACCTTCTCTAACTTCTCCATGTCTTTTTAAAATGTGGAACCCAAAACTACATACAGAACTGCAGATGAGGCCTAACCAGGGCCAAGTAGAGAGGCACTTCTGCACATCTGTTGTTTGTTGAAGCCACTTGGTTAACTAGCTACCAGATTTTCTATTCTTCAAAATGTCTGTACCTGCTCTACCCCCACACACCTGCTCTTATGAGCCATTGTTGATGTAATTTCTGTCCCTCTGCACGTGCTACAAAAGGATACAAACTTAATCTAGTGCACCGTACATGACAAATCTTCTAGACAATGTAATATGCATCTCTGAATTATTTTTAGTATCAACAAAATGTCTGTAAAACTAATTAAATCCCAAAGTGTTTTATGTCTTTTAGTAATTATTAGCTCATCCCATGGAGCTCTTAGCTGGAATGTACATCTCCCCCAGCATTATGAAATTGTTAAAAAAAAATCTGCAGAAAAGTTATTTTCTATTAAAATTTACAGAGCTTTTCCCATAAGGATTTTGCTTTCAGGAGCCTCAAGCATCAAAACTACCAGACACCTAGGTTAAATCGTGGATTTTGTTACCTGGAATATACCAGAGGGCAGAGAGCATGACTACAATGGTGACACATAGCACATAGTTCCCTGAACTCCTTCTTTTGGGCCTGGGGCTGTGTACTCAACAATACTCCTTACTAACATTCCAGCAAAACGAGTGTGTCCAACCTCAGGCACCTGGATAAGAAACACAGATGGTTATGTTCATCAGGGACAGAGCCAGCAAGGAAGCACAAAGTCATCATACTGCCTGGTTGCTATGCAGGTTCAGAAGGTTAAGAAGAAGTTAAGAACTGGCATTAAGAAGTTCCCTGTACAGCATCCTACCTACACAAAGGAAGCCAGACTTAACACTTCTGCCAGCTCTGTGTTATGGTCCTCATTTCACTGCAAGGTGTATATTTATTGTCAGTACCTTTTTCATAGTAAACAGCAATAACAGTTTCATCTCACAGCTTAGGACAATGGTTCTCCAATTTTTTAGATTCTAGTTTTACCCTTCTTAGACTAAAACCCCCCTCCATAACTTTTATGAAGTGAGCAGCAGCCTATTTAAAAACACATCTATTTATTACAGTACATACCTCCTTGCAGAGGGGCTAGGCAGTGGGGTGGAGAATGACCACAACGGGTGACCCTGAGCCTGCCCGTATCTGATTATCTCCTCACATCTGGAGCTTGAGCCTTCCCTTATCTGTTTATTTCCTCTCATTTTCTATGGCATTCTTCAAAGGATCTTGCAGCAACCCAGGGTACCCTGGCACCCTAGTTTAAAATCACTGACCTAGGGCTTCAGTGGTCACTTCCCATTTGAAGAAGTCCTGGATGCACTGATGATGAGAATAAATTAGGAAAAGTTTCAGGCCACCAAATAAAAATGAACCAGCTTTCTCCAAAGCCATGCACTACAAGCAAGGCCTAAGAAAGTGGCTTGGTTATGTGCCCTGCATCAAATTACATGCATTGGAGCACAAAGTAAATAAACATTAGAAAGCAAGGAATGTCCACCGTTCTAGTGATTTCTCATTGTGCAAGTACAGTACACATTGTTAATCTTGAGAAACGTTATTGCCTTGCTAGTTGTCTCCATGGCAACAGAAATGGAAAGCAACTATAAGATTTGTCTGCAAATAGAAATATGGCTATTTTCCATTATATCAGGTAGTCACTAAGCTTTTTATTTCCCTGAGGCAAACTTGTCCCCACAAGAAAGCCAACGTTCATAATGAAATAAACACACAAACAGCAACAAAGGGTTAACTCAAACCTGCAACCCTTCCTCAGATTTGGAGAGGGCTATCTTGGCTGTGTGCTGTCTCCTGGCATTGCAGCCTCCCCTCTTCCCCCCAGCTCCCCTCCCCAGGAGCTTTTTACTTCCTCTGGGCCAGGCAATCATCTCTGTGAGCTGGCGCCATGCCCTTGAGAAGGCAGGCAATTACTCATTATCACTCCATACCACCCCCTAATCTGGACTCCTGCCCCTGAGCCATGCACCTGATTATGTATCCCCTGTCCCAAGAAGAGTGGAGCCCAGGATACACTCTACCCTTTCAGGAAAAGAACTCTCCATTTGCATGTGCCTACCCAGGATGATGATATATCGTAAAATCAAAAGACCGCAGGGACAAGTACCACTGTGGCAACTGGGCTTGGCCTCCCACATGGCATTAAGCCACACTAAAGGAGCACGGTCAGTGACTAAAACAAAACCAGGCCCCTAGGAGCTAGTGCCAGAGAGCTTCAACCACCCACTTGATACCTAGGTGCTCCTTTTCTATGATAGCATAATTCTGCTACCAGGGAAGGAGTTTTCTACTGAGATACAGAATTAGGGTGTTCTCCATCCTCAAACTCTTGGGAGAAAACTGCCCCTAGGCCTCACTCTGAGGCACTTGTCTGCAATATAAATTATTTTATTAAGTCTGGGATGAACAGGACTGATGCACTGCACAATGGCCATTTTAATGCCCCAAAACTGTCTCACATTTGGGTGACCACTGAATCCTTTGCAGTGCTCCCTTCTGCAGGAGGTCAGCCACTGGGGCTGTAATGGCTGTAAATGGTAGGATGAATCACCAATAGTAACTGGCCAATCCCAGAAATTACTTTACCTGCTTCTTGGTTTCACCTAAACTACCCGGACATCTGCTGGGAAGAGCAGTCAGCCAGGTCTGACTGCTCACGTAGGTTCCTAGCTGAGTTACAGGACCTCCATCTAACCCAGGAGGTGCACAGTCCCACCAGGGGAAATGCCGTGTTGGACCTGGTCCTGGCCACAGGCGAAGACCTGGCGAGGGGACTGTGGGTGCTCGACCACTTGGGCGATACTGACCATCGCCTACTGGAATTTACCATCCAGCACAGGGTGTCAAAGGCCTACAGTAAGGGAACAGCCCTGGACTTCAAGAGGGTGGATTTCAATGAGGTAAGGAGACTAGTCAGGGAGGCACTGAGGTCCTGAGGCAGGGGAGGGGAATTGGGAGTCCAGGAAAAGTGGTCGTTCCTTAAGGAGATGATCCTCCAAGCCCAATGCATGACAATCCCCACGCGGATCAAAGCGGGCAACAGTGCTCAAAAGCCCCATGGCTCACCAAAAGAATCCACAAATGCCTCAAAGCCAAAAAGGAGGCGTACACCCAATGGAAGGGAGGGGCCTTCACCAAGGAGGATTATACCTTCCTGGCACTTCAGGAGGAATGTGGACAGCATGGAGAGGGTCCAGACGAGGGTCACTTGCATGATTAGGGGGCAGCAGAGCAGGCCCTACGAGGAGAGGCTATGGGACCTGACCCTGTTCAGCCTCCACAAGAGAAGGCTGAGGGGGGATCTGGTGGCTGCCTATAAACTTGCCAAGGGGGACCAGCAGGAAATGGGTGAGTCCCTGTTCCCCTGAGCACTACCGGGGGTAACAAGGAACAACAGCCATAAGTTGACTGAGAGTAGATTCAGGCTAGATATCAGGAGGCACTACTTCACTGTCAGGGTGGCTAGGAGCTGGAACCAACTTCCAGGGGAAGTGGTGCTTGCCCCTACCCTGGGGGTCTTCAAAAGGAGGCTCGACAGCCACCTAGCTGGGGTCATTTGACCCCAGCATCCTTTCCTGCCCATGGCAGGGGGGTGGACTAGATGAACTGCTTTGGTCCCTTCCAACACTACCAACTATGAAACTATGGTTGTTGGCACTGGTGCTTCCACCAAGGCCTTTAGTTTGCCGACTAGGGGCCTGATTTCACCATTTCCCAATATATATCCCATGTACCTAGTCTTGTTATACCCCAGGTGGCACTTAGCTAGATTAGCCATTAAACCAGCTGCTCATATCACCTGCAATAATTCTTTCACCTGGTGGAGGTGGTCCACCCACATGTTGGTAAATATTACTACATCATCCAAACAGGCAGCTGCATATGCCCAGTGTAGGCAGAGTATTTTGTCCATTAAATGTTAGAAGGTTGCCAGGGCTCTAGGTAGACAGAAAGGTAGAATCTTGAAGTGGTAAATCCCCCCAGGTGTTGCAAAAGCAGTGACTTCCCGAGACACTGGATCCAAAGGAATCTGCCAATATCCTTTAAATTACACAGCCTGGCCTGAGTATAATCCAGTGTTCAGCTCAAGTAGTCTAGAGCCCCTTTGAACTCTTCTAGAAGGCTTTTTACTTCAGCCCTTTGAGTCAAGGTCAAAGCAGGCAGGCAATTATTCATTAACTCCCCACAGCTGGGCTCCCAAACCTGAGCCATCCACCTGGTTACACAGGTCATGATATGAAACAATTCAATTTGACTAAATGCTTCAACCATTAGGAAATAACTATTTTTTTATATGCACTGGGGTGAATTCTGACCGGGTGTAAGCAGGTACAACTTAGCTGTGTACAATGAATTGTATCCATTACAATTTCCCTATTATTTCCATTAGGTGAGCAGGCTGCAGGGGATCAGGACAATTGAAGAAGAGATTGATGGCTAGTTTCATTCTCTGCAGGACAAGACACCTGGCAGAGAAGCTGTGAGGGAATGCCCTGAAGCAGATGCTGGTGAGTGGAGGATGGTCACCTCAGGAGCCAGACCTCTTGCCACAGAGAGAGCTCTCCCAGTGCATTTGGGGAACAAAAAAGAGGCCCTGACTGCACTGGAGGAGTGTGCAGTGAGGGGAAAGTGCACTGGAGGGACCTGCCTCCGTCACTGAGCAAGCTGAGGGCTGGCCAGGTAAGCAAAAGAAGAGATGCCGCATCATCATTGTGGGTGACTCCCTGCTGAGAGGAACAGAGGGATTCATCTGTCGTCTAGATCCCATGGCATGTAAAGTCTGCTGCCTGCCTGAAGCCAGGATCAGGGATGTCACAGTGAGAATTCCTGACCTCATTCGGCCCTCTGACAACTATTCCATGGTCTTCATCCATGTGGAACAAATGATGCGACCAGAAGTTGTCCAGACCGTATCATGAGTGACTACAGGCCTCTGGGGACCAGGTTAGGAAGATGGGGGCACAGGTGGTCTTCTCGCCAATCTTCCCGGTCAGCGGTCACAGTAGGCATCACGTCACCTGTGTCAGAGAAGTCAACCTGTGACTCCGGGGTTGATGCTATCATGTGGGTTTTCACTTCCTGGACCACAATCCATGCTTCCATGCAAGGGACCTCCTGGGACATGATGGACTTCATCTCTCCACAAAAGGTAAGAGTCTCTTTTCTTACAGGTTGGCTGACCTCCTACATCAGGCTTTAAACTAAGTACTATGGGAGATGGGGAGGCAGGAGATAGAGAGAGTCTAGAACCTACAAACTGCGAGATGCAGCAGTACACCCCAGGTAAGTACCAAGGGACCCTTTGGGCATCAGAATGGAGGTGCACCAAAGGCACCATTTGGAGGTCTCAGGTGCCTCTATACTAATTTTAGGAGCATGGGGAACAAGCAGAAAGAACTTGCACTCCTGCTTGCAGACAATAACTTTGATTTAGTGGGGCTAACAGAAACCTGGTGGGACCCTACCCATGACTGGGTGGTACACATTGTGGGCTACAGGTTGTACAGAAAGAACAAAGTAGGGAGGAAAGGGGACGGGGTTGTTCTCCAAGTAAAGGAACATTATATATCTACCCTAATCAAAATGGAATAAGAGGAGGAGAAAGTTGAGGTATTGTAGGTTAGGATACATGAAGGTCGAGGGGAAAGGGACTTGGTGGTGGGGGTCTGCTATAGATCACCACACCAAGAGGAAAAGCTAGACTTGGAATTATTGAGGCAGCTCTCAGAGGCCGCATGGTCTAGGGACATGGTTGTCATGGGGGACCTAAGCTACTTTGACATCTGCTTCCTAGTCAAATCCAACCATTCACGTAGGAGCAATCAGCCAAATCCAACCATTCATGTAGGTTCTTAACCTGTGTGCAGGATCTTCACCTAATGCAGGAGGTATATGGTCCCACTAGGGGTATGCTCACTAGGGGAAATGTCACCTTGGGGACAGTGACCACCAATCAATCAAATTCACCATACGGCATAGGGTGGGTAAGATAACTAGTCGGGT
Source organism: Alligator sinensis (assembly GCF_000455745.1). Lineage (NCBI taxonomy): Eukaryota > Metazoa > Chordata > Crocodylia > Alligatoridae > Alligator > Alligator sinensis. The sequence continues at coordinate 2,015,805 of NW_005842006.1, forward strand.
GGAAGTGCTTGACTTTAGAAAGGCTAACTTCAGTGCGCTTAGGAGCCTAGTCAATGACGCACTGAAGGATAAGAGTATTGGTGAAATGGAAGTCCATGAAGGGTGGTCGTTCCTAAAGGAAGCGATCCTTAGGGCACAGAAGGAGACTATCCCAGTACAAGGGAAAAGGGGGAAAGAAGCCAAAAAACTTCCTTGGCTAAACAGGGAAATCCAGGGGAGCCTAAGGGCAAAAAAGAAGGCATACAGGCGGTGGAAGCAGGGGGAAGCTACCAAGGAGGAGTATACATACTTGGCCCGCACTTGCAGGGAGGCAGTTAAAAAGGCCAAAGCAACTATAGAGCTGAGGATGGCAACACAAATTAAAGACAACAAAAAGTCTTTTTTTAGATATGTAGGGAGTAAAAGGAAGGCGCGGGGCAGCATAGGACCCCTACTGAACAAGAAAGAGCACTTAGTGACAGACAGGGGGGACAAGGCGGCAGAGCTATTCAATAAGTTTTTTGCCTCGGTGTTCTTGAACAGGGGTCAAGATAAGTCTCCTAATAAGTTCTTAGATGGGCATCAGAGACACACCAGCCCACCAAGTGTCAACACTGACTTGGTGCAAAGTCACTTGGATGGACTGGATGTATTCAAGTCAGCAGGCCTGGATGAGCTGCATCCAAGAGTACTGAAGGAATTGGCCGGTGTCATAGCAGAACCACTGGCATGGCTGTTTGAGCATTCGTTGTGCTCAGGTCAGGTCCTGGAGGACTGGAAAAGGGCCAATATGGTCCCTACTTTAAAGAAGGGGAGGAAGGAGGATCCAAGTAATTATAGGCCAGTCATTCTCACCTCCACCTTTGGAAAGGTCTTTGAAAAGATTATGAAGGACCATATTTGGGAGTGCAGCAGGAAAAACAATGCAGCAGGGAAACCAGCATGGATTCGTATCAGCTAGGTCATGCCTGACGAATCTGGTTTCATTTTATGACAAAGTCACAAAATGCTTAGATGCAGGACTAGAGATGGATGTCGTTTTCTTGGATTTTAGCAAGGCCTTCGATACGGTATCTCATCCCATTCTCATAAATAGATTAAGAGGCTGTGACATAGACATTTACATAGTCCGGTGGGTGGCAAATTGGCTTAGCAGTCGCACCCAGTGAGTGGTAGTAGATGGGCTGGTATCAACCTGGAAGGACATGGGTAGTGGGGTTCCACAGGGTTCAGTCCTTGGACCTGTACTCTTCAATATCTTCATCAGTGACTTGGATGTGGGTGTGAAGTGTACTCTGTCCACGTTTACGGATGATAGCAAATTGTGGGGTGAGGTGCACACTCCAGAGGGTAGGGAACGATTGCAGGCAGACCTGGACAGGTAAGAAAAGTGGGCAGTACACAATAGGATGCAGTACAACAAAGACAAGTGCAGAGTGCTGCACCTAGGGCACAACAATATCCAGCACATCTACCGGCTGGGAAGGACCCTCTCAGCAGCACAGAAGCAGAAAGGGATCTTGGAGTCATAGTGGACTCCAAGATGAACATGAGTCGGCAGTGTGACAAAATCATCAGGAAAGCTAACCGCACTATATCATGCATCAGCAGATGCATGACAGATGGATCCAAAGAGGTGATACTTCCCCTCTATGCAGCATTGGTCAGACTGCAGTTGGAGTACTGTGTCCAGTTTTGGCCGATGTACTTCAAGAAGGATGTTGATAGACTCAAGAGGGTCCAGAGGAGGGCTACTCTTATGGTTAGGGGTTTACAAGACAAGCCCTATGAGGAGAGACTGAGGAACCTGGACCTCTTCAGTTTCCACAAGAGAAAGCTGAGAGGTGATCTTGTGGTTGCCTACAAATTCATCAGAGGGCGCAGCAAGGGATCGGAGATGCTCTGTTCACCAGGGCGCCTCTTGGGGTAACAAGGAACAATGGTCACAAACTGACAGAGAGTAGATTTAGGCTAGATATCAGGAAAAACGTCTTCTCAGTAAGGGTGGCCAAAATTTGGAATGGACTTCCAAAGAAGGTGGTGCTCTCCCCTACCTAGGAATGATCAATTGTTCTAAAGGGTTTTTTCCAATATTATATCCTAGTTATGGGATATGATCAGAATTGACACACATTTTTTAGAGTAATTTCAGCAGAACCCTGTCACATACCTACAGAATCCTATTGATTCCACTCCTATTACAACAGTACCTTTTCTTAAGAGATGCCCCAGGATTGAACTTGCCTCATTTGCATTTTAACCTCTTTGCCCGTCTCTATTTCCTCTCATGTCGCAGTTACACCGTAAATCCAATGATAATGACACTGTGAGACACTTCATTATCCACAACCTTGTCAGTGAGCTTGTCACTTTATAATAAGCAAATCTGAAATTTCCAGGCCATGATGTAAATATCAGTATATTAGATAAATGAACATATTTGGCTTGGGTTTTTTTTTCTTTTCATCCTTTCACCTACAAGCAAAAAGCTAATGATAATTATTAAAGGGGAGAGCAAGTCCCATATGTCTATTCATCTGCTATTGAAGAGAGACAAGGTTTGTTACCTATAAATAACCATTCTTTGAGAGTATTACACAGCTTTTTTTTCTATTTTTAAAGAAAGTAGACCCACTCTAAACAGCATGGCTTGCTTAAATGCAATAATTCCATCACCTGTGGGTTTCTATTTGTCTAAATATTTGCCAGACCCTTTACATGGGCCCAATTTTGCAGGAGAGGGCTACAGCACAACAGAAGGGTGACCTATGGCAAAGGGACAGAAATATATTTTAAAGAGTTTTGAATAAAGAAGGAGTAGTTGCCTCCACCAGGTACTGGAAGAGCCACCAAATGTATGAAACAAAAATGGTAAAACACATGCTGATAGTAAATTAGTATAATTTCTATGATAGCTTTCACATGTTGATCTTACAGATCTCTGTAAATAGGGCAAACATTTTACAAAAACAGAAATTCAGATACAGAAATGATTCATGCAAGTTGATACTGAGGCTGTGGACAGATGTAACTTCCAATTGCTTCATAAGGAGAAAGGGAGCTGTCACTTGGGAGCATGCCCCAGCTGCTACCACTCAAGGAGTATGTTGGCATATATTGTAACAGATTAAGCTTTTATCATTCCATACTGGAATAACTGTAACAACTCTTCACACCCAGAGATAGTGTCAAAACTGGGGATAATTCATAAGCCGCTGGTCTACCAGTCCCTTGGTTGAACCATCAGACGTTGCTACCCTCTAATGTGGAATTTCCATTATATCCTGGAAGACAAATCTCTCTCTGCAGTCATGGCTATCTGGCCCAAAGAGGCAAATTTTCTTCCCATGCAGACATGGAAGTGGATCAACCAAGCATCAACTCTGTGAGATTCTGACCTGATAAAGTAATTGTCAGTCTGCCCAAGCTCATACTATGACTTAAGACTGCATAGACCAGGGTTGTCAAACTGGGGTTAACATGCAACCCACAGGTTCCTGCCTGGTCACCACTCCCCACGTTGGTCTGGCTTGTATGGTGACCAGAGGCTCTGGCCCCCACTTCTGTCTTCCAGCTTCTCCTTCCTGCCCTGCTCCTGGAGGCAAGGTGGCACAGTGGAAGTGGGGGCAGGAAGGAACCTATGCTTATATCCCAGTATCTCCAAACAGTGAGGGGGAGGGCCAGTTTCCTGTGCTGGGGGGGGGACCCCAGAATGTGATGTCTTGCCTGCGGTGTCTTGCCTGTGCAGTGTGTGGCCATGGGGTCTGTAGCCCACAGGACATGTGACATTTCACTACCTAGAAGTTGGATGGCCCTGGTATAGACAATACAAACCAGAGAGAGTATAGAAACCAACTCTTTAAGGAAACTGGAAAAATTTCTGTTTCTACTGAATAAAGAAGAACATCCAATCCCAGCTCTCTAGCTCCCAGACTAACATAGCTACTGCTTGCTAGACAAAATCCTTCTCAACCCCACTGCTCTACCATTCCCATAGCAGAATGGGATCCTTGAACAGGTAAGACTGAACGTTATCATATGTGAGTAGGAACATTATGATAAGAGAAATCTTCCATATAGTAGATTTCTGAACTGTGCCTGCCTTTATTGTGCAAAATATTGCTCTCTGTTGTATAGTTAAGCATGCACAGCCAATATGCAGGGTTTTAAAAGACCTGCATGGATTTTCCCCCTTGGGAATGCTCTCTCTCAAAAGGCTGTCTGGGGAGAAAAGTGTCAGAGAGACATCAATTGTTCAGTTCAAAACAGAGCAACCTCATTATTTGCTGATGATCACTTCAAGAGAATCAAAAAATGGATTTTGATTAAAATTGCATCCGTTTGCGCTGCTGTGCACACATAAGAAAGACAATTTCTTTTAAAGCCTAGAAGTTATTTCTTGATTTGGCCTTGCCAGATTTTCCTAGAGACTTATAAGGAAGGCCTTTTTTACAGGGTGGCTACATCAAGTGCTACAAGGAGTAGTTAAAAACTGAGTGGAAAATTTGTTAGACAGCGGGTGTATCTACATGTGCAATTAATGTGGAACAATGAACTCTGGAACTATTTGAGCCAGAGTAAACTGTTCCCAGGTACAGCATCTACACATGCACCGCAGACACCAGCAATCTGAGCTGGGCAGAGCAGTGACAGGCTGGCGGGAACAACGGTGAGGTCAGCCCCAGGCTCCGGGTGGCTGCATCTGGCGGCAGAGGGGCTGGCTTTATCATTTTGTATTTTAATGTTTTATAACCTATCTTGTTTTTTCTGTGAGCTTCCCTGAGCCTTTTCTGAGGAGAGCAGCATATAAATCAAATAAATAAATAAATACTGTACCACAGGCCCAATTTGACTTACCTAATATGTCCATCTTTATCTCCATCTTGACTAGTTGGCCAAACCTGAGGAAATGAGCAGCAGAAGTGCTTTCACCAAAGATACTGGCCTTAATATCCATGTCTTTTTCTCTCATAGCTGCTTCTATGCCATCCTCACATGTGAAATATTCTCCAAGATCTCATTCTCAGCTCATTCATTTTCACTTCAATTCATTTCTTCTTCAGTATCCAAAAGAAATGAGCCAAAGAAACCAGTTGCTTGTTATTTAAGAATATATAAGTATCTAATTGTTCAATTAATAGGAATAGGGTTATTATCCTTTTGTGAAACCTCTAGTGGTGATTGCAGTATCCTATGTTTAGAAGCTACCAGAAATTAACCCCATCAGCAGCATGTGTGTAGCTAGGAAGACAACATCTGTATATTTTTAGTAAACAAGCCTACTTAGGACATAGCTGTGTCTATGTGGTTTCTTCATTTCATTCCCATTGTGTAAAGAGCAAACAGAACAAATTGAAACTAAGGAACATGATGCACACTTAACTTAAAGTGTGATACAAACCAACCACAAAGATGTTCCACATTATCCACAATAACTGTGGATAATGTGGAGCATCTTTGTGGCTGCTTTTGCAAGGTATGACATGATAAATAGGAGTGTAGCTTGTTACAATTTATGGCAAAATTAACAGTTTAATTGTGCCATAATTTTAATGTGTTGCAGGACCCTAGGACATGGAACACTCTTCAAGATCTCAAATTTTGGACGGCTGCTCAATTCAAGAACAGTAATACATTGGCTCTCTCCCTTCCCCAAATCAAGAGTATCGTGTTTTATTTCCTTTTAATGGTATTCAAATATTGCCACAAATTTGCATTACTGTAGGCTGGTAAGTAGAAAGTACATTCTCAAAAGAAAACCCTTTGCTTTTCTTAAATTTAGTATTCCAACTCTATTACCACTATAAGCAACATTATAAAACATCAGTATAAGTATACATCTTGTTCATAGGAAATGGGATTTATAGCAGATATGTCAATAAGGATGAGATTATGAAAGAAAAAGCAAATTGTTGATGATATGACCTAACAACATCTCCTTCAAAAGGAGATTTTTATGTTTTAAAATCTAGGTTGTTCTGGGCTTGTTGCAAAACTGAGAGATAGATAGAATCATAGAAGCTTAGAATCATAGAACCAGAAAGGACCTGTGAGATCATCGAGTCCTGTCCCCAGCCGTGGGCAGGAAGTTATTGGGCTCAGATGTGCTCAACAAGGTCCCTATCCACCTCATCTTAAATACCTCTAAGGAGCGTGACTGCACCACCTCTGGTGGGAGTGTGTTCCAGATTCTGGTGACCCTTACAGAGAAAAGGTTCTTCATTATATCAAGCCTGAATTTATTTTCTATTAGCTTATGCCCATTGGTCCTTGTCCTCTCTTGAGGTGCCTTCCTGAAGAGTTGCTCCCTAGGTTCTGGTGTTCACCTCTGATGTATTTATAGGCAGCTATCAAGTCACCTCTCAGCCTTCTCTCACTCAGGCTGAACAGGCCCAGTTCCTGGAGTCTCTCCTTGTGGAGGCCTATCCTTCATGCCCTTAACCTTATGGGTAGTCCTTCTTTGTACCCTCTCAAGCTTATCCATGTCCTTCTTGAAGTGCAGTGCCCAGAACTGGACACAGTACTCCAGCTGAAGCCTCACCAGTGCTGAAAATCGAGGGAGGAGCACCTCTCTGGATCTACTGGCCACACATTGGCAGATGCATGCCAGAGTTCTATTTGCCTTCCTGGCAACCTCATCACACCGCAGCTCATATTCATTTACTGGTCGATTCTGATATCCTTATGTTCAACTATATTCCCTGGGTAGTCTTGTACTGATTTTATTGGGACTACTTTTGGTATAAGCAAGGCTATCAGAGTCTGGTCCTGAACATAAAATATTCGTATTTGAAAACAGTGCCCATGCAGTAGAAGTCATCAACATTCACCAGAAATTAACCTGAGGCAATATACAATTTCACCAGAGAAGATTTTGATCCAATCAATATATTCATAATCTTAGAAGACAACAATTTTAAAATAATGATACAAATAAAAAATGGATTGGTAGATCTTGTCGGTTAAATCAATATCCATCTAATGAAAGCTGACAATGGCAAATGACTAGAAAGTATAGTGTAGTGATTTATATTTGGATCATTCATCTTAGTGAGTTTGTTTTCTTTCTTTCAAACAATCAGCACCAATAGCAGTGGAAGGATGTGACATGGAAATGGGGAACCCTTTTGAGCACCACAAACTAATTTAGGCTTCTCAAAACTAGTGGAAGTTTGTGACCCTCTTATTCCTATTATATAAAACCTTTCTTTTTTCAATATGTATTTCTTGCAAACAGGCAACTACAATGTGTAACTAGAGGCAAAAGAGGAAGCCAGAAAACACTAGAATATCATTTTTAACACTTTCCTAGAAGTTTTAGTACCTTACAGAAATGACATTTACTATATCTATATATATCTTGCTCTCTGTGCTCAGTAGGGCTGTGCAAAACACCATCATTTCATTTTGACATCCATTTCACCATTTTGAAGAGACAGTGTTTCGTTTTGTTTTGTTTCATTTCGAAGCACTGTCCCATTTTGTTTCGATGAAACTGTTTCACTGTTTTGACTCATTTCAACATTTCGCCTATAGGCTATAATGGGGAATCATGAAAATGCCTAAAACATTGCCCTTGTTGCCTGATTTGGATGCAAATTGCAAGGGTGGTAGCCCCTTCTGAGGGCATGAAGCATGCCAAGTTTCAAGGAGATAGGTGCAGCGGTTTCTCAGAAACTGCACCTCAGAATCTTGAAAGCAAATGTTGTTATACTTGCTGGCAGCAGCAGCCTCCTGACATCCAGCGTGCAGATCCAGGGGTTCACACCCCCAGGAGGGCTACGGGGATGTGCCAGACTCCTCCTGAGGATGCAGGCCCCCGGATCTGAACTGGATGACAGGAGGCTGCTGCTGCTGTCTGGGACCGGTGCTGGGACCAGGGGGGACCAGCAGAAAATAGGTGAGGCTCTGTTCCCCCAGGCACCACCTGGGATAACAAGGAATAACAGCCACAAATTGATTGAGAGTAGGTTCAGTCTTGCTATCAGGAGACATTACTTTATGGTTAGGGCTGCCAGGCTCTGGAATGGGCTTCCAGGGGAGGTGGTGCTCTCCCCTACCTTGGGGGGCTTCAAAAGGTGGCTGGATAGGTATCTGGCTGGGGGATTATGATCCCAGCACTTGTTCCTGCCCAGGGCAGGGGGTCAGACTTGATGATCTGTTCAGATCCCTTTTGACCCTAGAAACTATGAAACCATGAAACTATGGGCACAGCCCACACCCAGCGCCGGGCTCCATGGAGCTCAGCCCGGCAGCGAGAGCCAGAGCGTAGCCCCAGCTCTCCCCACCTCCTGCCACCAGGCTGCACTCTGTGGGGCTGGTGGAGCTGATCAGAGCGCAGCCTGGCAGCAGGAGGTGGGAAGAGCCGGGACTGCATTCTGATCAGCTCCACCAGCCCCACAGAGTGTGGCCCAGCAGTGGGAGGCAGGGATAGCTGGGGCTGGACTCCACCTCCCCCTGCCAGGCTCAATTATACTGTAGTGGAACACACCCAAATGTACAGAGTTTTACATTATTTGGTTTACCCTACTGCTGTACAGAGTGGATGGGAATAATTTCTTCTCTAAAATTACCATATTCACCATGTGAAACCCAATCCCCCCTCCACTTACCAGGGGGGGCCAGCGGGGAATGGGAGAGGCCCTGCTCCCCCAAGCACTACCCAGAGTAACTAGGAATAATGGCCATAAGTTGACTGAGAGTGGATTCAGGCTAGATATCAGGAGGCACTACTTCACAGTCAGGGCAGCTAGGATATGGAACAACTTCCAAGGGAAGTGGTGTTCGTTCCTACCTTGGGGGTCTTCAAAAGAAGGCTAGATAATCACCTAGCTGGGGTCATTTGATCCCAGCATTCATTCCTGCCCATGGCAGGGCGTCGGACTTAGTGACCTGCTCAGGCCCCTTCCGACCCTAACGACTATGAAACTATGAAACAATCCTGCTCTAAGTGGTCCCACCTGAAGTGGTGTAGCTGGTTTGAGTTGGGCCACTGTTGCAAATTTGTACAGCTGTCATTTGCAAATAATTAACACATCCTGGTAAGGGGACTCACTGCTTACCACCATTTCACAAACTGAAAATCTCCACCAGTGCAAATGGAAGCTGATTAACCCTAGAGGTTTACTATACCAGTAAGGCTGAATTCAGGCAAATCTCCAAGATGGGCAACCCATTAATTAGTAAGAGTCAAAATTATAAATACTCTACTGGACACTACTTTACTGGGGAAAAGGACATGAAAACAGTATTGCCTGGGTTCTAGATTCAGGGGCAGAAAATAGTATGCATTTAATTTATGCAACAGTATGCAACAGTTCATTCCAGCCACTGTTAAGCAAAGGCACCATTATTGGAGTTTAAATACCTGCTTGAATAGAAATATGTGCTGAATATGAATAGACCTAAGTGTGTGCTAAATGTCTTGCTGAATTGGGACCTTAATGGGATTCTCAATTGTCTGAATAATAAATATTGGTTACAATAATTTACACCTTCCTTCTGAAGCTCTACAAATATTAATGAATTATATCTTCACAACACGAGCATGCAGTAGGTTCATATTTGTATCCCTGTTTGACAGATGGGGAAGCTGTGACCAGACAGACACCAAGACTGTTAATCAACATTTGCTATGTAAATTTTATTGAAATAAGAATTCTTGTAAAATCACCATGTTGATTAGCTCATCACAGCTCTGTGTAAAATGGCAATTATCATGCTGTGATGATTTGGCTTTGTCAAATAAACACAGGGGCTGTCTCATTGCAGTGTGCAGACCCACATATCTTTAAGTGCCAGTTATCCCTTATTCCAAATATCCCTTATTCTAAATGCTGGTATCTAATTTTCACTTTATATTTGAATTTAAGACCAGCAACAGTATGACATTAAGATTAAGGTACAAAATTTAAATCTAAAGCCTAGCTAAATAGCTGTTCTAATTATAACATTCCAGGAATAATCATGTTTATTTGCATATCCTCATAATTAAATATTGGCCATGAAATTCCTCTTTATGAAATGGATGACAAATTTTATTATATTCCCATTTGTTATTAATGTTTCTCTAAAGTACAATCGTAAACAAGGAAACTAATTGCATTGCCTTTTGGTTTGTCTTCTTAAAGTAACTTTATAATATGAAATCCATTAGTGACAGCATCAACAGTACATCATAATTCTTAAAACTGTATGTATAAAATTAGTTTTTCTGATAAACTTGCAGAAAAATCACTTCATAACATAGTATCATTTTAGGGTGTGATCTGGATTCCAGTTCTATTTGTATGCTTAGTCCTTCTGCGGAAGAAAAGAAGTGTTTATAACCTTTTAGGCTCACAAGAAATATGGGAGAATGACTCTGTTCCTTTTTTTTTTCCTGCGGGGGCTGGGGAGAAGGGATGGAGAATTTATGCTCAAAGGTTATCATTCCTTGGACTCCTAATAAGAAGCCAGAGGAAGCAACTACTTGTATATATCCAACAATGTCCAAATAGGTACATTTTATTTTTAGAAATGAATGCATTTCAAAATTATTTTGCTGGCCAATGAATCTCTCACTAACATGAAGCAGATGTTCCTTAGAGTAGGGCTCTCCAACTGAGGCATAAAATTGAGGGCCCCGGGGCTCACACCAGGACACTGTTTTTTCTGTTGCTCCAGATGCAGCAGCAGCCAGGGGCTCCAGGCTCCCTGTCCCTGCCCAAGGGACAGGGTGGCACAGCCTACAGGGCCAAGGGAGCCTATAGCCCTAGGTAGCTGAGTAGTGCAGAGTGCAGTGGGAGGTGCAGAGTGCAGCAAGGGAACATGTGGTGCAGTAGAGGGGCTTGGGGAGCAGCATTGGGTAGGGCACCTGGGGTGCATGGTGCAGCAGGTGGAGCACATAGTGCAGCAGGGAGGGGGTGCAGTGTGGGGGTAACACAGCACTCATGGCCCCTGTTGGTGTGGTCCCTGTTAGTGTGGCACTTAAAAGTTGGACAGCACCACCTTAGAGGCATTTCTATTGATGACACAAAGGAAAGAAGCAGAAATCTTTGAGGAATTTTCAGTACTAGATAGAAGCTGTATAGAATTACCGAAGAGAACAAGCTTCGTTCTTATGTAAGCTTCCCACTGGTTTTCTGTAGTACACAGCAAGGCTGGGCTAGCACAGAATCTTACTGTACATAGAAAATATTCTGTCATCTACATTTCCCAATTGGGATTTAAACAATTCAATTATTTTTGGAAGTTACAGGTGCAGGCTATGGAAAGCCAGAATGTTAACCAGGCAATGCAGCTTCAGAGAGTGCGGACATGGTTAACAGAAGAGTAGAAAGGATCCAGCCCCACCCCAAGATCAAGGACAGGGGATGTGCAACAGAGATACCTTGTGATCCTGTGTGTCCCTGTGAATAGATAACGCCACTAAAACCTGGTCTGTGGAGGCGGCTAATCATCCTAGCATGTTAGGAGGACCAGGAGGGGACAAGGGAGAGATGTGTAATGTTATTGGACACCTGCACGTTCTTTCTGTTGCTTTGGTTCATTGTGCTAACGTGTTTGTGTTGCAAGGCAACGGGGCTGCTGGAATTGTAAGTGTATGCACTCTCTGGTTTTGTAAATGCTGTTGTCAAAGGATTTGTGCAGTGGTAATGGAGATGAAGGATGCCTTTGCTTTTTTGTGTGGATACCCTAGAAAGTAAAGTGTTAATAGATTGTTAAGGCAGAAAGGAAGGGTGAGTTTTTTTTGAGAAATCATTTAAGCAGAAGATGTTCTGAGTAATGCGGGGAGTGGGGGGTTCTTATCAGAGGTGCCTGCTTTTTGCAGACTGAGATTTTGTAGTTCTTTTGAGGACTCAAAGTATCCCAAAACATTATATGTGGCTTGTTGATTAATCTAGTTGGTGTTAATAGATTGTTAAGGCAGAAAGGAAGGGTGAGTTTTTTTTGAGAAATCATTTAAGCAGAAGATGTTCTGAGTAATGCGGGGAGTGGGGGGTTCTTATCAGAGGTGCCTGCTTTTTGCAGACTGAGATTTTGTAGTTCTTTTGAGGACTCAAAGTATCCCAAAACATTATATGTGGCTTGTTGATTAATCTAGTTGTTATGAACCGCCCCCCCTCTTGCAACATTTCAAACCCCTTTGAGACGCTGCAAGAGGCATGTGTGGAAACAAAAAAATGTTCCCCATTCTGCAAATTTGCAGCGGAGGAGCAAAATTATCCCCTGGATATCCTGGTACTTTTTTCAGGTTTCTTTTTTGGTTTCCCCTCCATGATGTGAAGCAATGGCAGGGCAGGAACCTTCTCAGGAGGAAGATTCCTCCACTAAACTTCCTGCAGCCCCCACTATGTGGGCAGATCCCAGCCAAGCCCCCAAAGGGATGCATGCCCCTGCAGCCCCCATCCCAGAGGCAGAGTCCAAATGACCTCCTCCAGGGGTAGAGAACACTGAGACCTCTGCTGTGGGGACAAATGAGACTCCAGTAGGAAGCCAGCAGGGCCAGGGGGTCTCCCCTGGCCAGGCCCCCCCAGAGGGGTTCCTCAGCCCCCTCTCCCATCATCGGGGACCAAGGGCAAGGGCACTGGGAAGGACTCCTCTTCAGGCTCCTCCACAGCTGGGGGTGGGAAGGGCAAGGGCCCTGCCCTGAAGCCTAGACCACCAACGCCTGAGGGGACCAGGTGCACTACACCAGTCAGCACACCCACTCAGCCTGTCCCTGGCCCTAGCTCAGGCCCTACCAACATGGCCTCCCGGGGAAGGAACCACAGCTATGCACAGGCAGATGTGGGGAGACCTGAAGCTGGGGGGCCTGGACCCTCCACTGCCAGCCCTTCCAGCTCAGGCAGTGGGCCCCCTTTCCGGCACTCACCTGCAGGCATGGGGTGAAGTGCCAACTGCCAAAGATGGAGAACCTGCACTTTGAGACCTGGGTGCAGGCCCTGGCTTGAGTAGTGGGGGGCCCCCAAGATTGTGGTGGCATCCCACTTTCATAGCAAGGGGATTTTTCCTTGCTTTGGAGGCCGCTGCACAAAAGGCAGTGGAGAGGGGGCTCATGGTAGAGGGCGAGTACATCCCCCTTAAGCCTCTAGAAGAGCTGGGGACCAGGGTGGTCCTCAGTTCCATCCCTCCCTATATCCTCAATTGGGCCCTGCTCCCCCAGCTGCAAACCCGGGGGAGAGTTATCTCCCCGGTGGTGGCCCTCTCACTGGGGTGCCGAGACCCTAGCCTCCACCACGTGTGCTTTTTCCGTCACCAGGTCATGATCCAGCTGGTAGTGGGAACGCAGCTGGAGGCTGAAGGGTGCCTGGTAATTCCTTATCGGGGGTGCTGGTGAGGATTTTCTATACACTGAGGGACCTGCAGTGCTTCTAGGGCCATGCCTCAGGGCACTTGCATCATGAGTGCCCCATGGGCCAGGCGGGAAGGGCATCTGCGGGTCCCACTGGAAAAAGGGGTGCCCCTACCACCAGTGCCACACCCCCTTAGGCCCATCTGGCACCACAGCCACAACTACAAGCCCACCCATGAGCTCGAGGGACCCCACTCCCCAACCAAGTTAACTGAGTCCCAGGGAGGGCACCAGCAACCAGGGTGAAAGAGGGAGCAGGGCCCCCCTGCCCCTAGTCATACCCCCATTGTGGCTGCCCCACATCCCCAACCCTCACCTTCTCTTGCTGGAGTCTGTCCACCTGAGGACCACCCCAGGGCTGAGTGGGTGCAGGTCCGCTCTGGGTGTAAAGGCAAGAGGAAGGCCTGGGCACAGCTGGAGCCCTCTGATGTGGAGGACTCCTCTCCCCCTCCCAAGACCACCACATGAGCGGAAGGAGTGACCCAGCCTCCAGGGGCTTCCCCAGCTGTGCCTGACCCCCCCTACCCCCAGGAAAGATCAAATGGGTGGTCCCCATGGAGGTGGTTTCGGGGCCGCTAGATAGTCCTGAACAGGAGCCTATGGGGGAAGCCCTTCATTCTGCTGACCAAGTCCTACCCCCTGAAACCACCGGCACCGAGGCTGAGGCCTGCCCAAAGGAAGGCCTGGGGGCAGAGCCTCCTCCCTCTGAGGCCCTGGGGCTCACCCCAGTGAGTTCTGAGGGAGGAGGTCCCCTTTCCCAGGACCCCGAGGCAGATGCCAGAGCCACCCTGTTGCCTGGTGGGTCTCATTCCTCTCCCTCCCAGGAAAACCTCACCTACACCCTCCCCCATAGTCCCGCACCAGAGGGGATCATGATGGGGTTCCCTAATCAATGGGCTGATCTTGTTGGGGACCCAGCACAAACCCCCCAGGACTCCAACACTACCCTAATGTCTTGTGAGGGAGCCCCACCCCCACCCTTACCCCCATCCCTGTCCCAGGGGCTGCAGAGCTCTCCCAATCCCAACCAGAGTATGGAGTTTTAGCAGACGGGGGAGAGGTTGGGGGGAGTTTCAGATGGTGCAGGAAGAACCCTCTGAGCTCCAGGCCCAGAAGGAGGATGCCCAAGAACCAGCAGGCTCCATGGAGCCTGCAGACCTCTTGATCCCAGCAGTGCCCAGGGATGAGCTACTTGCATTTCTTGACCGTGACTACACCCTCCTGTCCGCCAGCAAGGTACAGCTAGCCTTGGATTGCTGCGGTGATTTCTGACAGCGTCCTTGACACCGCAAGGGTGCTGGTGAGGGAAGGCAAGGGGCCCAAAAGCTGCAACACCTGGATCTATAGGCAGGCCAGCAGTTTCATAGATGCCCTCTATGTGTATGGGAGGGTGCCATGTGAACTGGCAGGCCCCACACTGGGTGATGAGATGCGTGAGGCCCCTGATAAACTGTCTACTCCACCCCCCCAGCCATGAGGTCATTTAAGATCACAACCCTCAATGTCCATGGCTGTAGGAAGGGTCTCCAGAGGTACCGGGTACTCTCCTTCCTTCAGGAGGGAGGGTACCCCATGGTATTCTTGCAGGAGACCCTGACAACTCCAGCCAAGGAACCAAATTGGTGGCTGAAGTGAGGAGGCAGGGTCCTTTTTAATCACCTCTCAGCCACCTCATCTGGGGTGGCCACCCTGTTCTCCCCAGGCCTGCAGCTGGAGGTTCTCCAGGACACTGAGATGGTGCCGGGCCACCTGCTGCACCTCCGGGTCCAGGTGCGGGGGCTGGTCCTGAACCTTCTGAACGTGTACACCCCTGCGAAAGACCTGGAGTTGGTGGATTTCTTCCACCAGGTGGCCACATACATCAGCACCCTCAACCCTTGCGAGTGCCTGGTCCTTGGTGGGGACTTCAACATCACCCTAGATGCGAGAGACCGGTCAGACAAGGAGTGGAACCAGGCCACCATGGGTGTCTTCAGGGAGATCCTGATGGACTACTCCCTGATGGATGTCCAGCTTGCCTGTCACCTGATTGAACCCCCTGCCTTCACTTATGTGAGGGTGGGGGAGGAGCAGACATGCCACTTCCAGTTAGACCGAGTTTATATCTCTTTGCTGCACTTTGCCCGGGCCCACTCCTCTGTCATCTGGCCAACTCCTTTCAGCGATCACTACCTTGTCTGGGCCCAGGCCATGCTAGGGTCTGGGCATCCAAGCTTGCCTGTCACCTGATTGAACCCCCTGCCTTCACTTATGTGAGGGTGGGGGAGGAGCAGACATGCCACTTCCAGTTAGACCGAGTTTATATCTCTTTGCTGCACTTTGCCCGGGCCCACTCCTCTGTCATCTGGCCAACTCCTTTCAGCGATCACTACCTTGTCTGGGCCCAGGCCATGCTAGGGTCTGGGCATCCAGGTTCAGCCTACTGGCATTTCATTGCCAGCATGCTGGAGGATGTGGGCTTCAGGGAGGCTTTCTGGGAGTTCTGGCTGGCCTAGCAGGAGCAATGGACAGCTTTCCCCTTGGCTTGGAGATGGTGAGATGTGGGGAATGTGCGCATCTGGCTTTTTTGCTGTGGCTACACTCAGGGGCACACCCGGCAGAGAGAGGCAGTCTAGGAGCAGCTCGAGTGGGAAGTGTTAGAGCTGGAGAGGCACATGGCCACTGACCCAACCAACCTGTCCCTCTGTGGAGAGTGTAGGGAGAGGCGGGAAGAGCTTTGTGCTCTAGATGACCATCATGCCCGCAGTGCATTTGTTTGCTCGCGTCCAGCTCCTTCGGTAGATCGACCGCAGCTCTCACTTCTTCTATGCCCTGGAGAGGAGGAGGGGGGCCAAGAAGTACATCACCTGCGTTCTGGTGGGTGAAGGCACCCCGTCACGGATCCAGGCAAGATGTGCCAGCACGTGTGGGCCTTCTATGAAGAGCTCTTCTCCCTGGATCCAACCAATGCAGAGGCCTATCAGACCTGTGGGAGGGACTCCTGCAAGTCAGTGTGGGTGACCTGGACCAGCTGGAAGCTCCTCTCACTTTGGCTGAGTTTTCGGCCGCCCCACACCTGATGCCCGGAGCCTTGTTGCCAGGCATCGATGGGCTGACCTCAGAGTTCTACTGGGTTTTCTGGGACATCTTTGGCTCAGACCTTGCTGCAGTCTGGGCCAAATCTGAGGGAAGTGGGGAGCTCCCCCTGTTGTGCCTGAGGTCTGTGATGGCCCTCCTGCTGAAGAAGGGAGATCCCCGTGACCTAAGGAATTGGCGTCCTGTGTCCCTGCTCTGCACGGACTACAAGGTGGTAGCAAAGGCCATCTCACTGCACCTGTGGTCCATGCTGACGGACATGATCCATCCTGACCAGACATACATGGTGCCCAGACATTCCATCTTCGACAACCTGTACCTGGGTCAGGACCTCCTGGAGCTAGCATGCCAGGAGGGCCTGTCTTTCACCCTCCTATCCCTGGACCATGAGAAGGGGTTTGACAGAGTGGATCATGGGTACCTCATAGGCATGCTGTGGACCTTTGGCTTCGGGCCCTGCTTTGTGCAGGCCCAAATGTTTGGTCAAGATCAACTGGACACCTTGACCCTGGAGCCCTTCTTTGCTCTCCTGCAGAAGCAGGTGGCGGGGTTGAAGCTCCAGGAGCCAGCAGTGCAGCTGGTCCTGTCAGCGTATGCTGACGACATACTCCTCGTGGTCCAGGACTCGGGCGACCTGGCATGGGTAGAGGTCTGCCAGGCATTGTACTCAGCAGCCTCCTCTACCCAGGTCAACTAGGTCAAGAGCAACTGGGTGACAGGTGGCAGGTGGGCTCACTCCCACCCGTGCTTTGCGGGATCCACTGGGGCATGGGATCACTGCTGTACTTGAGGGTCTACCCCACAGACCCCTTCCTGCCAGAGAACTGGCGCCAGCTGGAGGCAAAAGTGGTGGAGTGGGCATGGCTCGTGCAATGTCTCCCCCTGTGTGGGAGAGTGTTGGTGTTGAACCAGCTGGTCCTGTCCAGCTACGGCCAGGAAGGTGCCCGGAGACTGTGGGGCTGCTTTCCCCACACTTGTCCATGCACATCTTTGGGTGGAGCACCAGTGGGTGGCATCCACCGGCTCCCTGGATGCCTTTGAGGACTTGTGGGTGCGGCCTGGGGAGCTCTGCTCGGTGTCCCCCTCAGGCGCACTTATTTTCACACTTTGACCCTTTGATCCACACAACACTACTATCCTGTTTTTTGCCTTATTTGTCCTAAGAATTCTGTTGTATCTTTCACCCATTGGCCCCACAGAGCAGGGGCTATTAGTTAGTTAGGTGGGCCTTAGAGCCCACAATACTTGAAGGATACAAACAGACAGGAGCTTGTGGGGCTCAGCCAATTGGTACCTGGGGATACTAGCCCTTGTGCCATCTGGACTGCTGAAGCAGCCCTGAGAGTTCCCTGCACCCTTTACCCACTGCTGCAGTGTGACAGTGGGGTGGGGGCTGCTACCTGGCTGTGACCCAGTGTGCACCTGCCAGACCCAGATGGGGACTGCAGAGCCAGTAGAGACATCTGCCCATCTGAGCCAGCTGCCCGTTGTGGTTGCAAGGTTGGCCTTTGTGTGGCACTACTGCCACGTGTGCCCCCTACCTGGCCACCTGGGCAGCTATGGCCCAGAAGATGTTCTGGGTGTGGTGGCCTGCTTTGAACTGTCAAAGCATGTTCTCCTGGCCCCAACTGGCCAGGTCAGCCACAGCCAGCTGGGTCCAAGGTGCCAGCTCTGAGCAGGCAGGGTCCTGCCACTGGCCTCCCTAGCAGGAATTCTGGTGTTCCCTATTGAAAAACTGAAAAGTCCCTGATAAAAAAAAAAAATTCCAAAGTCACTCTGTAAAATATCCGCAAATCCATGTTCTTCCACAAGTAAAACAAGAGAGAGAAAGCGATCAGTTGGACAATGTTTTATTGATATATCTATAGTGTTAAAGTATGTCACTTATCATAATAATAAAGTGAACTCTAAATACATATTTCATGAATATATATTTTGCTGCCCCCACACAGGGGTTATGGCCCCACAACAGGAGGTTTGCCAACCCAACAGGGGCCACCACCCTCCCTGCAAGGCCCACATGCCCCACCCAAGCCCCTCAATTGCTGCTCCACCTTGCCCCATCCCTCGCCAGCTGCTTCAGCCCCCCAATGCCCCCTTAATCACCGGCACTGGAGCCCTGGTCCTAAACACATGGCCTGGCCAGCTGCGTGTTTCCGTA
>NW_005842006.1:2034536-2036876 GCF_000455745.1 Alligator sinensis
CTGGTGGGGGGTGGGGTTGGGCAGGAAAGTGATCAGAGGGTCAGGGGAGCTGGCAGGGGGTGGGATTGGGCAGAGCAGGGGTCAGTCCCCGCTATGGTCCCCTCCCCCTCCTCCAGCCCCCCTGACACCTTACTCACCAGCACTGGAGCCCAGGTGCTGAACACAGCCTGGCTGGCCGCATTTTTCAGCACCAGGGCAAGGGGCCAACCACAGAGGCAGCCAGAGTGTCTCTGTGGAGGACCCAGCCTCTGGGTGCCTGCCCCGCCTTTTTAAAGTTCAATTTTTCTAGACCCCTGGATATCCAGGGGTCTAATTTTCTCCCCGCACTGCAAACTTTCATTCCTGCATGTGCCTCTTGCCCCATCTCAAAGGGGTTTGAGATGGGGCAAGGGGCATGTGCGCACTCATCTGGACATACCCTATTAGGCTACTGCCTGAAATAACTGCCTGCCCCTGGACTAGAAATATCTGCAAAGTGGCTATGGGAAATGGTGCATCATATGGAGCATCTCCAGGGCCTCAAAGAGTTCATCCATGCCAAAAATTGGGAAGGCCAGCTTGACCATTTGTTTTTACTGTCTTTCTTTTGTTTGTTCTGCTTTTTCTTGTTTTGCTTTGTTTGCGCTAGATATGTATTTTAAGCTTTTTATAGTAGGAATTGTAATGCAATATAGCTTCAGTAATTCCCAGAATTTGTGCAAAGATTTGGAACAAGAAGTAAAATGGTGGCATCCTGATAAAGACCAAGTGTGCTGTTTGCACAGGAAGGGCCTGACCCGTGGCATTTTTCGAGCCTCTTCCAGGATGAGGGACACTGGTGGTGCTACCATGGCATCAAGCTATTTGATCAGTCCAGCTGGACAATGAGGAAAGCATGGCCTATTGTACATCCCACTGCTCACATCTGATATTCAAGAAAGAACCACAGGGTGAAGCTTGCATACTGGCCAGGTGTACTGTCCCCCTGTGAACCCTGGAACTAGTAGATATAGAATTATTGGGGGTAGGGGGTATTTTGTTTGCCTTGCCTGCATTACTCTTATCTGCTATCGCCATGTATCAATAAAATGTTCCTATTGTTGAATGGAAGTAGTCATGGCTGGTCTGAGGGTTTGGGTTCACCTGGAACAAGGTATCTGGGTCATAAATCTAGTGCCAACAAAAATAGGTAAAGTATTTAACAAAAACCTTTACTACCCATGAAGTTTCACAGATACCAGAATGAACTGTGTTGTATTTAATATAGATTTTTTAAATGCTATTGAATAGGTTTAATTAAGGTAGCTTTATAGCTAAGATCAAGAGATCTTCCAGAGCTAATGAATAGTACTGCATTTTTACAGAGGAGTGAACCTCCAATACACATGCAGTCTGATACCACTGATAATCTTTACTTATTTAAGAGTTTCAGAATGCTTAGAAGTTGGACTATGGTACATCAATGAAGCAGAGTGAATTATTTAGTTCTGATACAGAGTCAGCAACTTTATAGTATCTTGCCACTGGAGGGTTATCCAAGTGTTTCACAACAACATGAACAGTAAGAACAGGCCCATCCTGGAGTGTTCATAAGTTTTCAAGATCAGTGATGGAACTGAAAGAGGGAGGAGGAGAGGAAGAATAATACAGTTGATTAGCCTCAGTAGTTAGAATGGGGATGTTCATGCTTCATAACCTATTGTACCTAATGGAAGTATTACAAGGATTCAAGCTTAATACTTGTACTGGCAGTTTGGAAATATACAGTGCTGTGTATTAGGGCACAATGGTATTTTGCCAAGTAATATTTGCAAGAACAGCTTGTTTCACAGCCTGTTTCCTTCATAATGAGTTCAAGGACTTTAGTTTAAAAAAACAACAACTGTATTTCATCTGTGTAGGCTTGCCAGAGTTAAAAACTTTTATCCCAAGCATAGTATTTACTGGGATAACTGGACATGACAGGAGGCAAAGCTGTTGTCCCCAAAGGACAGTGAGTTCGTGCCCGGTGTGCTTGTGCCAATAAACACACAGGGGTGAAGGATCCAACTTAACCTTTATTTCCTGCGCAGAAAATGGTGCTTGGCAATCGTTTGCAAAGCAAGCACCCCCACCCCAGTGGGCGTCTGCCTTATATAGCTACGTAACAGGTTAAACCTGCTGATGTGATGAGATGTGTAGCAAGCCCAGCAAGTAACCCCCCTTTTAGCTCCCCCCCAAGTAACCCCCCTTCCAGCTCCGGAACTTTGTTGATATAGTATTCCTTCTAGCGAGGCCAGCAATCAGCAACTACGCAACAAGCAATCTCCCCCAGCCTAAACAACCTACTCTATGCCCTTGGTTAGATAAAATACTTTTTTA
>NW_005842006.1:2042290-2050257 GCF_000455745.1 Alligator sinensis
GAGTTCGTGCCCGGTGTGCTTGTGCCAATAAACACACAGGGGTGAAGGATCCAACTTAACCTTTATTTCCTGCGCAGAAAGTGGTGCTTGGCAATCGTTCGCAAAGCAAGCACACCCACCCCAGTGGGCGTCTGCCTTATATAGCTACGTAACAGGTTAAACCTGCTGATGTGATGACATGTATTAGCTCCCCCCCAAGTAACCCCCCTTCCAGCTCCGGAACTTTGTTGATATAGTATTCCTTCTAGCGAGGCCAGCAATCAGCAACTACGCAACAAGCAATCTCCCCCAGCCTAAACAACCTACTCTATGCCCTTGGTTAGATAAAATACTTTTTTCAGAACACAAAGCTGTTCCTGAAGTAGAAAATGCATAGTAAGAGTTCAAGGGATCTCTGCTGGACATGGCTTCCAGCCCTACCTCTGTCCCTAGGGGTTTAGCCAGGTGCCCCTGAAACAAGGGGTGCTTATCAAAGCTGCTGTTAATTTCAGAGATCACTGAACTGGATTTAGATTTAAAACTATGCTAAAACATTTCAGAACTGGTGCCAGTAGGGCATACGGTATAGAAGCTGAAGCTATGATTTCTGGCAATAATTCTAAATCCAGGTATTCAATTGTGCTCTCTCTGCTATTGCCTAGAGGGCATCCCCTGTAACTAGACAGGTTCACTCCTTAATGTTCATGAGATAGAGGCAAGAGAACTAGCTTTCCATATTTTCCCCAGTGATATATATGGTAAGCCAAGTCCTGAGTTCCACCCAGTTTCAAGAAAGCTATTATATACATTACCTGAATGGTAGTCTGCATTGTAGTGCCAGATGCATTGAGATTAGTGGGACTAAGCTTACATGCCAACTATTCAACATTACAGCATCAGAGTTCAGACTTTTATGTTTATACTTCACATTTATAACTTAAGATGACAGATTAAAGATGTTATTTTACCACTGAATAGGATTCAAATACGAAAAAAAATATAGATAGTTAAGGAAAAAAAATAAATATTTTTTTCAATCAACAACAGAATGCTTTTGTTTAGTCTTCCAGAAAAGGGACACAATTCTGTACTTTTTTACTTTATTTCAAACAATAGGGTAGAATTACCTTACCCGGTCTGAATGCAAGAAAATTGTCATGTATTTGTACCCAAAGGAAAAATGTTATACTTTTATATATATACACACACACACACACACACACACACACATATATATATATATTAGTTATATATGTGTATAAGTCACCAAGAATACTTATGAAACAAAAGTCTGTATTAGGATAAATACATCTGTTTTACATATTTTAATATCATAGATCTAAACAACTGAAGTTTAAAATGCAAAAAAATGTGTTCTCATCTCATCTGGTTAAAAAGCCATCTGTTGCTGCCCACATGAACATTACTACTACAGCTGAGTGAAAGATTGCATTGAATAATTTATAGCATGCATTTATCATCTTTTTTCTGCTTTTGTGAATCATCCAACTGAGATTATTCCTAATAGGTTCATTACTCACAATTGTTTCAGTATTTTGAGTGAATACGTTTCACGCTATGGATTAACTGTTTGCTGCATTTGATATTTGAGCTCACTGATTGGACACCTAAGTCACATGTTTGCTTCTATCCTTAATTAGATGACATTACCTTTATAACCCGGAGCAGTATCTGAATAAATCAGGCTCTCAGAGGCCGTGTCCAGACAAGCATAGCTGTGTAGTATTTGATGCTGCAGACATCTGCAGCACCACATACCACACATTCAACTGTTCTCCATGCTGCAAGCTACCAGCTCAGGGGAGTATTTTGACCCCAGGAAATGACAGGGTCAAAAAAACCCATGCAAAAAAAAAAGTGCAGTAGTGCACACAGGGACAGTGCAGGACACCCAAAACTGGAGCCTGGCCGGCTGTTGCCACACTCCAGGGCTAGGGTCAGACATTCAAAAAGCCTGAGCCTGAATTGATTCAATCTTTGCAGGTTAATCTAACCTGCCTATGTTGAACCAGTTTGCAACTGAACAGATATTCACTCTGAACTGAAGAAATACAAGCACATGCCTGCAGTGGCTCAGGCCAGAAGCCAGGGGATACTAAAGCAGCCCTCCCTTCCCTTCCACAGAGCTGATCTGAGGGGGGGCATGGCCAGGCCTCGGCAGAAGGCTCTGATTAGGGAGGGGTGTAAACCCCCACCCTGCCTGCACCATCCCAGGCTTTTCCCCTCTTGCTGCTCAAGTGGCAGGAGTGTTGCCAGACCCCAGACCCCAGCTACCACTCTGAGGCAAAGGGGTATGTGCAGTGCATGCATCTGTTCATGATACTGAGCTTTTCAATCTCCCTCTCCCTGCTTCTTCATACTGTCTGCCAATCTGACAAGCAAGGGATCCAGCAGGGAGTTGATAACACAACACTTATCAGCCCATCAATAAAACAAAAGCCACTCTCATTAGTTCACGCTCTTCTTAAACAGCTTGAAACTGGTTTATGTGCACTGAACTTATGTTCTGTTACAGGTTTAAACCAGTCTTTGATCACTTAAAACAGTTTACGTGTAATGTCTGTCCTTAGCCCAGCTGCTAGCCAGGCCCCAAGCAGCAGGATCACCACTGCTGCAGTCCCAGGAGGCCTCCAGAACCCCAGGTAAAGCTGCGGGAGCCAGTACAGTTCTGGCCTCAGCCTCCCCTACCCCACCCAGGGTAACCTACTGCATGCCAGAGGGTGCATGACATAGATGTTTCCCAGGGACAGCTAGCAGTGACATAAGGTATGCTGCTTCTTGTCCCCAGGGAAACAAACATCCATGCTCATGTGGATGTGGCCAGAGACAGCAAGCAGGGGGTGCTCCAGGGACAGTGAGAAGCAAGCTTAGGGCATTTAAAAGTCTTTATCCTTCCTTTTCTCAATACATTTTTGTGACAGCCCCTCTGACCAACTTGGCAGCATGTTAATGGGTTACCTGAAATCATGGTGAAGAGAAATGTTAACGATACCTTACCATGGAGACTCTTGAGTCCAGCAATATTCTGTCTCCCAAGAGCTGTCTATTGCTGATAATTGTTTGTATTACCATAGTGCCTCAAGACCCCATTTTGTCAAATGCTGCACACACAGAGAATATGGTTCAGTGCCTGCCCTAACGAACTTATAGCTAAATAGGCAAAGCTCAAGAAAATATAAAAGGGAAGCAAGCTTCAGCAAGGTGAAGGAAGTTTGCCCAGCAGGTCAGTAACAAAGCCAAGATGAAATCCAGGCCTTGTGATTCCCAGTCGTCTCTTGGCTGACTCAGCAACCAAGTCTTTCTGCCTTTAAGGAAGCAGTTTTACTTAAGCAAATTAAAGGGTTGTGAAAATAGTTTTGCAATCATTTGTAAGGAGTACCTTCACTGTCCCAGGGACTCAAATTCATGTTTTATGATGCTGTAAAAGTTGCTGGTATCACTAGTTTACAAATCTGCACTCTTTTGAGCCCCCCAGATGTTCATAAACTGGGATGAATGGAAAGTTAATTCAGTCTAGCATTAACAACAGAGGCTGGCTGATACATTAAGTCACCTTGGCAGTAAGAGCCTGGGGGCGCAGTGCATTTGAATAAAATTATGAGTCCTAATGTTGGCACAAAAGTTGAAAAGAAAAGACTTCACCCTTCTCAGGAATGATGGGGGCTGACTCACAGGCACTGCCATTTCAGTGTGCTCTCCCTCATCCAAGCTTTTCCTCTCTTTCCTCTGCCCCAGGAACACAGGAGTGATTTTGTCAGTTCAACAGCATCAGATTTACAATAGCTGAAGTAAACCTAAACAGTAGGGGTATGGAAAGCAGATGCTATTCGATTCAGATTCGGCCTGAATCAGGGACAGTGATTCAATTAGTTGATTCAGGTCACTGTCCCTGATTCCATTTGACTGAATCCGAATCTAAAAATTCGATGCTGATTTGGAGAATCAGCGATTCAGACATAGACACAGCTTTAAATGTTTTTTCTACATACCTTGAGGTACCAGCACGGCTTGTGAACGCTGGGATGCTGGGGTGCATGGAGCGTCCCACAGGAGTGCGGGGGCGGTGGGGGGCCTTCGCATACTCAGCAGTGAACCCAGAAATCCACCAAGGTGCATACGGGCCCCCCCCATGCTCCCCTGGCTCAGCAAACACCTGTGGGGAGACCCTGGGTGCACCCCCAGACCCAGGAGGCCCCAGCCACTGAGCGAGAGGGTCATGTCAGGGCCCCCAGCGTGCTCCTCAGCAGACCTGGAAGTGGCCCGGAAGTACTTCTGGTCCATGTCTGGGTCTGCTGCCCAGCACACTGGGGAGCCCCCCACGCTCCTGTGGGATGCTCCATGCGCCCCAGCATCGCAGCATTCACGAGCCGTCTGCTACCTAGAGGCATATAGAAAAAACATTTAAAGCTGTGTCTATGTCCAAATTGCTAAATCTCTCTGAATCAATTCGGAGGGTTCCAGTTTGATTTGGAGAGAATAAAGGATCTCCTGATGTGGTTCAGATTCAGAGATTTAGCCACAGAATTGAGCTAAATCCCTGCCAAATTGAATCAAGGACCAAAGCTTCAGACAGCCCTACTAAACAGCAGTGATGCTTCATGGATCATTACTGAGCCAATTCCCACCCCCCAAAAAAACCCCCCAAGATCTTGTCATTAGAAAATCCATCCCTTCTTCTGTTTAGTTGCCTGTTTTCCCTGTTGCACTCCTCTGCATGAGACAAGCACCTGTCAGGAAAACAGCATCCCCGAGGAGAGAGTGCTATGTCTCTTGCAAAGAGGAAAAAAAGCAGCACCAAAGCATCTTTGGGGACCTACAAGGCTTCAGACAATGCTGCCAAACCAGCAAGCGCTGGAGACTCCACAACATCGGGCAGGTTTGAAATGCTAGTGTAATATTAGCATTATATGCCCCTATGCAACAGGACGAACACTGCAAGTTGCTTCTTCCTCCTCAGAAAAGGAATTGAAAGTTACTTCATGCTTCATGCCAGCGGGAGTTCAGGATTTATGGCAACTTATATGTTCTTGTCTCAGCAATATCCAGCCATTGTCTTTCATAACCTTCTGTCAGCCAGTGCTTCCTCCACATCCCACACCCCTGTGTTTTTCCTGGGGTCACAGAGCCTTGTCTGAGACAACCACATGTGAAGCAGTTTGCCACGGATCCTACTGGGACCCTCTGTAATCTTCCTACTTAAGCCATTTCAAACACTGGGAACCTTTCCAGACTCACCAACATCATGAATTCTCCCTCTAATCACATCTTCAAAAATTAAACCCTTTCTGCTGCTTTCCTGTGCTAACATGATAAAGTCTGGTAAATCCTTCACAAGCATTTAAAACCCACCAGCACAACTGTACTCATTGTCCTCTAAACTCTCTTCTGAGCCTTTTCCCTCCTGTCCTCAATACTTTTTCTGGCACTATTTCCTACTTCTTCTCTCCTTCCCCTTAAAGTTAAATGACAGCCATTTTAGTAGTTACTGTGTTTGAACCCCCTTTGACCTGATCCTCTAAGGAGCATGGAGCGGCAGGAGCGTGGAGCTCAGGTGGGCAGCATGTGGGTGTGACGGAGGGTGGGAGGTGTGGGGTCCCCCACATACTCCACCCCATGGTGCACAGCCCCTGCCACCAGAAGTGCTAGCCCTTGGAGCAGTTCATGGCCCGCAGGGGCCTAGGCATGGCTCCAGCCAACGCTGCATGGTCAGTGAAGAACACAACCCCACTGGCTGCCTTTCTTGCCCCAGGCTCTGCGTGGCACACACGTGACTCTGCACAACTGAAGAAAGCCTGGAGCCAGCTGCCGTTCCCGCCCCCTGCCATGCAGGTTGTGGGAAGCAGGGGGTGGGGAAGGCAGCCGGCGGCAAGCTCTCTTCAGTAGTGCAGAGCTGCATGTGGGCTGCGTGGAGCCCAGTGGGAGAGGTGGGAGAGGTGGGAGAGGGCCCAGTGGGAGAGGTGGCCGGCAGGGCTGCACTCTTTGCCACCACTGTGCAGTGCTGGCACCGCCGTGGGTGGTGGGGCACTGGTGCCCACGCAGGCCCTGCGGATGGCTACAGCCAGCGGCGGGGGCTGTGCGCCATGGGGGAGGAGTGTGTGGGGGATCTCCACATCCCCAACCTCCCTCACACCTACACCCTGCTCCATACCCCCCTCCCACATATACACCCCAACATACCCGATTCCCCGCACGCACACAGCCACACTCCCACAACCCTCCCCCACACACCTCCCACACCCCTCTCTTTGAAATGTGTTGGGCTTGTTTTGGGTTTGTTTTTAAAGGCAGTGCTGCTTTTTTTCTTGCAAAACTTGGCAACACTGCTCCAGGCCCCGCTCCCTGCGAGTGGCAGTGCCGGGGTGGAGAGGGAGGTCTTGCCCAGTTTAGGGTCCACAAGTTTGTTTGCCTCGGGCCCACCAAAGCATTCATCCAGCCCTGGCTGTTAGAAAGATTAGATCCATTAACATGTGGAAAATACTTTGTGAGCCTCTGAAGGAAGGCACAATAGATCAATCATTTTTATTAGAAAGTTTCTAAAGTATCTGTGAGGGTCCTTCTCCCCAAAAGATGCATCCCACAAGGGTATCCACTTGTAGCACTGTGTACATCCAAGCAGCTCTGGGAGCTGAGAGCTCCCAGAGTGTGTTGCATGTTTTAAGTGACAGCTCTGCCATCCAGAGAGCTGGTTCCAGACAGCCTGAGACAGTGGGCCATAATGCAACCGTTTTCTGTGCTCAGCAATAAGCACCATGGATGATGCAGCTGATTTGCCCAACTTCAAAAAATCCTGATGGAAATCCACTCTTGGTACCTTACTGCAGTCACAAACTACTTCATAACGGAGCTCCACCAACACAGAACCTGATCATCTTTGACCTTAGTATTACTTGGCTACATTACAATACCTTTCTGACAAAGCTATGCAGATAGAGGGTGGTAAAAAGATCACATGCCTTAGTGATCTTTTATGATCTTAATGATCTATAGCTCATTTGTTAAACCTCCTCTTTGAATGTAGCTGTACCAAAAGAAAATGGCTTCTGCTAGCTTTGCCAATGTTATCTGGTGAGATGGCATAGCTAAACTGGCAGAAACTCACCTCCCACCAGCATACAATACATCTCCAGTAGGGACTCTGCCAACATAGCTATAGTGGCAGCACCTCTATAATTACAGACGATCTGTATGTCTCTCAAAATACAGCTTTCGCAAAAATAAAATCAGTTGAAGTAAGCCACAAGGCAATATTTTATCTTAAAAGCCATCACCACCACTGCTGCATGCTAGGTTAATGAACCCATTTAAAAAAAACATTTAGTACTTCAGAAGATATAATGCACCCAGAATATTGTAAATATCTATTATTACTACAGAGATGCAGTTTAAAACAGTATCACCACCAATTATTCAGTCTTAGCAGGAATTTTAGTGCCTGTTAATGACATGATAACATGAGTGCTTCCTGGCTACAAAGAAAAAAAGATAATTGACTGGAAGGGCAAAAATGCTTGAAGTTCAGTTTGAGCACAAATTATATTCACGGACTATAAGTGCATTAGAAATGCATTTGCTCCTGACCCATCATAGAAGTTCTATGCAAGTATTAGTATTATTATTATTATTATATAGAATTTGGCAAACTTTTTAAAAGGTTTTACCTTTCATGCTGTACTTACAGTTAAGCCTGGCTCACTGGCCTCACAAACTATAGGGCACATTATAGAAGTCATAGAACTATTTCTTAGGGCCTTGAGTGGCTGATGCAAAGTTTAGGTGATGGATTATTACTTGTATTCACTTCGATTCGGCTGATTCAGGGGGAAATTATTTGATTTGGTGATGAAGCATGGGGCAGTGGGGGGCAGTGAGAATCACCCCCACATCTGGCAGCACCTGGTGAGTTGCGGCTTTTTTTTTTAAAAGCCAGGAACTGGGGCTGGGTGGGGGCAGCCATGGGGGGGCTGGGA
>NW_005842006.1:2050267-2055566 GCF_000455745.1 Alligator sinensis
GTGGGACACTCAGGGGATGGGGCCTGGCAGGGGTTCCCCATGGTTCCCTCCCCACTCCTCCAGCTCTCCCTCCAACTTACCAGCACTGATTTCAGGTCCAGCTCCCTGCTGCAGTGAGTGGGGACTGCCCAAATCTCTGAAGCTCTCTGAATCATTTCTGAATTGATTCAGAAAGCTTTGAATTGATTTGGACGTTTTAATTGGTCTCCAGATTCAATTCAGTTTCGGAGGAGAGGAATAGCAAGAACCAGTGGCTGGGAGCTTGAGAGAGAAATTCCAATGAGAAATACAGATTTTTTTTTTAAAGAATGATTTTCAGAATTATTCACTTCTGGAAAAAGTTACCAAAGTGTTAGATTCTCTAGATGTTAATAAGGAACAGGATGTTTTAGCAAACACAAAATAGGGGGCTATCTGAGTGAAATTTAATATCACTAGATGATTAACGATATACTTTGGCCTTGCAATCTATTAACCTAAAATTCAGATCTGTATTTAGACTTGTATCTTAATCACCCCAGTGTCTGGCAGTGTTTGGATCTGAAGTTACATCTCACGTCTTTTTAAAAAAATATAAAACAAAGCCATAAGTAAAGAGAGATCTTTGTACACAGCTATTTTTTAAAGGTAACCAAAGTAGTCAATTGGAAAATTCCTTTATTCCATCCATGGTCAACTGGTGCCTCCTAATACTGGGGGGGCACCAGTGGCCAATCACCAGCTGGGGGGCTGGGGGCAGAGGGAAAAAAATTGAGAGGGGGATGAGCAGCTGCAGGAGATGGAGTCCCTGAGACCCCTGTCCCGCCCCATCTAAGTCATCCCTGGGAAGAGCCTGGTAGCTCCTGCAGAGTCATGGTGCTGAGAAGCCAAGGGAGGCACATGGCCTTCCCCGATTTTTTCATGTGGCAAGGGCAAGCTGCACCTGCAAGGTGAGCTGGGTTCTACCTGCTCTGCACCCTTTGAAAGCGGCATGGCACCATATGTGCCCTGCTGCTGGGTGGGCCAGGCAGTGAGGCACATGGCCCAGCTTGGCTCACACCTGCAGCTCGCCCTTGCTCCATGCAAAGATTGAAGATTGCATGTGCCCCCCTTATCTCCCTGGCACCGTGACTCTCCAAGAGCCACTGGGATCCGCTTGCCCCATGACCCAGCCCAGCCCAGCAAGGGCCCCATTCACTATGAACAGGGCCATGACCAGACCGGGTCATGGGGCAATCAGAGCCCAGCGGCTTCTCCAGGGCTGGAGCCAAGTGGTTCAGAGAATGTGCCACCCTTCCCCGGCTATCCTGCAGTGCACACAGTGGTAGGAGCCACCAAACTCCAACTGCCCCACAACCCAGCCTGGCCAGGGCCCCATTCTCTGTGAATGGGGCCCTAGACAAGCTGAGTTGTAGGACAATCCCCACACTGCAGGAGGGAGTAGGTCAGGGGTGGGGGTGAATGATTTGCCCCTGCCCCACTCTGTCCTGCACTGTGGTGGTCTTGATCTCCCTCCCCCACCCAAAAAGAAACCATATCTATCTGCCTACTGTGCTGAGCCAGCTGCGAGCCTGGTGCACCCCTCCCCCCTGCTGCAGCAGCCTGCAGCAAGATTGCCCAGAGGCAAACCCAAAAGTGCCACCAATGCTTCTCTCAGGGGAGGCACGGCCAATCCTAGGGGGTGCATCTGCACCCACATGCACCCCGTATGTGTTGCCAATAATCTCATCCTCTGTAAAATATAATAGAGGATGAACAAGTATAACAAAGCATAAGAACAACAAGAAAAGGAGGAAAATGAAAAAGCAAATAACTGTCTAACACAGGGGTGGGCAATTACTTCAGCTGGAGGGCTAGTTAATGAGTTCTGGAGAGCTGTCAAGGTCTGCATGGGTAGCCCCACCCCTTGACAGTTGCCCCCCTCTGGTCACAATATTGGAACCAGAAGTCCCACCCATAACTCCTGACATTTGCCACCAGAAGTCCCTCCCCTTGTCCCCTGGCAATACTCCTCTTGGGAGGGGCAGGTTGCCATCTTGGAACCAGAAAAAACAAAATCATACACTAAAAGTCAAACATCTACTATAACATATTTTAATGTTATTATTAAAAAAAATTGTCATGATTTGTGTTTGTGTACTGTATATATAGAGGTGACTGCATAATTACTCAAAAATAAAGTCTTACTCTTGTATATAGTGTGTGGGGGGTGTGATTTGGGGTGTCAGTGTGTGTATGGTGGGATGTGGGGGAAGCTGTGTGTGTATGGTGGGGTATGGGGACTGTGGGGCAAGAACAGTGTATGTTGGGGGGTGTAATGTGGGGGGGAAATGGTGTGGGTGTGTGAGGTTTGTGGGGTGTGAAGGAGGGTGGAGGATGTGGGGATGCCCCACACAATCCCCCCCATGATGTGCAGCCCCTGCTGCCAGCAGCAGCAGGTGGGGGTGCTCAGGGCATCTGTGCCTGACTCAGGCGCTGGTGCCCGGCAGCATGCAGCTCCAACCAGTGCCGTGCATGGGGAGAAGGAGAACAGCCTGCCCAGCTCACCTCTATCAAGGCAGCTCCACATGGTGTGCCTGCAGCTCCCATGCTCGTCTGGCAGCAGGGAAACCCCCATGCTGGAGCCAGTTGCTTTCCACCCCCTGCCACCCCTGCTGCCACACAGGTCCTGGGACTCTGCCAAAAGTGGAGCAGAGCCCCAGCCCCTGTTTCCCTGTGGAGTACCGGGACCTGTGCAGCAGGGGGCAGGAAAGGCAGCCAGATCTAGCATGGGGCTTTCCCTGGTGCCGCATGAGCACAGGAGCAGCAGGCACACTGCATGGAGCCCCCACAATAGAGGCAAGTCAGGCAGGCTGCACTCCTCACCCCCACTTGCAGCTCTGGCCACAGCCATGTGCCTCCAGGCACCAATGCCTGCTCTGGGCACAGGCACCCTGAGTACCCCCACCTCCTGCTGCTGGGGGCAGTGTCTGTGCATCATGGGTGGGGAGTGTGGAGGGGGTCCCCACCCTCCCTCACACCCACACCCTGCCCAGCAGAGTTCTGTGCTCCCTTCACCACCCTGGGTGTGGGCTCCACACTGCTGCCAGCCCCAGCTCCACCGTCCCTGGCCCAGCCCAGCTGCAGCTCACCTTCACCTCCAACACTTCCCTACCTACCCCCCAGTGCCTGCAGCAGCAGCAGGCCAGGCCCTTCTGCTCAAGATGGTGGGAGTAAGACACAATAGGGTATATTGGAGGATGTGTGTGGGCACTTCGCTCCCAGCCACATGAGCAGAAGGGCTGAGTGGGGTACATTTTATTGTTGGGTGTCCATGGGCCAGATGAAGGTGCCTGGCAGGCTGGATCGAGCCCATGGGCCATATTTTGCCCACCCATGGTCTAACAGCTGAGACTGAATTTGTAATAGGAATCTTTGCGTTTTTCTTCTCCCTCCTCCCCACCCCAGTGCTCTCAAAATAAGGAAATAAACAAATTAACTAACAGAGACCTGAACCAAAAATCATTTAATCTCTTTGTACTTGTAGCCTGGGTACACCCAGGAGTGTGCCCTGTCCACCAGTGGAAGGGATGGGGTGATCAGGCCAGAGTGCTAAGAGAGGGGCCTGCCACCGGGGAGCAGTTCCCTCTCTTCTTTACAGAGCCAGGCTGAGACAAAGTACTCAACTATATACAAATTTATTGCTACAATAAATAAATATGAATAAGAAACATTAAATATTTACAGTAAAATTAGTATGCGACACCTGACACCTTAGACAATAACCTGCAATCAACATATTGCACCACTTTGAGGGACTGAAAAAACATGAACTAGGTGACTCACAGCATATGCAATAATTAACCCCCTTGCACAGAATAAGCATTAACACTTCGGAACAGGTAAGTCAAGGCATCAACACAATAAACACACATCAACATCAACTTAGATAAACCCAGGTAAGTTAAGGTAGCAATACCATAAACGTACACAGGCAACCATACAGGTAAGTTCTGATAATAGACAATAAACACATATAGGCAATGAAGACAAATAAACCCATATAAACTCCCTTAAGCTGTACCCATAATTATATTAACCTCTACAGTACGAAACAACAACAATCACAATTATATGAGGGTGCACTCAGCACCTCCTGGGGTGTTCCCTGGAGCCCCTCCCCTTTAGGGCCACGGGATGTGGACATGCCACCTCCCACAATGGAGGAGGGTGGAGGCCCTGTGGGACCCACTTCTCCAGCAACTCACACTCCCACTCTGAAGTAGCCAAGGTTCATCCCCTGGTGGCTAGTCCTGTGAGGGCCTTCCTCCAGTGGTGCCTCTGGCTCCTCTTGATGCCCTGGTGCCCTGCACTGGGCACCCAGAGCACTCCCACAGGAGCCAAGACCTAACTGGCTCTGGTTCCCTGGCCTCACACCAGGGGGTCTTCCCTTCCCTGGGCCCTGCTCTGGGCATCAGGGCTCTTTTAGTTTAATGTGGAGCCACACTGCGGGGCTCTGGTTACTTGGCCTGCAGCCAGGGCTAACTTGAGCAGCCTCAAGCTGCTCCCAGTGCCAGCTCTCAGTGCTCAGACCTGTACACCATGTGGGGCCTGAGCAGCCTCGAGGTGCTTCCAGGGCCGGTTCTCTGTGCACCGATCCACTCACTGCCTACCCAGCCACTTGCCGGGTTTGCAGGCTCAAGCCACCTCAAGCAGCTCCTAGACTCTGAGCACCGTGTGCCAATCTGGGCACTGTTGAGGCTCAGGCAGGGTCCCGAGGATGGTAGTCTCTGGAGCTCCTCTCTCCTTGCCATCCCTCACCATGTCTCTCCCCCCAGCATGCTGAGCACGCTCTCCTTTTATACGTTTCAGGGGCTCCACCCCCAAAGTTCTCCAGACCTGGCAGGGCGCAGTCTCAAACCAGGTCCAGACTGCTCCTTGCCACCTCTCTTTGGGGAAAGGGCGTGGCCTTCTGATTGGCAGATGGGCTCTGTGGAAGAAGAAAACCCCAGGCCTTAATTTCTGCTGACTTCTTGAGTTAGTGCACTATTTGCTAATGATTGCTTTTTCCCCGCCTATTTTGCAATCTGCTCTTTCTCCCGCCCTTTTCCCTTGTTGAGCTGAGTAGATCTATGAGGTCAATATGTCAAACCACAGTCTATGCCCTCTTGCAACTTTCTGGTTCAAACCAGTTTCTTTGACTTGTTATATCTTATAGTTTCATAGTTTCATAGTTTCAAGGGTCGGAAGGGACCTGGGCAGATCATCTAGTCCGACCCCCTGCCATGGCAGGGAAGAGTACTGGGGGTCAAACGACCCCAGCAAGATGGTCATCTAACCT
>NW_005842006.1:2055996-2095205 GCF_000455745.1 Alligator sinensis
AGTTCCCCAGCCTGTAGGTATGGTGCTGGTTGTTCCTCCCCAGGTGCATCACCTTGCACTTGTCTGTGTTGAACCCCATCCTGTTCTCCTCCGCCCATCCTTGTAACCTGTCAAGGTCCGACTGTAGCCTGTTGCTCCCTTCTATTGTGCCCACATCCCCCCACATCTTGGTATCATCAGCAAATTTGAACAGGGTGCTTTGCACCCCCTCATCCAAATCACTGATGAAGATGTTGAACAGGGCGGGCCCGAGGACCGAGCCCTGCGGGACCCCACTGCCCACGTCCTTCCAGGCCAAGAAGGACCCATCCACTACCACCCTCTGGGTGCAGCTCTCTAGCCAGTTGGCGACCCATTGGGCTGTGTGGGTGTCTACGCTACAGTCCCCCAGTTTCCTAATGAGAATCCTAATCTTGTGTCATGTGACCAGAATTGAAACATATAAAAGGCTTGCTTCAATTGTCTGTTGGGGGGCGGGGCATGCGGGACTGATAAAAGGAAGCTCTGTCTGTCCAG
This sequence comes from Alligator sinensis, assembly GCF_000455745.1. Classification (NCBI taxonomy): domain Eukaryota; kingdom Metazoa; phylum Chordata; order Crocodylia; family Alligatoridae; genus Alligator; species Alligator sinensis. The sequence goes on from NW_005842006.1 coordinate 2,056,513, forward strand.
TGCTCTCCCCAGCAGCTGCTTGTATAATAAAGGTCTCTGACAACTTTTGACCAAACAATAGATTGAAGCCTGTTTCTTCCACAATTCTTGGTGCCGTGACTTGGATGGCAACGCCCGGCTGAGAGTACCGACCCCAGGAGCCAAATCAAGGCAAGAGACCTTTTGAAATCTCTAAAGGGGTTAATCGGTGGAGGACTGCCCGTGCGGAACGGGGAAACCAGTTCGAGCTTACGCCATCCGAACTTTTGAAATACGAACTTGTCAGACACTCTAAAGGGTTTGTATGAAACTGGTTTACAATTAAAAGAGCAAAAGGAAAAGTCTAGACTAGGAATATAGAAACCTGGAGAATAGTGTGAGTGTTTTCCATGGTGTCGCTGACCAAGGCTGGGACTAAAGAAATCTTCTTGAACCCCATGCCTCAGCACAGAAGTTCCCTTGTATGAAAGGAAAGAATATGAGCCGCTGACCAGGTCTGAGACTAAGGTTGGGTCTAGTCGCCCCAAGGCTGTCTAGAAAGGCAGACTTGAAAGCAAGGGGGCCCAACTGGAACCTCATGACCCAGCAGACAGGTTTATCCTTTCCCATCCACGGAAACTGTCCAGGTAACCAGTGGTTGATGTGACCAAATAACTGTTAGGACACCACTTCGTGCACTGCCCTCAGTTCAAACTTGGCACATCAAGTCCCTTACCCTCTTCCCTGTGTGAATGCCCTGTGTGAATTGAGGGATGGGGGGCTCTGGGTCAAAGGATGTCCCAACCCCGCCAAAAGGAACCCCAGCAGGTTTTATGTATGCGCATTATGGTCAAAAGTCATGTAAGTTTTTAAATAAGTGGAATTGGTATACTAGGGATAACCCTCCAAAACAATTTCCTTCAGAAGGAATTTTTGATCTTGATAAACTGATCCACCTCCGAAAAATTCTAGAGTAACAAGGTAGCAAGACCCCTCAAACTCAATGGGATGTCTATTTTGACTGGTATGAAGAAGGTAGTAAGAGGCAACAAGAATCCCGGGTAAGGAGCCTTAAGGACTCCCAAGAAAAACTAAAAGCAGAAATTAAGCAATTGAAAAATGGATATAGCCCTGGCCAGGCTAATCTTCCCTCAGCATCTCCTACCCCTTTATATTCCCAACTAACTCATGAGACCGAGACCAAGAATGAGTCTGTAGAAGGTATTCTAGAAAGTGCTTCTTGTTTGGCCCAACCACCACCTTACCCCGAACACCTTCCACCTGAATTGGAAATTCTATCTTGTAGTCTGGAGGGCACTTCTGCAGGATCATATTCCCCTGTGGGTTTAAATAACAGTTGCCCTAAAAAGGGCCCTATTATTCAAGTACCGTTCCGCTAATTACCAAGGCTTGGTAACGGTACATGCCCCTTGAACACCTGGAGATTTAAGAAATCTAGTTAAAGAATTTCCTAACATCAGAGAAAAGCCCCAGAAGTTTAAAGACAAGCTCCAAACCATTATTAACTGTTACAACCCTACATGGTCTGATATGAACCAACTTTTGCGTGCCGTACTTCCTTCTGAAGTCCAACAACGCCTAACAGATGAGGCAGAATGGCCACAGCGAGACCCTGGTCATGGGACAGATCTCGCAACTGCCCAACGCCATTTACTAGAAGCCATATCTGTCGTATGTCCTAAGAAAACTGACTGGGCTAAAATTAATAATTGATTAATTAGAGTCTCCAGCAGGCTATTTAGACCAACTCAAAGAAGTTTTTGAAAGACATTAAGAAATAAATGAAGCTACCCAAAACACTCAGGAAGCAATTGCAGCCGCATTTGTCCAAGGCCTACATCCTAAATTAGGAGACCAACTGCATAACACCTGTGTGGGCTGGCAAACAAAACCATTAAATGAACTAGTTTCGATTGCCAACCATTGTTTAGCGTTTCAGGAAAGAAAGAAAGAAAATAATGAAGCCCAATTAATGGTTTTGCAACTTCAAACTTATCACCCCAGAGGACGAGGACGGGGAAAAGGGCATTCACGAGGCCGAAGAAGGGGATGCGGGTGCTGGCAAACGAATGTTTCCTCCATTGACCATTCTTCCTGTTTTTACTGTGGTCAAACCGGTCATTGGAAAGGAGAATGTCCCAACAAACCACATACCTCTACCCCTTCAACAGGAAACTGCAGATCAACAACATCAGCAATTCTCCCTGCCTCTTCCCCAAAATTCTTTATCTCAATATTAGGACCGCCTGAGGGATAGTAACTTCATCCTTTCACCACTCTTACCCATTGATCAGTCTGGACCCTTTGTAGAATGTACCATAGCAGGGAAAAGGGTAACTTGCCTTTTTGACACAGGGGCAAGTCGTTCCGCTTTGCGTCTTTTTGACTTCACGATCCACCTCTTTCCGATGCTGTTGTTAATGCTGTCGGCATTTCTAATCAAATAATTTCTCATCCTGTAACTCAACACTTGTCCGTTACTCTTGGTCCTATCTCTGACCACCATGCCTTCCTTTTAAGTCCTTTTACCCCTGTTAATCTTTTAGGTCGTGACCTACTTTGTAAACTTGGTTGTACTATTTATTGTACAGCGGATGGAGTTTTCCTTGAAGTACCAGCAGAAAACGAATGCGCAGTTCTTGCTGTTATGATTGAACCAGCAATCCCACCTATTTCTACAACAAACCCTGATTTCAAAGAAAAAATCCTTAAACAGGTACCCCCTGGCCTATGGTCACAGCATGCTAATGAAGTTGGGCAGATGTACACCGTTGAACCTGTTAAAATTCATCTAGATCCCCGAAAGCAGCTCCCATGCTTTTCCCAGTATCCTCCCAGCAAGGAGGTTGAGCAAGGAATCGCGCCAGTCATTTCTTCCCTCCTTCAACAAGGTATCTTGATCCCCACTTCTAGTCCTTGTAATACTCCAATTAAACCAGGCAAAACTACTTATCACTTTGTGCAAGACCTGCGAACCGTTAATTCTGTTGTTTTACCTATTTTTCCTGTAGTACCTAACCCAGCTACCATTCTTTCTTGCATCCCACCAGAAGCTTGTTTCTTTACTGTTGTAGATTTGTGTTCTGCTTTTTTTTCAATTCCTATTCATCCAGGTAGTCAGTTTTTGTTTGCATTTACTTATAAAGGCTTACAATATACTTGGACTCCCACAAGGGTATACAGAGTCCCCTTCTATCTTTTCACACATTTTGAAGAAAGATTTAGATGATATTCAGTTCAAAAACTGTTCTGTCCTTATCCAGTATGTCGATGATCATTTGCTTGCCTCACCTTCCTTTGAAGTCTGTAAAATTGATTCTCTGCACCTTTTGACCTGTCTTGCTCTAAAAGGCCATAAAACTTCTAAAGAAAAACTTCAGCTCTGCTTACCAAGGGTTCATTATTTAGGCCATGATATTTCCACCGGAGAACGTCACCTTTCAACTGCACGAGTTAAAACAACTCTAAACATCACTCAGCCCACTGTCTCTCAAATGCGCACCTTCTTAGGCATGGCCGGATATTGCCACCAATGGATTTTGGGCTATGCCTCAATTGTAAAGCCCTTGCAAAATTTTACCTTAAAGGGTGCCCCTGAACCTTTGCAGTGGTCTCCAGAAGCCAAAAATGCCTTTTCTGTCATTAAAACTGCCCTTTCACAGGCACCTGCACTGGGACTTCCTGATTATTCAAAGACTTTTACACTATTTTGTCATGAAAAAGATGGTTTTGCTCTGGAGGTACTTATTCAATCCCATGGAGATAAATATTGTCCTATTGCCTACTATAGTACAGCCTTAGATCCTATAGCAACTGGGTTTCCACCATGCCTTTGAGCAGTTGCTGCTGCCGCCATTCTTGTAGAATCATCTGCAAATATTGTTTTAGCTTTGCCCTTAACTGTTGCTGTACCCCACTCAGTGGCTGCACTTCTTTTAAAAACCAAAACCCAACACCTTTCAAATGCCCGTTTAACTAAATAGGAAATTCTGCTACTTTCTGCGGCCCACATTACTTTAGTTCGGTGCCCTGTACTTAATTCTGCTTCCTTGTTACCTGCACCTTCGGATGGCAAGCCTCATGACTACCTCAACTACCTCGCTGTTACCACTCATTTAACTTTACCTCAAGTTGATCTTAAGGACATTCCCATGCCAAATGCTGACCTAGTCTTGTATGTTGATGGGTCCTGCCCAAGAAATTCCAAAGGCTCTCTTGTTGCAGGGTACGCTGTATGTTCCCAGCACGAGGTACTCGAAAGTAATTTTTTACCTTCTGTCTATTCTGCCCAAATTGCTGAACTTGTTGCCCTCACTCATGCCTGTATCCTTGCTCAAGGTAAAACTGTTAATATATATACAGATTCGCGTTATGCCTTTGGTGTTGTCCATGATTATGGACAATTATAGAAACAACGTGGGTTTCTCACCTCAAATGGCACACCCGTTTGTAATAGTTCTTATGTAGCCGCTTTATTAGATGCCCTTCAATTACCTGTTGCTGTTGCTATTATTAAATGTGTTGCTCATCAATCTTCCCAGGATGAAGTTACGCGTGAAAATACTCTGGCTGAGTCAGCAGACAGAGCTGCAGCCTTTTCACCCCCTCAGGCTGAGCAATTGTTCTTTTCCCATACCTATGAGCAGTCTCCTATTGCAACTCTTCATGATGTTGCACTTTTTCAGAATCTGCGGCTTGATCTTGGAGAAGACACCTGGAGACTGCATGGGTGCATATTACACCCTGATCACCTTTGGCGCTCCCTGAACAGCCGCCTGGTTGTGCCCAAGGTCTTACCCCCCTACCTTGCTTGCATGTACCACAGAGTGGCCCATGTGAGCAAAGGGGGGATGATTGCAGCTATTCAACCTGATTGGTATGCTCCAAATTTTCCTTCCATAGCTCAGCACTACTGCCAGGCTTGTCCTGTGTGTCAAGCTCATAATGTAGGCAAACCTGTTAAAACTAAGAAAGCTGCACATCCCCCAGCTTGCATACCATTTGTAAATATTCAGATTGACTTTATACAAATGCTGAAATGTTGTAAATATCAATATGTACTTGTTATAGTTTGTATGTTTTCAAGTTGGATTGAAGCCTGTCCTGTGACAAGAGCCGATACTAAAGCTGTCACTAAAATCCTTTTAAAGGACCTTATCCCACAATTTGGAATCCCACTTACCATCAATAGTGACAGGGGACCTCACTTTACTGGGCAAATTAAGCGAGAAATATGTAAAGCCCTGCAAATTCAACAGACCTTTCACTGCCTTTATCACCCAGTCAGCAGGTGCTGTAGAGAGACAAAACGGGATACTGAAAAATAAACTAGCAAAAATCTGTGCTGAGACTAGTTTAAAATGGCCAGACGCTCTACCATTAGCATTAATGAGCATGAGATCCACCCCTAATCGGAAGACTGGACTCAGCCCACATGAAGTCCTGATGGGGAGACCTACACAACTTCCATCCTCCCCACCCTTACCACCTTCTCAGATTAACATCCATTTAGCTGATGATCTTGTATTACAATATTGTCAAGCATTAATGAAATGTGTTAAGGCCTTTCGTTTACAGGTCCAAGAAGCTTTACCCAGAGAGCCTGAAGAAGCCTGCCATTCCTTACAGCCAGGAAATTGGGTTCATGTAAAAATCCACCAAAGAAAATCAGCTTTAGAACCTCACTGGAAAGGTCCGGTCCAAGTTCTTCTCACCACTAACACTGCAGTAAAAAGTGTCAGGGACTATCTACTTAGATCCACGCATCGCACTGCAAAAAGACTGTTTTTCCTGACAAAACCAAGAATTAAAGATTAAGACTCCAAGAAAAGAGCCCATTAATAACCAAACATGGAGTCCCTCCTATTGACTATTTGTATTGGACTTTTAAACTTGGCCTATGGGAATGTGTTTTTGTCTTTAATTAACCAAATTAGGATAGACTTAAATGTCTCTCATTGTTGGACATGTAGTCATGTCCCTATCCATTCTACCGGAGGGATACCCATGATACCAGTACCTTTGAATGCGACCCAAATGTCAGCTCCTTATTATTCACCCTTTCATGGGAACGAAACTTGGCAAAATACAAATTGTAACCGAGCTGACTATGTACGACTAGCGTATACCACTCCTGGAAAGTTTTGTTGGACCTGTAATGGATCTCGTGTTGCAGTAGGAGTCAGTAAGTGTGAAGTAGAATTTAAGGTAAATGGTGCTTGGCTCTCTAACGGTTCCTGGATACCCAGTTATTCTCCCATTTTGGCTGGATGTTTAGGTTATTATTCAGTATGGATGTTAAAACCAGTTTGTAACTTTGTGGTTACTACACTAGCTGGTCACTATTTTGTATGTGGAGATAAGGCCTATAAAAATCTTCCTTCCAGTTGGGGAAGAACATGCCATGTCTCTGCAGCATATCCTGCCTTTACTATTAGATCTCACTTACCTAAAGGAAGAATTCACAATGTTCGCGAAATCACAGAAAATCAAAGGTTTGGGGGTATAATATTCCTGAACTATGGCGCAGGCTTAGCTATGTCTGAAATAAAGAAAGTTGCAGCATCCCTAGAGAAGATAGCTAATGCTACTGCCATTGGTTTTGATGAAATAAGTAAAGAAATGAAAGAAATGAGACAAATGACTCTACAAAACAGACTCGCCTTAGATTATATATTAGCTAGCAAAGGAGGTGTGTGTGCTTTAATAAAATCAGAATGCTGCATTCTGGGGGGGGGCAGGGGCACACGCAGGACTGATAAGAGGAAGCTCTGTCTGTCCGGTGCTCTCCCCAGCAGCTGCTTGTATAATAAAGGTCTCTGAAAACTTCATGACCAAACAATAGAGTGAAGCCTGTTTCTTCCACAGCTCTACCAACCAGAATTACAGAATCTCGAGCCCAGGACTCATCTGGAGCTCAAAAGGTAAGTCTGTTACATACTGAACCTTAGAAAGGAAATATTCTTCTCTCCCTGCTGTGATTCTCTTCTATTCTGTGATTAAGATTGAAGCAAGTTTCATATTTTCTCAATTCCAAAATTAGGTTTTTTCCCCCCTTTTTTAACATGGGGAGAAAGACCTCATCTTGGAATTGAGAATTAGGTGGAGGGGGCAGGCAGCTGTTGTGGCTCTGGCCCAAGCTCAAGCAGGTGGCTGTCCCCTGCCTTTCCTCCCTGTTGTTTATGCGCCTCCTCACCTACTCCCACACACATCCTTTTGTCCCCTGCCCCCCCACCTCTTCCCCCATCCAGCCCTTAGCAGCCTTTTCCCCCCCACACCAGGCCCCCCCCGACCCTCCCAGTCACTTACCCTTGCTCTGGTTCCAGCCCCACTCTAGCCTGGGGCATGGAGTGAGCATGTTCTGGCCTCAGCCTGTTCCAGTAGCAGCTATGGCCCCAGCTTTGGGGTCTAGCTGGAGTTGCTGCTGCTGCTGCTACTACTGGTCTGTGTTGAGGCTGCTCCATGTACCAGGCTAGGGCAGGGCTGGAGCTTGCTGTAGCCAGAGCAAAAGTGTCAGGGAGAGTGGGCAGATGGGGGGGAGCGGGAGGCTGTGGAGCATAGGGGAGGGGAAGTGGTATTGGATCAAGCATCAGGAGGCAAGGTGTTGGGGAGCCAGAGTTAGGGGTCAAATGACTTGACCACCACCCACTGCCTCCTCCCTCTTATTTCATGCCCTCCCAGTACCACCTGCCCCCCAGCCACTGCTTTCCCCACTGCAGCTGTAGTGGGGACTTGAAGACAACCCTTCAATAATTAGATTCTAGACTTGGAAATAATAACAAATGTATAACTTTTCTATGTCTAGAATCTAATTATTGGGCCTGTCAGAGTAATCTTGAATTCGGGTAAATACATTAGTTAAATGAGGACTTTTTATTTAACAGTCCTAAGGCACTCAAGTGCTCAGTTGGTTAGAAGGGGTTTTGAATTTTCCCTCGCTGAATCAGGGCATGGAGAGAGAAAATTGCATGTAGCCTGGAAACACCCAAGGGTGTGCCCGTTCTCAATTGGAAGGGATAGATAAGGAAGGTGACAGTGCTGTGAGAGGGACACCGGTGATTTAAGCTCAGGTCTCTCTTTCCTCTATAGAGTCAACTCCATACCAATGCTCTTTATTATTTACAGTTTATTGAATTATAGTATACACATTATTCTTATCCTATATATATAGATAGATAGATAGATAGATAGGTAAGTATCTTAATAGGTATCAAAAGAAAATTTCCCGTAAGTATCTCCAACAATATCATTCAACAACACCAAAGGTATACAGATAAATATTTACAATACGGTAAGCCAGGAACCACCTCCTGGGACTCCTTGTCCCAATGAGCAACCCACCTCAGAGATGGCCTTCTCAACCCTGTGCCCTATAGAGGCCTGATGCAATTGGTGAGTCCTCAGGATGCCTGTGCGAGGAGGAGGGGTGGATACCTAAATGGGTGAACCAGGTAAGTTGGGGTCAACACGTAGTTTACAGGGAACCCAGACAAGCAGAGTACAACCAGGTAGAAAAGGAAAAGGGGTGGGGGTGCAGGGGATAGTGTGAACAGGCAGCACACCAATGAGAAACCAATTATACAAAACTAAACCAATCCCATCACATATTATATGACATATCCATAATTATGATAACAATCTTACAAAATATAAGGCACAGTTTTACATGATGTAAGGTGCATCTACCCCTGGATCTCAGCTAGCAAGGGGTGCTTCCCCTCCTATGGGTCTAGCTGGGAGGGAACCTTTCACTCGGGGCGTCCCTCCAGCAGGGAGGAGGGCACTTATTTCAGCAACGCCTCCCCTGCGGGACCTGACTCCTCCAGCAACTTACAGTTCTCTTCGAGGAGCTGTCAACCGGGCCTCGGGGTCCTCTGCTCAATCAGAGGCCCCTCCCAGCACCATCTGCTTCACAGTGAGACCTCCCCTCTGGGTCCTGTGCCCCGCTTTGGGCACAAAGGGTTCTTCCAGTTCTTGGGGGGGATCTAGCTACTGCTGGCTGGGTTTACCTAGCCTTATACCTGGGCCTCCCCTTTCCTGAGCCCTGCTCTAGGCTCTGGGGCTCTTTTAGTTTTTTTGGGCTGGACCACACTGCAGGGCACCGGCTATCCGGCTTACACGAGGGCTATCCTGAGCAGCCTTGGGCTGCTCCCAGGGCTGGCTCTCCATGTCCCGGTCTGCACACCATGTGGGGCCCAAGCAGCCATGAGATGCTCCCAGGGCTGGCTCTCCATGTCCTGGTCTGCACACCGTGTGGGGCCCGAGTAGCCTTAAGCTGCTCTTAGGACTGGCTCTCTGTGCTGGTCTGCACACCACTCCGTCCAGCCCCCTGCTGGGGATGCAGGCTTGACCTGCCTCGACGCGGCTCCCAGAGCCTGAACCCCATGCAGCGATCTGCACACCACTAGGCAAAAGAGAGATCTTGGTGGAGGCTCTTCCCTTTCCAATGTTGCTTGCCATGCGGTCCTCTGTGGCTCATGCCACTCCTTTTATACCCTTGGGGGGCTCCACTCCCTGAAGCCCAGTGGACCTGCAGCATGCAGGTCCGAACTCAGTCCGGGGGCTTCTCGCCTCCTCCCTGCAGGAAAGGGGAGGCACTGGGTCTTCCCCACTTTTCCCCCGACTGGTGGATAGGCTCCACCTACTCAGCATTGAGAATTTTCGAGCCCGGGATGCACCGAGGCTTGAGCAGGTAAGTATGCCACATGCACATAAAACGCTTATCGAGGTCCCGCTGAAGTCTCCCAGTTACTACAATGGGAACTCGGTTGAGTCCCTAAAATTGTAAAAACCCACATTTGGGGGAACCCTGTTTTCCATCTGTACAGATGCTGATGCACTTGCAACAAAAACAGCCGAATTTGTGAGGTAACACAAAGGAACAGAGGCAGGAGATTCCTGTGCTAGAGAGTGGCATGCTGCCTGTGAAGTCACAAAATCAAGACATGGTTGTAGACTGATACAGAGGATGATGTACAATGCTTATAACATCATTAGGATGTGTATCCTCCTGTCAGCTCCTCTGACTATGAATCATTGCTTTAAGAATAGTCTGAGCTACAGGATGTTGGCTAAAGCCTAATCTAATCCATCTCTGACCCAGCAAAGTCCATGAGTGCCTTTACAGAGAGAATTCGTTTTCAGAACAAACAGAGAGTAGTTAAGATCTAGCTCATGTAAAGCTCCTGAGGACTTAAAGCAGATTGGAAAGGTTGAGGACTTGTGTCATGCATTCTCTCTGAGTGATTTAAGATTTCATAGACATCAGGGCTGGAAGGGCCCTCGGAAGATCATCGAGTCCAGCCCCCCGCCCAAAGGGCAGGAAGTCAGCTGGGGTCATAGGATCCCAGCAAGATAAGCATCCAGTTTCATCTTGAAGGTGTTCAATGAAGGCGCTTGAACCACCTCCGGTGGCAGGCTGTTCCAGACCTTGGGGGCTCGGACAGTAAAGAAATTCTTCCTTATGTCCAGCCTGAAAAGATCTTGAAGTAGTTTGTGACCATTCGACCTCGTCATCCCTTGGGGCGCTCTGGTGAACAAACGTTCCCCCAGATGCTGGTGGTCACCCCTGATAAACTTGTAGGTGGCCATCAGATCACCCCTGAGCCTGCGCTTTTTCAGGCTAAAGAGCCCCAGGGCTCTCAGCCTGTCATCGTAGGGTCTGCTTCCCTGACCTCTGATCATGCGCGTGGCTCTTCTCTGGACTCTCTCAAGCTTCTCCACATCCTTTTTGAATTGTGGAGCCCAAAACTGGACACAGTTCTCCAGCTGCGGCCTCACTAAGGCCGAGTACAAGGGGAGGATGACATCCCGGGATTTGCTTGAGAAGCATCTATGGATGCAAGCCAGCGTTTTGGTCGCTTTACTAGCCGCCGCATCGCATTGCAGGCTCATGTTCAACTTGTGGTCAATGATGACCCCCAAGTCTCTTTCTTCCACAGTGCTAGCCAACATAGCACTGCTGAGCCTATAAGGATGCTGCGGGTTTTTTTCCCCAAGGTGGAGAACCTTGCATTTATCGGCGTTGAACACCATCAGATTCTCGTCCGCCCACTTGCTGAGCCTGTCCAGGTCAGCCTGGATAACCTGCCTGTCTTCTGGTGTGGATGCTTTGCCCCAAAGTTTGGTGTCATCGGCGAACTTGGCCAGTCCGCTTCTGACTCCAGTGTCCATATCATTAATGAAGATGTTGAACAGTAATCTCTTCTCCCTTGTCCAGGTGATAGGTCACCTGGTCATAGAAGGAAATGAGATTGGTCAAGCAAGACCTACCCGCAACAAACCCGTGCTATGCTCTTCTCAAATGCAAGAGAAGCCAATACACAACTATAGCTAAACTAGCCCCCTATTCAAAGAATTCACATAGTCATTTGCTCTTTTCCTCTGTCACTTACAAAATGGAATTAGTGACCAAAGTTCTTCTAACTTTTGTCAGTTGAAACTAAATCTGCTTCCTAAATTTCAGTAGCTGATAGAAATGTAATTAATGAAAATATAAAAAAAGAAATATTAAATTTATGGAGAATATGTCTGATCTAGTTAGGGACTGAAATGCTTAATAGATTATGCTAGATATTTAGAACATCCCAGCTGAATCAGTAATGTGTTGGCTTGTTAAACACCTAATAAAACTTTACTGCTGGTTTAGTTTGGGCAAGTGTTCTGGGTTCTTCATCTGATTAATTTATACTTGCTATAAATGGCACACCAGTTGCTTTCCCTAATGAGAAGACTGTTATAGGGCAGATGTTTTGTCAACATTTGGAACTTCCAAAATCAAGTTAGGACATGAAATCAATAAATAGCTGTCTTTTAACGAGATATTGATATTTTGGAAAATGTAATTTACTACTCTGTAGTTGACCCAGAGGGCTGACATTAGGAGAACTTCAAGTAGCCCTGCATAAAAGTCATCACAAGATGCTGGGATAACATCAGAGACCGCTGTAAAAAGCTGGCAGCCACGATGTGGCCAAGTTGCCAGTGGACTTCCCAGTAAGAGTTTGTTATGGCTCCAAAGCAAAGAAGCCACGTTAAGATGTGAGGAGGATGAGAAAGTTATAGGGTTTAAAAAATTCTCTTCAGTTAATCTTTAACAACACTCACTATATTGAAGCACAGCTGCTTTTATATGGCAGATGAGTCTGAGCATCATCTAAGGACACCTCTTTCACAGGCCAATGGGAATCTGACTCAGGTATCACAATGCCAAGGTAGAAATTGTCAGTGTGAACTGGTCTGCACCTCCAAGAAAGCCAGGCTGAAACACTCCTGGATAGAATAAAACTGCTGATGTTTCCTAAGAGATCCAAAAGGTTAATGCATGGGGGTCGAAGAAAGTAGGTTTAATAAAAGGGATGGTGACTGCTTGTGCTTGGGTGCCTAGGCATTCGCAGCAACAGAGGTTTATCATTGCATAAAATGTCATTGCAATGACAGCTATATGATCCCAAGTTCAACCCTTCAGTGTGGTTTAGCCCTCTATTTCCTTCCCTTCCATCTAAGACAATGGAATTACTTCTATGAGGCAGGGTTCACAGGATCTGGGACCGTCTTCCGGAGAAGTGTTTTCATTTTACTGAAAATTCAATCTACTTTGTGTATTCATAGACAGACAGGCAGACAAAAATGACACACACACAATTATAAAGACTATAATTAAGACTGAGTTTTAGTTTAACACTGGCAGTCTCAGTCACCACTCAACATGCCTGACACCATCTACTAGTGACACCATAAGTAATAAGAATATCTCAGAAAGTTCTATTTGATCACTGTCTGATTGGTCTTGAGATTTAGCTGAGCATCTAAAAGTTCATGTGCTCAGTTGGATTTGGGCTTTTACTAGATTTCCACTCCTTTCTACCTCAATGAAGTCAACATGATTTTGACTATTTCAAGTCATGCTCAAATATCTTGAGTTTGAAAGTTTAGTTCAGATGACATTTATTAGGTCCTGTTTCGTGTAAAGCAGAAAATGAAGCAGCACAGTGAGGAAAAGGGAGGCAAGAGGGAAAATACATCTCTAATGAAAAACTGGACCCAGAATTGCATATAACATTAACTACTTGTAGCAGCCAAACTTCTGTGCAGGGGTTTCCCCTTCTATAAAAATGTGCCCCCTTGTTTTAATTCCAATAAAAAGGGGGCTTCAGCACAGTCAGTGTTCCTCAGGATAGCTACCTGTCTTTATTTGTTTGTAGATGTCCAAAAGCAGCACTCAAGTGAATAGTATGGGACAGTATGGGACAGAGGCACTCACAGTTTTGGCCTTGTGGGCCAGATGAATGGCATGGGGCCAGGATCAGGTTCTGGGAGCCCTATACCACCCTTGCCATTCATCTTTCAGCTAACTTGCTATCTCACTCCCTCACAAGAGGAATTATTAGGCAACCAGGCCCTGTTCTCCCTCACATTGCTGCTTAAAGGGCAATACTTTCCCATACCCCATTGAACAGAGAAGTAAAAGCAACACGAACCTAACACAAGGTGAGATGGGTAACAAAAGGAATAGCAAAGAATTTTTAACATGCACCACACTTTATCCTTTCTGAAATCTAATTTCTTTGGGCTTTTTTGCCTCCATCCATAAAACCATTTTCTCAGGCATCTGGCCTCTCAGCATAGCAAGTTTCTTCACTGCCTGTCACTACCCAATTACAAAAATTAGGGTTTTTTTGTTTGTTTTTTTAGCAGCAATCCTATCAAACCTCACAAACTGAATAGTAAGAAACTTATAATAAAATAAGCATAAATGAACACAGCCTTCCTAGAACTGAAAGGAATTTAGTTAACTTGACTAGTCGTTTTACTAAAACAAGCATTTTGCCCTAACTACAGCATTTCATGGAGTGAACTTCCCAGTGGTTCCTTGGGTCTGGCTTGTGATAGCATGGTGAAATGAATTTTTTGTCTGCAAAGGGTTTTCATGAAGTCAGACCTATGCATTAGAAATCAGACTTCACTTGAGTTACACATTTAGGGTGCAGACGGAAGTGCAGCTCCCAGCTGTAACTCAGAATGATTTTTGCAAAGTGATCTGAGTTAGACGGTTACCCCGGATCAACCAGAAGTTCACTGCTGCTTCCAGGGGGAGGGGAATCCTGCTGGGGCTGGGAGCCTGCAGCCAGGTTCCTAAAGCAACATGCAGGGTCTTTGCCAATGCTCACTGTTTTCAGAATGGGAAGGGGGAAAGGCAGCATAGGGAGCTCATTCCCCAGCTGGTGCTGAAGGGTGGGGTGAGTGAATTAGAGTCCTGCACCTTGGAAAGGCTGCAATACACCCACTCCACCCTCCAGTGAGGGCTGAAAAACCCCAGACTGAACTCCCTCCACTCCCTGTCCCCCATCCCATTCTGAAAACGGAGACAGGCTGGGAGCTCCAGACAAAAGTTACAAAAGACATTTTGTATCCTCTTTATCTGACGCCTGCAATAAAGGCATCAGATTTTCACCTGACTAGCCATTTTTTAAGCCGTTTGCAGCTGTGCACTTGTGTTTGGTCACATCTATGAACTGCTTTTTGGAGCCAGATCAGGCAAAAATTGTCACTTCTGTCTGCATCTTTTATTACTCATTTAAAATTTCATTAATGGGAAGACATCAAAAATGGAAGAGTGGCAGCCTCAATATGGCAAATATTTATGCAACAGGTATAACCCAGAAGCACTGTAAGGCCAGAAGAAATGACATGCACCTCTCTCCCTTTTTAGATTCATAGATGTTAGGGTCGGAAGGGACCTCAATAGATCATCGAGTCTGACCCCCTAATAATAATTAGTCCGACCCCCTAATAATAATTTTCTTCTTTAATTTTTCACAGTGGATCCTGCGACCCATTCAGAAAACCTAAAATGCTTCTTTATGAGGCAGTCCCCTTTTTATTATTCACTTGTAACACAGCAGTACTTTCTGCACCTGTGGCAGGCTCACTGCTTTTGCCTGGCAAACCCGGCTTGGAGAAGGACACTTCAGATTGGTACAAATGTTCCACCAATCACGTAACAGCTGGGAGGGGCTTGCCCTGCCCCTGCTCAGAGTGGGGTGGGGGCAAGGAGCCCCTGGACCTAACTGAATACTGTGCTTTGCAGGTGTGGCAGACTTCAGGGGTGGGGCCTCCAGTGTGGATTAAATCCCAGCATGCTCATGGAGAGAGACATTGGAGAGGGAAGAGCCTCCATGGGATCCCTTCTTTGCCCCAGCAGTGCACAGGCCAGCGCGCAGGGCTCAGGCTCTGGGAGCCGTGTCGAGGCATCTTGAGCCTGCATCCTCAGCAGAGGGCTGGACAGAGTGGTGTGCAGACCAGCACATGGAAAACCAGGCCTGGGAACAGTTTAAGGCTGCTCAGGTTAGCCCCAGCGTAAGCCAGATAACCGGAGCCCCGCAGTGTGGCCCAGCCAAGAACTGAAAGAGCCCCAGTCTATAGCAGGGCCTGGGAAAGGGGAGGCCTAGGCATAAGGCTAAGTAAACCTAGCCAGCAGTGGCTGGATTCCTCCCCCCATGAGAGCTGGAAGAACCCTTGGTGCCCAAAGCAGGGCACAGGGCCAGGAGGGGAGGTCTCAGAGTGAGACAACACTGGAGGGGCCTCTGATTGAGTGAAAGGCTCCGAGGCCCAGTCGATGGCTCCTCAAAGAAAACTGCAAGTCGCTGGTGGAGTCGGGTCCTGCAGGGGAGGCATTTCGCAACTCCCCTCCCCCACCCCAAGAGGGAATCCCAGGGTAAAAGTTTCCCTCCCAGCTAGACCTATAGAAAGGGAAGCTCCCCTTGCTAGCTGGGATCGAGGAGTAAACACACCTTGTATCATGTAAAATTGCCCCTCATATTTTGTATATTTATTATCATAATTACGGATATGCTGTACAAAATGTTATGAAATTGGGTTAGTTTGCTAGCCTATTTGTTGTTGTGCTGTGGTTTGGTGGCCCCACCAGGAAAACTTTGAGTCTCCATTAATTAGGAAAGCAACTGGGGACACAACAACTGATTTTTGTGGGACAACAAATGTGAAAAGAGGGACGGGAGTGTGGGTGAAAGTTAATAACAAGTGCTCTAAGGGGAGACACCAAGCAGAGCACACTGGCCAGCAGCCCCTGGCCCTGAAACAAATCCAAGGAGCCAGTGGACACCCCACAGTGAAATTCTGCTTGGAAACACAAGTGGATGACAGACTGACAGATGGCCCCATTCACCAGGGGTCCGCTCAGCCAAAGCATCCTTCTTTCCCAGCTTAGCTAAAGCTAACAGGAGGTTGACCAGGAGGTCCGGAGACTTCATGGGGTAGGGTTGCCAACTCTGAATCTATTCTGGGAGGTTTCATCACATGATGTAATGACATTAATGACTGCTCTACTGCATTGTACTCAGGAAGCAAATGTACATTACAATTACATTTAAAAAAAAACCTACTGGACTACTGTATAAATTGGATCCAACATTTAATATTTATTTTAATGAATGCCCTATCTATCATTTCTCTCCCAAGGTGACTCTCAGCAGTCTCCTGGAGATTATATCCAATTCCTGGAGACTCCAGAGCAATCCTGGAGAGTTGGCAACCCTATGGTGGGGCCATGGCCAGGGAGTACATACAGGCAGTCCTCGCACTTAAAGTGGGTTACGTTCCTCAAAAAGGCTCTGTAAGTCGAAATGAGGTAAGTCGAATCTGATTCTCCTATAGAAACAATGTTACAACAGGGAGTTACATTCCTGACCGAGGGCCTGATGCCCAACTTTTTATAGAAATGACCATAAACACCACGTTTAAATCAACCATTTAATTTTACTTAAAATCAGAAGGTGAAGGAACACCTTCCCCAGGATCATGGAATGGGATTCTTTGGGGGGGGAGACTTAGGGCCACTCGATGGCTTTTTGAGAAATTGATCCAGGAACGTTGGTTTTGCTGCCCTCTTTTTCTCATTGTAAGTTTCCCTGTAGCACACACAGGATTTAGAGATCAGGTTGTTGGTCTCTGAGCTGCGTTCGAGGTTGGGATTCATTTTTTCAAAAACTGCTATTACAGCTTCCAAATGCTTGAAGGCCTCACTTACCTGCTTTGCTGTCATGGTACCTTGAGCAGGACCGTCTTGAATCTGGGCCTGATTTTCTGCCTTCCTTGTCTCCTCAAGACAGACAAGTTCTTCATTGGTCAGTTCCTGGGAACGAGAGGCCAGCAGCTCCTCAACATCTTCTGTTTCAACTTCTAGCTGTAGCTGGCCAGCCCTCTTCACAACATCAGCAGTTACTTCATCCACTTGGTCTTCAAATCCTTGGAAATCAGAAACAAATTCTGGACAAAAGTTTTTTCCAGACACCATTGAGGTTGGATTCCTTAGACTCCTTCCAAGATTCTCCAATGTTCTTCACTGTATCCAGGATGTTGAAGCGCTTCCAGAATTCCTTGAGGGTTGGCCCACCTTCCTGGTCTGTGATACCGATGGCCCGGGCAAAGGTTCTTCTAAGGTAGTAAGCCTTAAAAAATTAAATGACCCCCTGGTACATCAGCTGGAGGAATGATGTTGTGTTGAGGGGCAAGAAAACAACCTTGATGTTAGGGTCTAAATCTGCAAGGTGTGCAGGATGTCCAGGGGCATTGTCTAAAATAAACAGTGCCTTATGCGCAAGGTTGTTCTTCTCACAATAATTCTGAACAGCTGGCACAAAATAGTCAGTGAACCATTCCTCAAAAAGGGCCCCAGTCAACCAAGCTTTACGATTTGATTTCCAGATGACTGGAAGGTTGCCTTTAACATAACCCTTAAGTGCTTTGGGATTTTCAGAGTGGTATACAAGCTCGGGTTTGAGCTTGAAATCACCCTCAGCATTTGAACCGAGCAAAAGGGTAAGCCTATCTTTAGCTGCTTTAAAACCAGGCATAATTTTTTTCTTGTTGGGTGAAGCACATCCTGGAAGGCATTTTCTTCCAGAACAGCCCGGTCTCGTCAACATTGAAGACTTGCCTAGCACAATAACCTCCCTTTTCAATGATTTTAGCCAATTTTTTAGGAAAATCTTGAGCTGCAATCTCATCAGCACTAGCAGCTTCACCTTGCACCCTGATGTTATGCAAGGCATACCTGCCTTAAAACACTTGAACCAACCCTTAATTGCACTGAATTTTTCATCCTTGGATCCCTCACCACGTTGTTACTTCACAGCATCAAAGACTCAAAGCCTTGGCTTGGAGGCTAAACTCAGAAGGCACACAGCGCTGAGATTGATCCCGAATCCACAAAAATCAAAAGTCTTTCCATCTCAGCCACAAGTCTGGCACATTGCTTTACATTAGTGGATTATAATGAGACCACGCTTTTAATTTCACCACTTATTCTTTCCTTTTCTCTAATAATAGTTTGCACAGTAATATGAGCTAGGTCCAATTGCCTACCAATTTCAGTTTGGGACAAACCACTCTTGCTAAGCTTGATCACGTTAGCTTTCACCTCTAATGTGATGGCTTTTCTCTGTTTCTTATCAAAGCTGTCACCATTGCTAGAGCACCGCCTTTTTCTTTTATCAGCCATTTTTAAGGACTGAATATAAGAAACATCAGGAAGCAGAAACCCCTGCACTAAGAAACATCAGCTGAATATACAAGAATCCAAAGACTATAAGAATACAAGAAACTTATGCGCCAGAGCACATCAGGAAGCAGGAGCACACGAGGAGCAGACTGACTGGATGACGTACGGCGCTGGCATGCCGTAAGTGCAAGGATCCAGCACCATAAGTAATGACATAGGTGCAAGTGGCAGAGCGCCGCAAGTGCGGATCACCACAAGTCGGAGCGCTGTAAGTTGAGGACTGCCTGTATATGAAGAGGGTGCAGGGGGCAGCGGAGCCAGACCCTCAGCAGGAGGTTCTGGATGAGGTGTTAAAGGAGCTGCAACCTGGTATACTTAAGGTAGGTGTGCGCCAAGGTCTCCCTCTGCATTGGCTCCAGAAGTTGGTGTCAAAGCCAGGATCTCAACCAGGTCTCCCAAGTCCCAGTTGAATACCATAAGCTCATCCTGCGAGATCTCTGTGGCTGAACTCATACCCATTTTCCAGCAGAGGGGGCATTAGCTGCCTGCCTTTCTTTTTCTCTCTCTCTGGATTTTTTCCTTCTTTTCTCTTCAAAATAAAGTGCCTCATTTCATAGATCTAGATTTCTCATTATCTTCCTTATCCTTTTTTTGCTATTGATTTCCCAAATGCTCTTCTTACCCCTGACCTGCTACCAAGACAGAAATGTCTCTCTGAACATTCCTGAGTAACATTTCATGCTTGAATTTCATGCCCATTTCTTCACAATCTGTCTGTGCCCCTCTTTCTCCGGTGATCTTGGCAAGGGTCCTTTCTTTCTCCCTGTGATCCTGCCTCCGTCTCCTTTCTCCTCTGAAGCTGCCTGGTAACCACCATCTTCCCACTCTGTGGGTTCTTCACCAGTCTTCTCATGTCACCAATGTCACAGGCCAGCTGGGCACTGTGAGTGTATCAATTTTATCACAGGCCAACTGGGCTGTTTGATTCAGTTTCGGATCGAGGAGGCAAAGTTGGGAGTGAAGTAAAGGCAAATTTATTATAGCTTACACACACACACACAACAGTTAACAGAAAATGCAGTATTAAAGAGCTAATAGTAAATAACAGATAACAACAACAGATAGATAGATCAATTCTGTCACAGGCCAACTGGGCACTGCGAGGGTATTAGCCACTGGGCTGTTCAAAACAACAGATAGACAGACAGACAGACAGACAGACAGGGGTTGGCAACTCATCGGTAGTCCCTCAATGCCAGGTACACATCAAGTAATTCTAGTGAAGTCAGGCATCCCTGATAATCGACGCTGTCAGAGGGATTACTGGGGATGGTCCCTTGATCAGGATTCGATCCTCACTCACACCGGGAGCCTGGGGTCTGGGCGTGGAACAGCAGTGACCATTCTGTTCCCTCCTTCCTGCTGCTTACCTGATGCATGCACTTTTTATACCTAGTCTTATGCTAATCTGTTGGCTTTAGAGCCACTCACAATGTTGCCCTATAGCTGTTACCCTATGGGATTGAAAGGTGTTAAAAATTATCATAAAAGGTTACTACCCAAACTCGGGTTTATCCAATAAGCAAATTATAATGCAGCACCTTTAGGTTTGAAATTAACATTGCTCTGTCTAAGCCCCAACCCCTTTTAGGTTTCATTTGAATGTGCTTTCTTGGGATGTGCTTTCCTGGAATGTGTTGGGTATGCCAGGCAGTTGGATACAGTTTATCATCAAAGCTGAACCCCAAGCAGAAACAGTTAGGTCAGCTAATCTTGCATCTACAGCTTTGCCTATGGGGCCCAGTCAGTTCCACGAACAGTTAATTTTATCATTTTGGTTAAACTTATGACAGACAAGTTACATTTGCAGTTTACAAACTTACAAGCTTTATAATCAACTAATATTACCTGTTTAGGCAAAATACCAAATGCCTCTAAGAAGCACATATTTATTGCTTATTAATCCCTCTGGTTCTGGCCATCAAACAGCAATTCTGCCCTTACTGCTGGAGCTTCCTACCATGATTAATCCACTCTCCTCTATTCATTAGTAGAGAAAGAGAGAAGGGAAAGTGAGGATCTGGTCAGAGAAGTGCCCTCACTTATTAGACACAGCAGGCAGTCTCAGACTCAAAAAAGTCTTCCCAAGTCCTCTGCCACAGCTAATTAAAATGTTTCTACTAAGATATCCATTTCAGCTCAACAAGTTCCAATATTAAAGTGTTGTCTGACTAATTCTAGCTTCCCAGCTTGCCATGAGAAACAAATACAGCCACCAGCCAAAGTGATAAACTAAGTAGTCATGTACACTCATGTACCGAGGCCACCCCAAGTTAAGACATTCTGGAAGCCGTTGGCCATGTTGATTTTGCTGCAGGGCATCTACTTGCAAAAAAGAAAGTACTTTATTTTCATTTTTTTTCTCTGGTGGCACTTTCTGTTTTACCCTGAGGTCAATCCTGCAACTTTTGCATGAAGAACTTGGTATGTAAGAGGTTGCAGACTATGGCCCACAGGCTGGATACAGCACAGGAACCTATTGATCCAGCCTATGGACATGGTACTTCATGGTGGCAGCTGGTGCCTATTTCAGGCACTCTCTCAGTACTGCCAGGGAGACTGTAAGGACTGAGGCACAGATGGTCTGGCCAAGTGGGTAGGCCACCCAGACAGAGCCAAAAATGGGAACTAGTGTGCAAGGTACCCAAACCAAGGCAGAATTCCAGAAATGGAGTCCAGGGCACAGGCTGAGACTGGGTCCTGGGGTCAGAGATAGAGTTATCAAAGCCAAGACAGACTTGCAAAGAGCCAGAGCCTAGAAGTATTGCTAAGCAGGGTCAGAAGTCAGAGACCCAAGAGCACAGGATCCCAATAGAAGACCTTCAGGCAGGCAGAACGGTTGGCTGGCTTGCAGCCTGCTGCCACAGGTGGACTTAAACATGAAGGCAGCTATCCCCAGAAGCTAGTCAGGAAGTCCCAACAGTGACCAGCTGGTTAATCAGCCAGAATGGGACTGAAAGAGCTGCAGTCAGCTGGCCAAATCTGTTCAATTAGTCCTGGCTGGGCTGACACTTAGGGTCCCTGACACAGACACAAGGCAGGGGCAACAAGGCCCCAGCTCTCACCCACCTCCCAGCCTATGTCTCAGGGTGGGTCATTCCCACTCCTACTCTGTGTGAATTCTTTCTATGAGGGGTTCCAGTATGTGATCTTCTATGTCCAGCCATGCAATGAACTCTGTACATGTGGACCCTTGCATCTCTGAAGATGCTGGTAGAAGTCCTTTTGCATGCAGCTCATTGCAGGATTTGAGTCTTAACCTGTGCAACTAAGGAAGAGACTGTGACTTTCTTTAAGTTCTTTATCTGCAGCTCCAACTGGCTTTCAGCAAATCAATTATATATTATAGTTAGGGCAGGAATTTTACTTCTTACTCTAAAACTAAATCTTTAATCTTCTTGACTTTTCTGTTTCTGCATTTTGTTTACATTCTTGGGGTTTTGTTTTTTAGATACTTGACTAAAACAGCAAAACTGGGCCCTTTGGTTCACTGCATTGCATTTTTTTTTTTTTTTAGCATAGATGTTGGGTCAATATTTTGAAAAATCACAAGCTAATCAATCTTAGCTTCTTAAAGTTACTAAACTTGCTCCTAGCGACACATAGTTTCAAGGCAGAGTGACTGGAGAGAAAAGTGAAAGCATATTATACTTTATGCTTCAAAGTACCAAGCTTAAAGAGATATAAAGCTTCAGGGTGCCCTCTGCTGGCTAACCTGTAAATGCAAATCTGAAAAAGTAGCCTTACGCATGAGCCATGGAAACACTTTTCCCTAGGCAAGACAGTTTTTTTTCCCAGACTGCCCATTTTTTGTGAACAGAAAACTATGCAATTTATATAATTTTGAAACATACATGTGTGAATCTGAAAGTTATTGGTTGCATATGACAACTTAGCTTTACCTATATACTGTCCCTAGGCTAGGTCCCAAAGTGACCATGCTGAACAAATATGACAGGTACTTAACTCAAACCATAACCTTGAGATCCTTGCTCAGATGCTAAATTTGTTTTTAACTTAAACCAAATCAATAGCTTCCAAGAATGAGATCTGGAAAAATATGGGGTTGGGGCTCCTATTGCAATAATACTTAACATTCTTTTGTTAAGAAGTTCTCTTGCTCCCAGATTTGTAGGCAAAGACTAGAAGTTTTGCAGGGGGCGGGTGTTGTCCAGATGTCTGGGATGTGCATTTTGCTGTCCTCATTAAAAAAAAAAAAAAAAAAAAAAAAAAAAAAAAAAAAAAAAAAAAAAAAAAAAAAAAAAAAAAAAAAAAAAAAAAAAAAAAAAAAAAAAAAAAAAAAAAAAAAAAAAAAAAAAAAAAAAAAAAAAAAAAAAAAAAAAAAAAAAAAAAAAAAAAAAAAAAAAAAAAAAAAAAAAAAAAAAAAAAAAAAAAAAAAAAAAAAAAAAAAAAAAAAAAAAAAAAAAAAGCTAAAATTTAGCAAAATAACACTTCAGAAAAATCATAGCTCATGCAAGCTCAGCAGAGATTTCTTTAGAGTTTGGCAACTAATTTTCTGAGGTAGCGATTTGCAAAGGGTGTGCTCCGAGAGCAATGGAAACATGGCATAGGATCCCCAGGTGTGAGGAGGTAAATGCTCTCCTTCCCCACCTGGCACCCTGTACTTGCCCCAGCTACTCCAGCAGTGCCTGCAGTTGCTCCTCTGCTGCCTTACACCATGCTTCCCCACCCCCAGGCAGCCCCTATGCTGGTCCCACACTGCTGCCAGAGGGTGGGCAGGAAGATGTACAGATGGAGCTGTGCTTTGCAGCCCAACTCATCCCTCCACCCTCCCATGCTCCCAGGGCCAGCAGGGGTGGTCGCCAATGTGCGAGACCCTACAAGAGTAGCCTCAGCAGTAGGTGCTGCCCCCTGTCCTTGCCCCCTGTGGTACAGACTAGAGGTTGGCATGGAGAACAGTGGAAAGAGCAGGGTACAGCAAGGCATAGGTGGCAGAAGGCCGGGGCTAATGGGGCCCAGCTGCCCCTAAGTCAGGGCAGCAGATAGGGCCCTAAGGCAGCCCAGCCACAGGCTCCAGGTGGCTGCAGCAGGGGTGGGGAAGGGCATGCACAGAGCCAGGATTGTAGCCTGGCATGTCCATCACTGGCTGCCCAGCATGGCAGGCAAGTGTCAATCTATTCTGTGAAGGGGAAGGAGCCCTGGTATTGGGGACGGGAGTGGGGGTTGAGAGGGTGGGGCCCCAGCCAGGCTGGGTGGTGGAATGGGCAGGGCTCAGGCAGCTCATCCAGGGATGCAGGGGGGTGGGGCTCCTGCCACTGTGCATGCCCCCGCAGGGGATCTGGGGGGCACATGCCCACCCATCTATGTGGGGCGGAGGCAGCTGCCGCTGTGCTTTGTTCTCTGCTGCAGCTGCCTCGAGAGTGGAGTGGAGCAGCACAGTGCCACGTGCCTGCCGCTGCTGGGCTGCGCTGTGCCCCCTGCCTGCCCCACGGCTGGACACGTGTGGCATTATGCAGCTCTCAGGGCAGCAGCAGCAGGGAACGGGGTGTGGCATGCAGCGGTGGCCACCTCCACCCCACGTGCAGATGGGGAGGGATGTGCCCCCCAGAACTCCACTGGGGTACACGCAGCAGTGGGAGCACCCCATGCCCCTGAACAAGCCACTCGGGCTCTGATTGTCCCACCACCAGTCCTGGCAGAAGCCCCGCTCACCCTGGCCCCTGCTCTTGCCCCCATGCCCTCCCTCACTGGGGATTCAGAAAGCTTAGGGCATGTATAGATGTGCTTTGGGGTAGAGTGGAGCTCTGAACACTGCTCTGATTAAAGCACCTGCAGCATCACGCGTGTTCAGCATCCCATGCTTTATAATGGCGGCAGGGACACTAACTAAAGCTCATTGAATGAGCTTTAGTTAAAGCACCTCCACCATCATTTTGAAACACAGGGACGCTGAATACATGCGACATGGAGACTGCTGGAGCGTGCTTATTAGCATGCTCCAGACGACTCTCACCAGACTTGATTAACCGAGTCTGCTCCTACTTGTGCTAAGCAGACCTGTCACATGTATAGGTGCCCTTTGAAGTTATTTTTTAATAGTATCTCAGCACGGGTGCGATTTTCTCTGGCAGGGGAATTTATTGTTTATGTGTTTTAGAAAAGTGAGTGCGAGAGAGACAGAGACCCACACTTTTTGGGTCTAAGGGTGAAGTGTGCTGCCAATTTTAAATGAAAAACAATAGGTGCGTCTGATATCAAAACTTTGGGAAACACTTTTCTAAGGGTTCTGTCTCCCCTGAACATAGTCTATTCCTTACTGCTTTCATGTTCTGACAAGGTTGTTATGTGCACAGCCTTGTCAAAGAACCATCCAAAGTTCTAATCTAGTAGAACCATCTTTCCAGGAAGGCAAAGATGCAATAACCTTCCCTACAAGAATGCATTTGTTTATTTGATCCTACAATCTTCTTTCTAGAGAAGTCCCACCTGTCTTCAATGTCAGCACCTCAGAGGGGGCTTGCAGGAATTGCCCAAGGGCAGTCAGAACCCCATTCTCAGAAAGCAATAATAGCAAATCAAGGGCATTTTGCTTTTATATCATTTTCGGCTTCTAACTTGATCTTTGCTACCAAAGAAAAAAATTAGAAGTTCTTTCACTGACGTCAGAAGAACTAGGTGTGGTGTTTTAAAAATCAGGAAAAGTGCTCAAAACCTAAGGTACACAGAGGACTTGATTCAAATCAAATCTCTTAGGAACAATTCTCAGACTACAGAATTAAAGAAGACTAATTTTTTCTGGCTCATAGTAAGAAAGGAAGCAAGAGCCAGTCTACATTTGTTTGTGTTATTATTCCCATTAAATTATGCATGCCCTTCAGTATAGACTCTTAAAACCTTTAAACACAAGGGAAAAATGTGAAGTAGAGACACTTAGATGTATGCTTCTTTATGCATTGTAATAATAAAAAAAATAAATAAATAAAAACATTAAAAAAATAAATGGCTGCATGACCATGTAATTAAGGATTGTATCAAAAAGCATTAACACAAGGAGGCTGTATTAAAAGGTGACCTTAACTCTGATATTTTCTAGGTTTTGAGTGCTTGACATAGCAATTAAATCTACTTTTTTGGGGAACAATGTGCGCGCGCGCATTATATATCCATCAAAATATTAAGATTTCACAAAAATGGTTATTTTGGCCAACAAATGGAGTTCAGTCTATTCTATTTCTAGTCAGAATTTAGAGTTCGGTGGAGTACAAAATAATGCTAACCTTACTTATGAAGCACCATAAGGAAAGAAAACTACAACCATACAGAATACTGTTATATTTATTTTAGTAGTTTTCAAAATAAAATCTCATGTCTAATTATCAGTTCATGCACATTATTTCACCAGCCCCTAGTCAGCACAAGTCCCAGGGACCAGCCAGGCAGTTGGGCCCACGTCCCAGCTCGAGTAGGTGCTAGCCACCCATAGCAGAACTACGCTCCTCAAAAGAGGGGCTGCCTCTGCTCATACACAGAGCGTGTGCTTTGGGCACCTAGGCCCAAAGGACGGGGAACTCCAGACACTCTTCTCTACTGTTTGTGTCACATGACTGATTACATTATTCTTGATGTCAGGTCGATTAAACTGCATCTGGCCTACTATACTATTTTCACTGCTCTGGCACTAAGGAAAGCAAGCTGTTTGGGGCAACTCATCTAACCAGCCCTGCCAAAGCTTAGTTTAAATTGGTGGCTTTTTTAGTACCAAGGCCCTTCTGTTAATCCCCTGAATGGTCCACTGCCATATAAAGTTGGACTGACAGTCAAAGGTTTAAAAAAAAAAAAAAAAAAGAAAAAAAATTCTCACCAACATTATAGCTTGGCAAGCTGTTTGAAAACCTGAAATATGTTTCATTTTAGCATAATGTGGAGATTTTTGTAGCAGGGAGATTATTCTGTAGTGATCATGTCTCCTTCAGGTCAGTAAAACATATCACTGCTGTTCTAAGTCTTGCAAAGCGCTCAAGTATTAGGATGATAAGCTCCAATATGAGAATCCAGATAAAAGAAAACAAGAAGTATTCATTTCAGTTTAAGCTGAATTCAGGCTTAGTCAGAAAAAGTCCAAAGTTCACTCCAACATACAGAATTATGTAATGCACATTCTGGGTGAAAGATATTAGCTAGTGATCTCCATCACAATGACTTTAAACCAGCGCAGCTCCACTTAATTGAAAGCAATCGATTCTGGTTTGCAGAGAGTTGAGATCAAAATGAAGTTCAAACAAGTTCAGTTATTATAGCGTGGGGTACGTAATGCCTTGTCTAGAGTTAATTTATAAAAGCCAGCATCTTTCTGAAGTTGCTAGGCAAACTAGCCTTTAACATCAACCAGCAGAATCTCTCACACTGATGTCGAGCTGCCTGCAACATGAGATCCTGCAGCCTCTCTCTCTCACTGGACCTCAGTGAGGCACTTAATTATAACCTCACTAACCATAAATTGACAAGGGCTAATTTTCCTGAATTTTGCTGTTCTTTTCATTTTTATCTGTATAAATGAGGCTTCTTAGGGATAACACATGAAACTAAAAGAATTGAAAAAGGTGGCAACTGCCCCTACCAAAAAGCTACGCAAACCATGCCAAAGTGGCAGGCACCAGGCCAAACACAGATTGGGGAGTCCTCACACTGAGGCACAAGACAGGGGCCCAGAGCTGCCTGCTCCCCCAACTCAAGGTACCCTGCACCCCAGCCGGCTGATCCACAGTGGAGCCCCTGTGCCGAGGCATGAGGAGGCTGGGAAGCAGCCAGCCCAAGGCTGCCCGCTCCCCTGTCTCAAGGCATACTACGTCCCAGCCAGCGAGGGCTCCACAGCACACGGAGATGGGGGAGCAGGCAGCCCAGGGCTGCCTGCTCCCCTATCTCCATGTGCCGCTTCCTGGCTGGCCAGGGCACAGCGTGCCTCAGTGGCTAGCCCCTGCTGAGACACCTGGTGCTCCAGCCAGTGTCATCGTCCCCTGCAGCACGCGAAGCAGCGGTGTCCCACTGCAAAAGTGCACGGGTAGGGGCATGCATTGCGGCACAAGTAGCAGCACAAATTTGTGCCACTATTATTTGTGCTGCTGCAAAGGCACGGGCCTTCTTGTGTGGACCCATCCCTTAAGCACATACTTATTCATTTTCTATCCAGCAAAAAATGTATGTTTCTTATTGTCTAGAGTTGTCCGATGATATAGCAGGTATTGACAAAATTCTGTACAGCACCAGACACGAGTTCAGCAAAGAGCAAATAATTATAACATCTGATGCTGTTTGTGGGAGTTTGTTAAGAAGATCAATAAGGACAGGAACACTTTGCCTTTTCTTTGTGTAGTTTCTCTGGCAACTGAAGGAAATAACATAGGTAAAATTATAGTCCCATCACGCTCCATGTACTGACAGTAATATATAATTGCGCATCTCTCTGACAGGAAAGCTTTCTTAGTATAATCCTATACAATCTTCTCATTCTGTTTTAGGTGTTTCATGATTTCTACAGTTTGCAAAGCCCTGAATAATATTAAAGAGTACTTGAGCTGGTTTTGCTATTGAAGCCCTGGTTTTGAAAGTACATGGCAGGAGTACTTCCGCATATCTAGCAGCTATAATCCTATAGGCCAGGGACAGAAGTTGCACATAAACTGGTTTAAGTGATCAGAAACCAATTTAAATCTGTAATATAACAGAAGTTCAGTGCACATAAACCACATTCAAAGTGGCCGAAACTGGTTTAACATAAACCTGGTTGAATGTAGTATCAGACTTAACTGATTGAGGTCAACCTGGTTTATGGAACTTCTGTCCCAGACCCCTTCCTGGTTTCAGTTAACTCAGAGTCCCCCTGCATCCCAGCATGCTTTGCAGCCCTGAGTTAGGCTGTGCTGTTTGCTCTAGTGAAGCAGGGCTGGCCCCACACCTCTCCTCCCTAACTAGAGCACTATTCACTTCTCTGGCTGGCTGAGAAGGGGGTGGGAAACCCTGCTCCAGACTGCTGGTAACCTGAGGGGAGGCGGGTGGAGTTTAACCTCCCCCTGGAATCCCCTCTCCCACCAGCATGGGATCCTAGCCAGGGTCTGCCTGGCAGGGGGGCAGCAGCCTTTGCCAGGCATCCCCAGCCCCACCCCCAGCCCCCCAGGGCACTGCTCGAGCAGCAGGAGCTGGGGGAGGTAGGGGGTGGAAAGGAGGGAGGACATGGTACTTCAGCTTCTTGGATTTCTCTTTCACTGTCTTTAACAGCTGTTCCTTTTGTTGCATCTCTTTAGTTAAAGCTTGCATGTCAATAGTAAATCCTTCCAGAATGATTTGTTTCTTTGTCTTTTTATTCACCCAGGGTTTATGTCCAGAGATCATCTGAGAGGACCACTGGTCACAAAAATTGTACAAATGCATCTGGTCCACAGAATATATCCTTACTCCAAAAAGCTGGAGCTGTTTTTCTTATCATCCACTTTTCTAGTTCCAATAGTTCTTTTCTCACCAAGCCTGCCATATCAAGTCAATCCAAAAAGGAGGAAGTGCTCCTGATTTCCAGCTTAATCCTGGCTTCCTCCCTTCCTAAACTTGCCAAACTGGTTTAAGTGACTGAGCCTCCAAACCCCTGGAATGGATTTTGCAATCCTCAACAGCTCTAAAGTCAAGCAGCCTCCAATTTCTAAGTCCAGCAAAATGTTCAAGTGCTGTGCACAATATAGTCTCTCAGTCCAGGCAAATTCACTAGTGCCCATCTAGGAACGGCCGACACCAGTTGCCTGCAGCTTCTGGGCTGCGCCGTGCCCCAAACCCCCCAGGGCTCTGCTTGTCCACATTCACCCCAGCCCCTGGTGCAGCAGCCCCAGGAGCAGCCAACACCATGGCACGGTGCAGCCCAGGGGCTGGGGTGTGTGGGGACAAGCAGAGCCCTGGGGGGTTCAGGGCATGGCACAGCTCAGCAGTTGCAGGCAGCTGGTGTCAGCCACTTTTGGGGCCACTGCAGCAGGGGCTGAGGTGAGTTCAGACAAGCTGCGCTGTGCCCCATACCCCCCAGGGCTCCCACTCCCCCCAGCCCCTACTGTGGCGACCCCGGGAATCGCAGAAGCCAGCTGTGGAGGGAACTAATCAGTGGGTGTGGGGCTGGGGGGGTTGTGGCTCTTGCTGCTACATGCACTCCAGGAGGGCTGTGGGCAATGCCCCTTTTTGCACTGATCATGGAAGCCGCCGTTTTTCATGCTTTCCAAAAAAATTAAAAAAAAAAAAAAAAAATCATCACAAAACCGTGATTTAAGTAGGTCCCTTACTATAAGAAGTGTAGATGCTTTCTTCTGCATTTCTTCCAATGAATATAGTGCTCAGTTTCTGACCAGTTCCTCCAGGGATTAGCCACTTTAAAGAAGGCAGATGGACATCAATCATGGTTAGGCATTTGAAGGATCTAACATGAAAAGAACAAAGAACAAAGTGATCTGTTTGTTCTGGGAAAACACCTTTTGAGTTCCCTTGCTGCAGTCAGGTTTCTGCCTTTAAAAAGATTAACTGTGCATATCCCCTTCTGGCAGCTGAGGTACCTTTAGAGCTCATTTGAGTCCCAGACAGACAATTTAGAAGAGAGGTTTCACCCCTGGACAGTGCTGCAGCCATTTGGGATCATATAAGACAAGCATTCAGCACACTGTTAAGCCTTTTTGATAGTTTTCCTGTCCCTTCTTCCACAGCCACAGAAGTCACTGAACCATTTCCATCAAGCCATCTGTGCTAAGAAGCATTTACCCTGGTGAGATTTGTTATGACAGACCAAAGGAATAAGCTGAATATCAAGAATGATTTAAGACCAGCTTATGCTTAAAGTCAAAGCATGCAAGAGTAGGCATCTTTGAATGAAGCTCATCCATCATAGTAAGAGGAGGACAAAAGAAGGGATGATTCATTCTTATCCTAGTAGTGAATTATTCTATAGGAGTGGGCAATTATTTGGGCCCAAGGGCCACATGGGGAGTTTTGGTGAATTGATGCAGTGGCTGGGGTGGAAAAGGAGTGCAGACCCAGCCTGTGGCAGCTCAACAAAACTCCCCATGGGGCTCTAGGTGGGTGGGGAGCAGTATTCAAGAGCGAGAGGGGTGGGTGAGGCTGGGATCATTGGGTTGTAAAACAGTGACAGCCCTGGGGAGTGTGGGGTGCGGGTGTGCATGTGTATGTGTGGGAAGGGGCCTGCCTTGGTGCTAGGTCCTGGGAGCCTGCCCTAGGTTGGGGTGGGGTGGGGAGGGGCAGGGGGCACATGCAGAACTGAAGCCAAATCCCCATGGGCTGGGGCAGGATCCATCCAGTTGAAGCTGGCCACCTACCCAGGGTGGTGCAGTATGGCAGGGGCAAAAAAAAAAATAATTCAGGAACAGCTCTCACCAGGGCTGTCCACAGTGCAGCTGCAGCCAGGTGCTGCTCTGCTCCCCCTGCCTCTGGCAGGCGGGCAGCTTCAGCTGAGCATCTCCAGGGGAAGATGGCTGGGAGCTAGAACTGGAGCCCCACAGGCTCAGGCAGGAGCCACCCCACTGAAGCTGCTCCCCTGAAGTGATGCAGCACAGTGCAGCAGGGGCAAGAGCAGGAGCCACTGCTGGAGGTGGGGGGAGGACAGCAGAACCGAGCTGCAGCTGCACCAGGACCAGACCCATGAAGCTGTGCACACTGGCTGGGGCTGAGCTGTGGGTGCTGGTGGAAGCCGGGCATGGGCTGCCCCAGTGCATGCAGGTGCAGCTTGACCCCACATGGAGCACTGCAGTGGCAGCCACGGACCAGATACAGTCGCCTGGCAGGTTGGATCCATCCTGCAGGCCGTATTTTGCCCACTCCTTTTCTATAGCTAAACTACAAATAAGGATGTGCTTTCAGTTGCATTCACCAATATTCTGATCTATATTTAGTGTCTGAATAGAGAAGACTGAATAAGAAACACAAAAGCTTTCACAAACAGATGCAGAAAGCCCATTACATGTAGCTGAAACTGGATAAAAATATTAAGGTTGCCAGGAACAGAGATCTTCCATTTCCTCAAGCAAGAGAGCGTGACATGACAGAACAGGAACTGACGCCACTTGTTCTATTCTACCTTGCCACCTGCTGCTGCTTTTCTATCCAAATTACTGCTGTTCTAGAATTCCCAACAATTCCACGCCACCCGTACTTTCTCTTTGCCTAACCTCAGCTTCTGCGTATGAAGCTTGCTAGGATTTGTACGTCAGATCAGTCAAGGAAGTGTCAGGAGAAATTAAGCTAAACTGAACATGGTTTGGGGCATGTATTGAACTTGGGAACAAATACAAAGAAGAAAAGCAGTCCTTCTAAATAACCTTATCAAAGAGGCACCAATCCTTCAGCAAATAAACAAAACTTCAGTTGCTTTTGCTTACTGTGTCTGATTGGATTTTTTTGCTGTTATTGTTCACTGAAGGAAATACTTAACTGATGCAAAATGAAGGCAGTCACATTTATCACCACTCAGAGTAGTCTCCCTCCTTGGAGATTTTGCATATCTAGCCGATGATCAGCATATGTACTTGTTTTCCATTACTATCATTTAATAAATTCTTTAAAATCAGGCCCATGTGGGTTACCAGGGACTCAACATTTTTGGAAATAAGGCCGCTTTAGACAGCCGTTTTTTGACCCCTACATCAACATTTAAGAGTCTGTCTAGATGTACAACCTTATCTTCAAAATGCACAAACAGCACTGGATCCTAGCTCCAGCATTTTTTTATTGGCCTCAGTGGGGGCTGCTGCATGCACATAACTTTTCACAGTCAGGCTGCTTTAGACCTGATCTTACACCTGTTACAATCACTGGTAAAGGTCCCATTGTGTTTACTGGTACAACACCAGGCTCTAGATGGATGCCTAAGGTTCAGCTGGTAAGTCTCCGTGTCTGAAAGTGAGTTTGGGCAGGGGTGCTTAAAAATCGCCAGCTTGCAGACCAGACCTAGCCCCCGAGGCTCGTCACATGTACATGGGGAGCCCTGAAGGCCATGACCCTGCATCATAAATCAAGTATGCAGGCCCTGATCCTAGCGGATGGGGCTAGGGAGGGATGGCATAGGGACCCAGTTCCAGCACGTGGGGTCTGATCTGGCCTACAGACTGGCCCAGTACCATTTATCTTAGCTGTGGAGCCAAGAAGTTGATCTCCACTAGTTCAGGGCATCTGTGGATGCCTAATAAGTACTGAATGGGAATTAGCAGGATGAGGACAGGTCTACTAAAGGAGAAGGATGAGCAATACAAGCAGTAGGTTGCTTCCTTGAGGGACACAGCTATGGGATAGATGTGGGGAATAGTTTAAAGGAGTGTGAGGCTTCCTCAGCCTGGCAAAGGGTTTTAAAACCCGAAAGCTTGCTAAGAAAAACATGTTTCCAATTACTTAAGTTGGCATAATAAAAACATATATAGATCAGATTCACCCAAAGAACCTTGTCTGCCTAGGTGCCTTTTGAAATATTTAAGGTTTTTCCATCAAAGAGTTTAAAGGTGCTGTGACTATTCACTATGTACCTTTACACTGCGAGCCACAGGAAACAAGTTGTTTACTGGTGTGTCTATGTGCACACACACACACACACACACACACACACACACACACACACACACACACACAGAGTGAGCAAACATTATGAAAATATAAACATGCTGTTACTAGGTTCTTTGTTCCATTACTTTTCTAAATGATATATACACACACACACACACACACACACACACACACACACACTTATTAGGCAACAACTGATAGAACTGATCTCCTTTCCTATTTCTTCTAAACTTACCTTACTGGTCCATTTTTAAAGAACCTGGTCAGTTAAAGTAAAGTTTGTTTGCTACACATCTTAATGCTTGCTACTCCCAAACATTCATAGATAGATGCTACTTTCCATTTCACTCCTTTATTTTCCATACATGTGTGTTTGTTTTTTATTTCAGCTCTTTTGGGAAAGTTACAATTTTAATGCTCTACCTAGCAAACAAAGCAGGTAGGACACAATGATTCCAAATGTTGGACATAGTCGTCATGCAGAAGACTCAGAAATGCTATGAGATCCTTAGCTCCATGATTCTTTACTTCTGACATAGACAATTTTCAGCAATAAAATTTAGCAGACAATGGATTTGTGCGGAACTCAGTTAATTCTAGATTTTTAAAGAAAAAAGTGGGGGGGAGGGGGAGGGACGGCAGTTGAGCTGTGTGGGAAGCTCCCATGAAGTTGCTACTAGCTTTGCCTTGATGCATTGTTGCAAGGATAATGGTTTCTATAGTAGCAATAATGCCACAAGCTTTCTGACTTCCCTCTACTCACCTAGGTGATCTTTACAAGGGTTGAGGAAGTCCACAAAAGCAGTACAAAATGTGGTCTTATTGTTCATGTTGCACAGGGAAACTGAGCAAACCATATGTTAAAGGAATTGTGAGCTCAGACATGAACTTCAAGACTGACTGAAAGATAGCTTGAAGATGGCTCTTTTACCCTAGCTAGAAGTCCTTCTGCTCACTTATAAAGCAGAAGTATTCCAACACATGCATTTTTATTTCACTGACCATGGAAAAGTTCTGTTAGCAACAGAAGAGAGCTGATCTAAATAAAGTTTGAATTTTTTTTAATTACTAAGCCTGGGTTGCAAGTGGAAAGCTGTTAACTAGATAGTATGAACTAGCTTAAGCACAACATTCGGTGTGGCGTGCTAAGTTTAAGTCTTTGTTTGGAGAGTCAGGTATAAATGCAATGTAAGTGAATGATATTGTGTAATTTTGTGATATCCATTTACCAAATTATATACACACAATTCTGCCCCCATATCAACAATCAAGGTAATAGGGGTTCAAAAAGGCTGCTTCACCTCAGTCTTCTTATACCTCCCAATGACCTTGGTTTGGCTGTCTTCAACAAGGTTCAAAGGAAGCCAGCTGAAGGGCTTGAATAAGTAAGCAGCGCACAGGCATTAAATTTAGGAACAAAAGGCTTGTCAATTTGAATGCCAGACAAAAAAAAACCAACACACCGCGCAACAGCATCTCAAATATCAGGCTCACTGAACTTGGCTCTGTCACCTTGAGTGATAACATACGTTTCCCTGGGGACAAATGTGTATAAGCATGTCCTTATACTGCAGCTAGTTGTCTCTGGGGAATGCCCCTGCACACATGCTCTGGCCTGCAAATTACCCCAGATGGGGCAGGGAAAGTTGGGGCCAGCACCTGGGCTGCCCAGCAGCCTCACCCAGGGCCCTGGGGACTTCCTGGGGCTGCAGTAATGGTGATCCAGGCACACACAGCCTCGCCAGTAGCCGAAGCAAGGCTCTGGCCAGCTGAGCTGCAGTTTTAGATGGCATATGCTGCTGCCATGTGCACAGTGCTGCTGCTTTTTTTTTTTTTTTTTTTGGGTGCTCCCCCTTCAAGATCTCAGGGATTTCCTGTATCTAATTTTACCCCCATGCTGCATATATGCATGTGAACTGGTCCCCCATACTGCACTGTATGTGTTTTAGAGTCAAACACCACAAAGCACATATTCCTGCTCATGGGGATCATGGCCAGAGTTTCAGAAATAAAAAAGTCTGGGAAGAGGTTGATTAAGCATCTACTTTTAAAGTTTCTAAAGCATGCAGATACTTGCAACTGTGACATTCAAACAGCTTTATAGTTCATGGCTTTATCTGTCAGTCTCTACCCAAATAAAGCTTCCAGTTTAGTCAAAAGTATGTTTCTTATGTGAAGGCTGCAGGATCTGACCAGATGTGGGAACCAATTCAGTTGGGATTTTCAAGAACACTCTGTGGGCACATCCCCATGAGTGCACACATGCGTTTCCCTGGGGACATATCTGTAACACTGCTAGGTGTCCCCAGGGAGGGCCCCTGTCATGTGCCAGAATGCATGCAAGTTGCTCCGGATGGTGTAGGGGAGGCTAGGCCCAGTACCTGAGCTGGCCCCAGAAACCTTACCCAAGGTCCTGGAGTCCTCCTGGGGCTGCAGCCATGGTGATCCAGGCATGCAGAGCCTGGCCAGCAGCTAGAGCATGGCTCTGGTTGGCCAGGCTCTGGTTTCAGGTAGCATACGCTGCTTGCTCCCTGTGTGCCACTTGCTTTGAACTTAAAAAAAATAAAAAACAAAAGACAAAACAAACAAACAAAAAAAAGAAGCAAAATGAAAACAAACAAACAAACAGGATTTCCCGCTATCTAAATTTTGCCACCATGCTGCAAAGATACAGTGCGGCAAACCAATTCACGTATGCCACATGCATTTTGTGGCACCTCAGAAGCCTTTGAGATGCTGCAAGCTGCACATTCCCCATTCATGGGGACGCAGCCTGTTGAGCTTTGCTGCCATTAAGGGACAATAGAGTTAATAAAGATTTTAATGGGAGCAGACACAGTTAGACTAATGCTAAGAGAGCTTTTAAAATTTCAGCCTTAATTGTGTCTAGAGTTGCTGTTCCCATCTCCACAATTAAGTTGTAAATTGCTCTTTCCTACTAAATGGGCATCATTTACAGACAGGTTCTTTAAAAAAAAAAAAAAAAAAAAAAAAAAAAAAAAAAAAAAAAACCCCCCCCCCCCCCCCCCCCAACCAACGAGTTTTCATCACTTTATCATTTAAGCATTGATGCCAAGTTACTTTTCAGTGGGCCTTTATGATGGTACTTCTGTTATTAAAACCAACTAATTTACAATTTTAGAAAAATCCCTCATAACATAAATATGCTTTTCTTCAAATGTTATGGACAACAGAAATATATTTGAACTGTAAACAGCAGAGGGTTGCCATGGTGTGATCTTTTGCTCAAAGGCTATTTAGTATTTAGCTCTTTGTGCTACCAAGGATAACCACAGTGGAATCCACAGAGCCCAAAATACAGGAGTGAAACAAATTTTATTAAACATGGCTCAACAAAGTTCTTATTTTCAGAAAAATAATTTGACCTTGCCGGACCAAAAAGGAAGGTATGTACAAATAAGTTCTCTTTGCTACTGGGGGGAGTGGGGGGTGTTGTTTTTTCTTTAAGTATGCACACAAAAGGTATAGGTTACTCATGTTAGGATATACTTTCCAAACAAATATTTGCCATGTATTGGGTTAGAAAAAAAAATTAGACCCAAAGCTGTGTGGGCAGAACAGAAGTAGAGATAGGACTGATTTTCACATTTACTTTACACAAATGTATGGTTGCCCGCATTTCATTGGAATGACAGCATTTAACAGTGCTATTAAGTCTTGGCACAGTCTGAAAGTTTCTGCAGTCGCAATCAGCAATTCTTCTGCTATACTACCAGAAAGAAAAATGTAACAGTGGTACTCATTGTGAGTTTCAGGTTTCAAAGCAACTATTTTTCACAGGCGTATGTTATCACTAACTAGAAGGCATCACTGAAATAGCCTCATCCTGTAGCTAGAAAGAAGCAAAATAATTTTCAGTTTTTAAACTGTGCTTGTTCTAGATGTAAAATGCAAGAAAGACGCTGCTTCTCAGTTATGCTCATTAATTGATAAGCGGGTATGTCAATAAAACCAGATATACAGAAGTACAGTAAATATATTTCATTCATTTAATTTCAGACACCCAGGTTTTCAGGTTAGTCCTATAACATTGGTTAAAATAAAAACTGGTACTTTAAAAGCTAGTAAGGAAGTTGCTTCTAATGACAACTGATGATTTGACTCATGCAGAAAGAAGCATTTAATTCTACAAGGAGTTGCACTAATAATGCAAAGAGCTGAATTCTCTCTTTATTTACCATCACATCCAAAGAAAGAAAGAAAAAAATAAAATCAAAAAAAAAAAATCAAAAAAATTAAAAAATTCAAGTGTGCCAAAAATTTGTTAGACAGAAAACTGATAGGAACCAACAGAACAGACTTATTATGTAAATAGAAAATACTGCCATGTTTTCTTGCATACAACATCCCCTGAAATAAAATGCAGCTTGTTTTTGAAAGCCAAACTTAAAAAAAAAAACAAAAACAAAAAAAAAAAAAAAACAAACCTGTAGAAATATTGTTATGGCTATATAGAGCAAAGATGGAGCTTAATCTTCAGCTGGCTCACCCTCTTTTTCCTGCTTAACTAACACCAAAACCTTACCTACCTTTGAAGCCTAGTCTTCAAGGCTAGGGACAGACATTACACAAACTGGTTTAAGTGATCAGAAACTGGTTTAAACCTCCAACAGAACAGACATTCAGTACACATAAGCCAGTTTCAAAATCACCAAAGCTGGTTTAAAGATAAACCTGGTTGAATGTTGGCTCAAGCCAATTTATGTAATGTCTGTCTCAGACCCCTTCCTAGTTTAACTTCAACCAGACTCCCCCAGCACCCCAGCATGTTCTCTGGGCTGGGCAGGGCTCTGCTCCAGCTGCAGGGCTGACCCTGCCCTTCTTGCTCTATAGCCCAAGCAGGGCCCTGCCCTAAAGCAGACACTGGGCAGCATGGCCCCGTTAAGGCAAAGTGGGCAAGGAGGGGGTTAATTCTTTCCTCCTTTCCCCACCACAGCTGGGGTCAGCCTGTCTGCCAGGGAGCAGAGGGGAGGGGGCTTCAGTGGTGGCCCCTGGAGCTAGCAGACCCCAGCTGCAGGGAAGAGGTTAATTCCTCCATCCTTCTCCCTGCCCTGGCATTGCTCCCTGCTGAGTTGGTTTCCCGGCAGGGTGGGAAGGTGGGGCTCTCCTCCCAGGGTGGGGAGGGCGACTCTGTGTAGTGCTGGATGGCTGCCCACAGGGCTGGGGGTGGGGGGCTCCATGTGATGCTGCCTGGCCCCTGGGGTGGGGGGAGTGGGTGAGTTTCAGAGAGGCAGTGGGAGCACGAGCTCAGCTGGGCAGGGTGTGGATGTGAGGATAGGGTAGTGGGGTATATGGACCCCTACACACTCCCCCCATGGTGTGCAACCCCCACTGCCTAGAAGCAGCAGCAGGCAGGGAGATCAGGGTGCAAGCACAGTGCTGGTCAGTGCTGCACAGAGGGAAGTGAGGGGAGCCTGCTTCCCCCCCTGGCTCCCTGCTGTGCAGGTCCCTGGACTCTGCTGGGAGTGGCGGGAGCCCCACTCCTTACTTCCGCACAGAGTCCAGCATGGGGCTTCTCACTGTGAGTGCCGAGCTGCAGGCATGTGGCGTGAAGCCCTGGTGATAAAGG
>NW_005842006.1:2095457-2104154 GCF_000455745.1 Alligator sinensis
TGAATATGGCCCCCACCCCAGCCTCACATTGGTGGGGGAGAGGGAGGAGGGGGAAGAGTTCCCCTCTGGGGCCGATCAGCCCTGTGTGCTAGGACTCCTCCTGGCTGTCAGGGAGCTGCAGGGGCCATACCCCCCAGCTCAGCTTTCCTATGGAAGGCAGGGCTGCTTTAGCACCTCTGGGCTTCTGACTTCAGAAAAGGCAGGCACATGCCTGCAGTGGCTCAATAGAAAGGGAATGTCTATCCACTTGGAAACTAATTTACTCTCTGCAGGTTAGACTAAACTGCAAAGATTGAATCAATTCAGGCTTGGGCTTTCTGAATGTCTGTCCCTAGCCCAAGGGTGGGTCTCTGATTTTGAGAAGAGCTAGAGTCTCCAAGCCTTTAAAAATAGGAGGAGAGAGACTAGGAGCAGCTAGCAGACAGCAAGATTGCCCTGAGAAAGGTTAGCTGGATTAGTGAAACACATCAAGACCATTAAAAAGGAGAAACTATTAATACCTCTGGAGTGAAGAACAACGAGCCATTAAGTCAACAGGCTCCCTCAGCTGCCTGAATAGTAATGCAACAGCTGTACAGCAGAACAAGAATCAAAGTAGGGTGCTTCTATTCTGGGCAGAAACATCAGCTTCCCCACTTAATGTACAAACCCCAATTTTAGGGGGGCTGATTTTTTGTGGGGAAAGGTGTTGTATGCAAGAAAATATGATTTTTTCTTTTCCTGTGCAGAACTAAAGAAATAAGTTGCTCCTCTTCTGTAACACCTTCTGAATTGCCTTTTTCTCCACTGATTCCTCATTAAAAACAGTAATCCATTTTAACCAAGAACACTAGGTAATATGATTTATTTAACAACAGACCACATCCAACAAGATGTGAAATGCCCTTAGCTCCCCTTTATGCAGAGGTAAAAGCATGCTGTACAGGCAGAATCAGGCCTAACAAACATCCATTAGTACCGAATGTGAATTTCTGGCCTTCTGAACTCAATGGGAGTTGTTCCAGGAATTTTCAAAGCCATGACTTTACTCTAACAACCATATGTTCATTCCAACCAAAAAGAATCAAAACCAAAGTTTACTCCTGTGTTACCAGGGGCTGTACTGAGATTTACTTAGAGCTTTCTCATTGCATAAGTAAAGAAGAAGAAGAAATGTGAAACAGGAGTTCTGTTCATATTTCACAGCAGTCATAATAATTGGGATAGTAATAATAATCTAATGAAGGGCTTTCCTCCAACAGGCAGAATGGGACAATACTTAAATGATATATTTTGTACATCAATGTCATCATCTTGGGCTTATGTATGAAATAAATTTAAGAAAGTCTGAAACAGGAATGTTCAAAAGACAGATAAGCTAATACCCAATACCTCCAATTATTACAATTTAAAACATTAAATGTCATCTTTTGTCATTTACAGCTTTTCCCTCCCCTTTAAAAAAAAAAAAAAAATAGCAAATTTCGCTCAGGCTTCACTTCTATAGGATTTTATTTTTAATTTTGGAAGCAAAAATGTAAGAGGTTAAGACTGTTTCTACAATGCTAATTTTGGGGTCAAAGTTGAGCTGTCTTACCAATACAAAGTGAAATTACCACTGCCACTGCCCTCCTTGCCACTGCTGGGAGCCCCTCAATGCCCTGGCAATGCACCCCTTGCCTGCCCCACAGCAGCGAGGGTCACAACCCCATGCCACTGCCCCAAGGCAGACAGGGGACACTTTGCCAGGGCAGCATGGGGCTTGTAGCAGCAAACAGCTCCCCTGCCTGGCCCTGCTGCACCAGGTCCTGCCTACTGGGCTGCACAGGCCTTGATTGAGGGCAGCAGAGTGGGGAACCCAAGCCAGCAGCAGGCAGCCCACCCTCATCCATAGATCTGGGGGGTATGGGTCCCCCCCCCTTCCCTCTCCGGGAATTTGCACAGCAGCGAGGAGCCAGCATCCCCCACCCCTGAGACAAGCTGCCCATGGCCCCATCCTGCTCCCACCTGGGCCCTACAGCTGTGCATTCCCACCTGGGCACCATGCCCCAGGCACTGCTTGGCTGGGCAGCAGCCCCAGCCCTGCCCAACTTCCTGCCTATTGGGACTTCAATCTGCCCCTCCCCCCAGTTTACCTGTAGGAGCTACTCTCCTGATTTACCTGTAGGAGCTGCCTGGCATCATGTGCCTATGATGCCCCCTGCCTAACTGCCATCCTCCTAGTCCCCTCAGCCCCTTGTTGCAGGCTGGACCTCTGCTAGTCTTCAGAGAGCTCTATGCAAAAGCGCAAAATCCGCATGTTTCTCCATTAAAATTAAAAGCCCATGTTTTTCTCAGGTAAAAAGGGATATCCACATTTTTTTCTGTTGGAAACGGAAAACCTGGATTCCTAGTTATGAGTCCAGGGCACAGTCCCTTACTTCTTAAGTAAGTCTCATGGACCAGTAATGAATGTACGCTGGAGACAAGGTTAGACAAAGGTATTATGGACCCAAATGAGACCACTGGACCACCTGGTCCAGTGTCTTATCATCAGGGCCCACTGTCAAAGGATGCAAGGAACTCCACAATTATGGAAAGCTTGCATGCTGAAAGAGCTTCCTCCTGACTCCCAATATTTAGAGTTAGTTCAGCTTATGCCCTGAACCATGAGGATTTTACATGACAATTTGCAGGCTTAAGCAGCAAATTGTACATACATCCTATTAGCAGAAAAATATAGTGGAAACATTAAAGAGCTTTGCTATAGAACAAGTAAAACTTATGGTGAACATTTTCAAATTTAATTTCCTAACTTTCAACTCATAAATTGATATTTAGGTTCCTAAAGGGACGTTATACAACATGACTGGTTAATGAAGAGTGCACAAGAAAATAAATAGGTTACTTGAAAATTAAAATAAAACCTAGTATACAGCTGAAATATACTTTACAATGCAACAGGCCAACATGAATACTATACTACATAGAAAGAGAAACAAAGGGAGAGGTACCAACACCAATCAGATTATCTGTAGTACATCTGAAGTAGATCTCCTCTCAGCTGGTGTAATTTGAACACTTGCCAGTTTGTACCAACTAATTGTGTTAGTGGGTGTAGACTACATTGCCACTTCACTATAGTTTTGTATTAAATTGATATCAAGTGTAGTCCCTTCATAACTGGGTGATTATGTCATTCCCGGAACTAAGAAAGTTCCCTTAGAATTATTTCAGCAGACTGTGCAGGAGGAAATGAAAAAATAAAGTAATGTTCCCCTATTATGTAATTGTATAAGCTCCCTCTAATGGTGGGAATGTTACTTAGGCAATTATGAGCATCAAGTGCTGAATAATGAAGCCTTGATGCTCATTCACAGTCCCTATGCCTTCAGAGGCACTGGGCTGATTTAGTGTCATATGCTTCTATAGGACATCAACTACAAAGAAAGTTGTTTTCAGCTTATGACTACAAAATTCAATCTTGCAATAGCACAGCAATACAACTGCTCCAGGGCCTTCACCAGTAGGAGTTCACAAGCCAGCATGCTGCCTGGAATTCCTCACACATTCTAAAATTCTCTCTCCTTAAGGCAAGGCTATCCAACCAGCAGCCCACAAGGGATTACGTTGCAGCTCCTGGGTTTCTGCTTGCCTGCTGCTTCCCCCATCACTCTGGCTGCAGGGCTCCCTCTCCCTCCTTTGGCTTTCACCACCTGCCCCTACCCCAGCATAGGGCAGCACCAGCTGAGGGTGAGCCCAGGGCTGCACACAGTGCAGGGGGGCAGACATGTGGTGCAGCAGTGGAGGGGGCATAGGTGCCTAGGGCAGCAGTGGGGGAGGGTACAGGCATGTGCAGGTAGGTGCACAATGGGGCAGGTGGAGTAAGGGCACAAGTGCACAGTACAGAAGGAGGAGGAGGTTTCTGTGTGGTGCAGGAAGGGACTAAAGTGGGGAACAGCAGGCAGCCCAGGGCAAAGGCTCTAGCTCACCCCAGCGTGGCCCACGGAGTTGCAGCCCCTAGCCGCTTACAACCTGAACAGTGCTGCTTTCAGTAATAAGGGACTGTTGCAGACCTCCAGGGCCCACCATTTCCCCATGTCCAATCCACCTGCCAGCTCTCACCCAGCCCCATCTCACCTCCAGTTTCTCATCTGCCATGAGATTCATGTTATCTTGGTTTGTTGGAGAGGCAGTCCCTGGTGCTAGGGGTAATCTTACTGGCTTCCTCCATACTCATCTCTGTCTTCACAGCTAGTTCCACCCCACCTGGGGCCTGTGCTCCCCCCTCCGGCATTTCCGCTTGAAGGACTGCTCCCTCCAGCTTCCAAGCACATATTGAGCTTTGGCGGTTACAGCCTTTGGTTCCCTTTTTCCTCTGGCCGTACCCTCACTCTTAGCTCATGGTCTAAGACCTCAGCTCCCAGGTACTGGCTCTGACTTGGCAACACCCCACCTAGGGCTCCACTTGTACCCCATCAGGCTCAACCCCTCTGGTTTGGACATAGGCAGTGGAAGGCCAGGGTTGATAGGGCTCAGCCCCGCCCCCCAAACACATGATAGCAGGTAAGGCTGCAAGGCAACATGGCTACAGGCTCATGCGTGTGCTTAGCACCCCCCAGTAATTCTTTCTCCCTCCACCTATGGGCTTGGAGCTAGCTTCTGTCACTGATAGTGGGAAGTGCCATCCAGGCACCCCACCTGTGGCCTTCTCCTCTCTCCTGTATCCATAACCTAGCCCTCTGGGGTCAAGGCCCAGATGAAATATAAACACAAGCAAACTACCACAAAGCAAAACATCTCCTTCGCTCACAGTTAACGATGCCTTCAGGCCATATCTTCCTTAGAACCAGCAGCCCTTTTCTCCTAGGTGCTCCTCTCTGCTAAATGCAAGGGTAGATTCCCTCTTTCATAGTCAGAGACTGAGTTTGTATGTTCAAACCCAGCCTTCTTCCAGCCATATGACTGCATTCCCTCCACCCAGGGGCCAGATTTAGCTAATTGCCTCATTAGCCACCTGGCCTTTTTAGTCTTAGGCTCAGTCAAAGACTTGCTGCCCTTCCTGTCCTGGGGTTTCCTGTCCTTCCTAGTACTAGAGCAGGTTCCCTGTTTCAGGGACCTAATGAACTATCATTTTAACTTTGCTTGTTATGGCAGTTAAGGGCACTGACAGCAGAAGTCTTAACCTCATTTTATTCAGTCCCAAGATAGATGCTCTCCTTCAAAGGCACCAATTCAGCCCCATCGTGCTTTCTTCCTCAAATTCTGTAGCCTGTGCTA
The DNA here is from genome assembly GCF_000455745.1 of Alligator sinensis. Taxonomy (NCBI): domain Eukaryota; kingdom Metazoa; phylum Chordata; order Crocodylia; family Alligatoridae; genus Alligator; species Alligator sinensis. Next base: position 2,100,696 of record NW_005842006.1, read on the forward strand.
TTCAGAATATCAGAGTACAGGAACAATAATAAATATTTTAAATATATTCTAAATACATAAACAGTATTAAAAAGAATATTGTTTGTCCCCTATGGGGTATTATATGGAATGATTTGCTATTTAATAGCAGAAATAAATGTGTTCAAATAAAGGAGTATTTTACAGAGTATGTAATCATAGCAGTTGCTATCAGTTTTTGTTAATACTAGCATCTCCATTACATGTTGAAAACATCAGCTTGGATGTTCCTTGAGACAGGAACTACTGTGTGGTATGTGCGCGCTGACTAAAAAAAATGGGTCCCAAACCTGGAAGGCCTCTGTGCACTAGAATGGTAAGTAATAGGGATGTTCAGTAGTAACGTAGTATTAAAATTTAGCAGAGGAAGGATGAGATATTCTTCTAGGCCTACTTTCAAAGAAGTATTAAAGTCCAGATCACTGGAGAAAGGTTTTGTCTTAAATTCATTGTCATGATCTATCATCACTTAATGCTTAGCATTTTAAACATATATAACAACATTTCTAGTGTTTCTAGTTCTGGGATCCTCATACAGAAGGATACCCTGTATCATCAAGTCCATTCTCAGATTATCAAACTTCACTCTAAAACTAGGTTTCTTGCCTTCTCCACTACTACTGGAGATTGGTCCCAGAACCTTATTCCTCTGATTGTTGGACACCTGCTATTCAGCAAGGACAAATGCAAAGTCCTGCATTTAGGATGAAATAACTGCATGCATAAATATAGCCTGGGGAATGTCTAACTAGGCTGCAGTTCTGCAGAGAAGGACCTGGGGGGTTCAGTAGACCATAAGCAAATATGAACTCTTGTTACAAAAAAGGTAAACAAATGCGAGGTGCTGTTAGCAGCAATGCCACTTGCAGATCAAGGGAAGTGATTCTTCTAGTCTATTCAGCGCTGATAAGGCCTCACCTGGAGTACTGCATCTGGTTTTGGGCCCCACACTTCAGGAACAATGTGAACAGATTGGAAAGAGCTCAGCACAGAGCAACAGTAATAATTAGGGGCCTAAGAAGCAGAGTTATGAGGAAAGGCTGAAAGAACAGGGTTATTTAATCTGGAAAAAAACAGATTTGATAACAGCCTTCAAATACCCGAAGGGGGATTATAAACTACCAATTTCCAGTACCCCAGAGGGCACTGCTCCCAGGTGGACCACCTATCATGATTGCACTGCCCTGGATACCTACAGCTGGGAACAACTGGGCAACAGGTGGGTGAGGATGGGTGTGGAAAGGGAGGGAAAAGGGATGAAGAGGGGTAGGAGAGTCAGGGAGAATAGGAATGGGTGGAGAGCTACCAGGCTGTTGTTCCCTCTGCCCTCCAAATTGCCCCCCTTGCTTATATCCTGGAAAGACTCACAATATCAAGTCTTCAGTTGAAGTTTCATGATTTTAACACAGTAGTATTAAAGAATGATGTTGTAGCCAAGATGGCCCAGGAATTATTTAAGAGCAAGGATTTTTTTGGGTGATATCTTTTATTACAGACCAATTGCACTGTTGAGAGAGAATTAGACAAGCTTTTCAATGCTCCACATTCTTCACGCCTTCACCCTTCTTCTCTGGGGACTGAAATTAAATCTGAGCCTTCTCTTCTATGAGCTCTATCTCCGATGATATTTCATACATAAGCAACTTCTCTCAGGTACTACTCTAGAATAACATATATCCTTTAGCTTTTGCATTTATCATCATTATCTCTATTTCTCTTTAGGTCACTTCCATTTCTGTCTCAATAGCTGATGTTGTCTTCTCTTCTTAGCCCCTACCCTTACAGAAAAAAGGGACACCCCTGTCTAAACTTCCCTAGCTACTCCCACACAAACTTGCATTTCTCAGTTTTGGTCGCTGGGCTTCTCTTGCCTTTGGGCTTTTAAGTTTTGCCTGTCATCCATCCATGTTTCTCATTTAAGCTTGGCAGTTAACTGCCCATAAACCATAATCTAAGTGTAAAGGCAATGAAGGGTTTCCTCAGAACTTGCAAGCTCAATGAGTGTGTTTGCACTCTTGGGACAAGGATCTGCAGCAGGCTGTGCACACACTGCTTTCTGCTTCATTTACTGACATAGCAAATTTTTTTCTGCAAATCATCTAGGGCTGTGGTTCTCAACATTTTTAGACTCAAGGCACTCATTGGAAAATGATAGCTGTTACCAGATTTGCCTGTCACTTCTGGCTGCACTCATTTATTAGGGATACATTTCTAGGGTCTTTGTAATTCTATCAATGTGCTGCTTGTGTTACTTGTGTTTCTGTATGGAGCTGTATCTCTCCCTTCTGCAAGTCCTCACCCCCAATGGAGCTATCTTGCAGGACTCAGTTTCAATGGGGCTGGGTTCCTCCAGTCACCAAATCAGTCATACACACAAACACACACAAATTAATGTGACACGCCTGACCCGGCTAGGTTGATCAACATGGACAGGCTGACACCCTCATATGCCAGGAATCAGTTCATTAAGGTAACAATAAAATGCAGTCAGACACAAGCACCCAGGTAAACAGAATACCTCTGAATCCAGCTGGGTGTCTATCTGACACCCTCATGCGCCAGCATTTAGTTCATAAGGGCACGTCTGAGCCAAACTGGGTCAATCAGCCTGTTCAAGCTGAACCCTTATGTGTTTCAAACTCAGCACATCCCAATCTTTTGCCCTAGCTATCCTAGTAGTGGTAGCCTCTTGAGCAGACCCCACAGTATTTCTGGGCATCACAGGGATCTTTTGCTTAGGTAAAAGAAGCGTTGCTGCAGAGCAAGTGGGGAAGGAAAGTAGAGAAGGAAAAATATACCCAGTTACAACCAGTTTGACTATAAAAGTTATTTATTGCTGCGTATATGAAATGTATAATGGTAGTAGTAATAATAGACATGCAAAGGAAAACTATCAAAACAATTATAATACTACCCTGGTTTCACTAAGTATTTGGGGAAACTTAGCTCAAGCTTAACTAAGCTCAAGCTTAACTTTCTTAGAAAAGTTTATTAAAGAGGCCATCCTTAATGGACTGGCCGACGCCAACATCTTAAGGGATAGCCAGCACGGGTTTGTTGCAGGTAGGTCTTGCTTGACCAATCTCATTTCCTTCTACGACCAGGTGACCTATCACCTGGACAAGGGAGAAGAGATTGATGTCATATATCTTGACTTCAAAAAAGCCTTCGATCTGGTGTCCCATGATCGCCTCTTGGAGAAACTGGCCAATTGTCGCCTTGGGTCCTCCACGATCCACTGGCTGGAAAATTGGCTCCGGGGTCGGACCCAGAGGGTAGTAATCGATGGAAGTCACTCATCGTGGTGTCCTGTGACCAGTGGGGTCCCCCAAGGCTCTGTCCTTGGACCCATACTGTTCAACATCTTCATTAATGATGTGGACACTGGAGTCAGAAGCGATCAGAACTGGCCAAGTTCGCCGATGACACCAACCTTTGGGG
>NW_005842006.1:2104718-2106962 GCF_000455745.1 Alligator sinensis
CTGGGATCCTATGACCCCAGCTGACTTCCTGCCCTTTGGGCGGGGGGCTGGACTCGATGATCTTCCGAGGTCCCTTCCAGCCCTGATGTCTATGAAATCTATGAAATAATACAATTCAGGTTCAGAAATCTATGCCTAGAGAGAAGAAGAGAAAAGAGAGAGAGAGCGAGAACTAGGGTCTCACCAGTCCAAGGCACTTGGGTTCCAATGCTGACAGGTAAAATTCTTAGCACAATCCTTGAAGGGAAACAATCTGTTTCTTCCAGCTTCTCGAGAACAACAGTGGATGGTGTCAGAGAGATTTCTTCTCTTGAAGCTCACAGGTTGCTGTTTTTACAGATTTTTATACCCTCAGTTCAGCTTCTTCAAAGTATTCTTTTAATTGTGTAAATAATTGTCTTTTCTATTGACAAGGGATTATCTGGTTTGGAACATCTCAAGAAACTGATCAATAACCAGGAAAAACATAAGTTTTTAAGGAGTAACCAGACACTTAGGAGCCAGCTTGAAATTCTTATGGATAGCAGATATACTGGATGGGATACCTCATTGTTTCTTCAGGAACAATAGATAGCTGTCAGGGTTTTGTATTTTTATCTGTTGTGAATAAGCCTCAGCTTAGCATGACTTTTCCAGATCTTACTGTAGTCTTTTAACAGACTTAAGGGGATTATTGGAGTGTTCATAAACTTTGTGGGGAGGACTTCCACCAGTCATCCTGGGAAAAGTATAACAGCATTTGTGGTCAGGACTCCAATGGGCTGGACGCTGTGATGAACCTTTACCATTGTTCAAATGTTGCCCATACCCTCTCTGACTTGGTCTCCTGCCTCAGCATTCCCTAACCTGGCAACCAAGTTTTAGTCAATCAAGTTTAAATAGGCCTCCCATAGTGGGACTGAGGAATGTACGGCCCGAGATGCCTATTAAACTTTACTTCTGCTTAGTTCTAGTTAGATTGGGGGGGAGAAAAAGTCCATTGTAAATCCAGCAAGCTGGGTGCCAGGGCTCCCTCAGGAACACAGAGCTGACAGGTGACACAGCTCATCGTTTTGATTTGTTTTGACTATAGAAACATAACAGCAATATTTCTTTTGCAAAGAACTCAGACCACAACTGGTCAGAGTGTTTTAACACTGTGGATTCCTATTTGAAATGGATTTCCTATTTGGATTCCTATAGATTCCTATTCTATAGCACCCTGATTGGGAATCACTGTTCTAGAAAAACACTAGAGATAATTGAGTTGGTCTAATAAAAGATATCAGATTTACCCAAAGAACCTTGTCTGCCTAGAGATAATTGAAAATTTACCTGTTTTTTATGATTTTTTTTTTTTCAGTGGAAAACATTTATCAATTGAAACCAGGGTTTTTCACACACATGTATGTTCTAGTTTCAGCAGAAAAAATTCTCAAATTTTAATCCTTTAGAGTTCTACAGTCCTAAAATGGAAGTAACTCTACCTTTCTGTCCAGCCCAAATAACCTGGTGGGAAGACGGACTCTCTGGGAAGATGAGAGGTATGAGGGTCACAGGAACTTTCTATGTGAGATCTGTGAGTCCCTACAGTTCTGATATATTCCTCTCCATAGTGTTAGTTTGGGGGGTTGTCCACCTGCAGCAACCCAGAAAACCTTGTCCATGGATGGCCATAGCTCATACCCATGCTCTGTAATTTCTGTTCTTATTAGGTCAAAGGTACTCCTGATCCTAGCAGACCTTAGGACTAAGGCTGACCAATTTCTGTCCCCAGTGGCTCATAAGAAAGTCATGTGGCTAGCATGTCTAGCCACTTTTGACTTCTCAGCCCAAATGACTAAGGTTGAATGAGAAGTCAGTCCTATGAAAGGGAAGGGAAGGGAAGGGAAGGGAAGGGAGGGCTTGCTTTAGTACTCCCTAGCTTCTAGCCTGAGCCACTGCAGGCATGTGCCTGCATTTCCTGAATACAAAGTGAATGTCTAACCACTTGCAAATCAGTTCAATCGATCCAGGTTAGACTAACCTACAAAGATTGAATCAATTCAGGTTCAGGCTTTTTGAATGAATGTACTTAGCCTTGGGATGTCAAATAAGAGTCTCACCAACTTTGGCACAGCTCAGCCTGAACACAAGGATCCAGCACTGCAGTTCTGTATACAGGATTAGGACCTTAGGTTGGAAAGAATTTTTTTTAACTCCATATGCCAGTACATTCTGACTTTTCACAAAGTGGACTTCATAATTATCTTCATTCCTTCCCTA
>NW_005842006.1:2106975-2124233 GCF_000455745.1 Alligator sinensis
TCCCTACACCCATAGTCCAAAATCTGTACTGATATTATTTTCCTTCTAGAGTAGAAAAATTAAATGATTTTTCGTATTTTTCAAGTGATTTCCATTAAATATTTTAAAAAATGATGCTTTCTAATTAGTAAGTTCTTACTCTTCCTATAAAATCAGTGCAGGTTCCCTCTTCTCATTCCATCACCATTAGGGGATGAAGGTCCCAGTGACAAATTCACCAACCAAAATGATCTCTATGAAATGCAGATCAGAAATTGCTGCTGGATCAATAAAGCAGATGCTGATTTTAAAATATATTTCTTCTCACTACTATGTAGTTTAAATGATCATTTTGGAGAAACTTATGTACTAGAAGTAAGACAATGCATGTTACAGTTCATTGGTTTAAATTCTGCATAACTTAAACGACAATACCCTCTTGTGGTCAAGTTAAAATTACCTGTACGGAAATTTTTTTTTTTTCTTTAGGGAAACAGCAGTTTACATACATTTGATTTTTCCAGTAATATTTCACTGTTCAAATCACCACTGGTTGGATAACTATTAATAAAGAACATAATGTAAAATCTTCCTAGGAATTAATTATACTGCCAGTATCTAGATACAGGACTGCTGAAGGAACCACATGCAACAGACCCCTGAGTCATTTATAAAAATCTCCCCCCTTCCCCAGCCAAAAATACATAGGCACATTAAAATCAGGTCACATTAAAATTCCTAGCACATCAAGCCCCAGCAAACATCAATTTAACCCTATAAAGAATGCCATAAAAAGAAACGCATGATATGTCAGTTAGTCATCTCCTTCTACGGGAATGTCCACTGCTTAGCAATCATAAACATTACAAAGGCACGTAATAACTGGGGGAAAATAGGGCACTATTTGCAAGTATACCTTTAAGACATCATTTTTGTTAAATGGCACTACTGAATGATTTGGGCATGCAGCAAGAAATTTCAGAACAATATCCAAAACAGGATGCTGAAAATTCAGCCTGCTACATATTAATGGTATATAGCTACTTCCTTTTATGACTTCCAAGCCCTGTTCTCCCAGTCCTATACACTGGGCACATCTACATGAGAAGCTGACTGCTCAGGAGCCTGATACTACTGTGCAGTAGCATCATGTAGCAAAAACCGTGCCGAGACGCTACTGTGCAGCAGTATTAGGCTACTGCCCATTAGCGTCTCTTGTGCAGTAACTCCGGGTACTGTACATTCATTTAGTACTTGCTTATACAAGTACTAAATGAATGCACGGTAACTACTGTGCAGTAGTGTCTCATGCAGACATGCCCACTGCAGTGGCGACGCACAGAGGGTGCACAGGGGTGCATGTGCACCCCCTGAGAGCACCGGTGCACCCCCTGACTGGCCACGCTCACTGCTTAGGCAATAGGCGGGGGGGGGCAGGCAGGAGCGCCGGTACCTTGCTGCAAGATCTGATTGATCACTGCAGCTGCTCCCAGAAGTGGCCGCAGCGATCTCCCATGGCCCACTGTGTCCTGAGAAGCAGCATGAATGCTGTAAAACATCTACCCTTCCATGTATAGTCCTGCTCTGCATTGGAGTAAAATTGCAGTCTACTGTTTAAGCCTACTAAGATCTACCCTCTCTTCTCAGTTAGTGGGGTCATAATACTACAGACCTTCCTTTGACTTCCGGTTTCTCTTTAGTAACAGGATTCCACAAGGTGCAGAGTTTGATCATGTGAATCTGTGCAGGATGCCACTTAAATGGGATTCCACAGGTACAGAAGTTTGCATAAGTTTACCCAGATTTGAGACTAGAGCCGCACTTCCACGGAGCACAGCCAAAGGCTGCCTGCTGATATAGAACTAGCAAGGGTTACAGTTTAACAATAACTCCCCCTATGAGTACCATATTGACTTGCATGCTATACACACTATTTCCCCTCAAAATGGGGTGCATATCTTAAGTGGGGAAGCTGATTTTCTGCTCAGAACAGAAGTACCCTGATTTGATTCCTGCTTCACCTGGCAGCAGCGGTAGCATTTCTGTTCAGGCAGCTGAGGGAGTCAACTGGCTCTGCATCCTACAGGCGTTAATGATTGTCTCTTCTTTTTAATGGTCTTCATGTTTCCCTAATCAAGCTAACCTTTCTTCAGGCAATTTTGCTGTCTTTTAGCTACTCCTGGTCTCTCTTCTTCTGTTTCACAGCCTTGCAGACTGTTTTGATCTCTTTTCAATATCACAGATGTACCCATGGGAACTAGTCTTCAGCAGTAGCTAGGGTTTCAGCTTTGGTTATTCAGGAAATGGAGGGTCAGTGATTTGAAGTTTAGACTCTGTCCCTGGTCTATGGAGCCATAACTCTGAAAAACAAATCTTTTTTTTCTTCATCCTACTTTCATCAAAACAAGATGCATGTCTTATTTGGGGGAGTGTGCTATGCAAAAAAATACAGGGTTGGGTTTTTTTGGTTTTTTGGTTTGTTTTTTTTTTACTTATTATTAACTCACTGAAGAAATGAGGGTGAAAAAGTCTTGAATGAAGACCAGCTAGCGGCTGACAAACCAGCATTGGGAGAATACATAGGAGTGGCACAAAAATTATACTGAGTTGTCTGAGACTCTATTCTAATATTTCAAATGGAAGTCAATGGTGGTCTGCTAGTGAAACCAAAAAAAAAGAAAAAGAAAAACTTATTTGGGGTCAACCACAAACCCTTCTTTTTTTGGTTTTTCCCAGGAAAGACAAAGTCGCCAACCAACCCTAAACTTAATTTGACCTGAAATGAAATATTTTGTTTTGCTTTCAGTTTTTTAACCCTTTAAAAAAAATTAATCTTTTTGCAAGTTTCAAAACAAGAACATTTAGAAATTAAAAAATCAATTTTTTTAAGTGAAACAATCTGACTTTCTGAAATTGTTCATTTTTTTAACACCATTCACTGAATTAATATTTGTGTATACCATGAGCCCCCCCTTATTTTTCATCCAGTGAAACTATTCACTAGGGGAAATATACAGCGAATTCAATTTACCAGGCAAATAAGGCAGGAGGCAGTTGTATGCTTCCAGCCTCCAGTTAAGTGTATTAGCCACAGCATGTCCAGGGACTTTTAGCAGCCAGTGTCCTATTTTCTCAAAAAGCTATAAGAAAGTAATATCAGTTCTCCAGAACAGATTATTGATTGTCCAGGGCTGCTACTCAGTTGTTTTCTTTCTTCGGCCTAAAATTAAGAGGCTTTCAAAAGTGTAAAACTAAGGTTGATTCACAGAAGGACCTTATTTTAAAGCAGATTAGGAGTACTGAAGCTGTGATGATCCAGAAAATATTCAAGAAGAGGTTTCTTGGGTAATATCTTTTATTGGACTAGTTAGGAGAGATATTAGAAAAGCATTTAGACACAAAGTGAACTTCCTCAGGTCTGGGAAAGAAGTCCTTGCTTATTTTAAAGAAAAGGCAACTCTGTCTTAAGAAGAGTAGCACAAAGTCAAGATCCCAATAGCTGCTTCCATTAGTTTCTACTCCCTTATCAATGAATATTCATGAGCAAGCCTGGTTTCCAATGGCAACAGTAAACACACTGGGGAAACCAGCAGTCATCAGGGGGTTTATTTCTGCTGCACAAACAGAACAAAAACCTAAGCCTGACAAACTCAACATCATTCTCTACAGCAGACTTTGCTGCTAGCTCAGCACCTATCCTGGGGACTGGGAATGCAACATGGAGCGTGGTCTCAACTGCACCCAACGCTGACTGGTCTCTCAAGCTGAGCATTAGGATTTGCTGTTTACAGCCAGGATCTTTATTCTTCTAACAAGTGTTCTTTGCAAAGTTCTTGCTATAGTGAAGCTGCTAGTAGAAAGTGCTGCTTAACCAAAGGGGAAATAAAAATAGTACACAGTCACAGTTGGAGCTGTGCTTTTACTTGCCTAGGGTGAGAGGAGAGAGAGCAGTGGGGTGGATGAATCTGGCAAGCATCTCCTCTTAACCTACCTAGTGGTGACACCATCTTACATGAGAGTAGATACACACACAATGGGGAGCAGATCACCTGGATTCAGAAACACCTCAGCTGGGTACCAGTTATCAGCAACCAAATCATTGGTGGAACTGGCCTCATCCTCATCCTCATCTCCTGCTTTCAGCAGCACCCAGCTTGGAAGAGCTGTTACAGCCACCAAGGCAGCCCGGGCCCGGGAGGAAGAACAAGTAGCCCTGCAGCAGGACCAGGTTCGACAGGACAAAATTTGGAGGGAGTTTGTGGAGGCCGAATGGAGGGGAAGAAAGTGTTGGTAAGTACTTTGAGTCCAACATCACATTCTCCTCTTAACAGTGCTACTGCAGCTCCCCACAGACCAAGGGCCTAATGCAAAGCTCGATATATCAATGGAAAGACTTGCACTACATAGGCTTTTATGAGGCTGTGAATCCAGCTGCTGCTAAGACCACATTTCTCCTCTGTTTTCTTCATTTTTCAAAAACACACAAGTAAAGTATTTCCTGTCATGTCAGGCTGGAGCTGTAATGGAGGTGCAAAGGGACAGCATGCTGGATACTGCTCAGCTTTACGTGGAGGTCCACAGAGCCAGGCTATGTCGTGACGCATTTGTAATTTATCACAGAGAGTGATATTATTGCTTGTCCTCTACTACTTGGAAATGGCTGAAATAGAGCCTGGACAGACTGTCCTGCCAAAAATTACTGTATTTCAAATCCGTAAATCTCTTGCATGCCACAAACCCACATGCAAACATACACACAGGGAAAATCCCATTGTTATGAATACATCAGCAGGGTGTTCAGCACATGCAGGTCATAAACTATGCTTTGACAGACGGTATACACTGCTGAGTTGAAAGAACCAAGCATTAAGATGCCTCTCAGAATATCTGAATTCAAATCTCTGATGTGCAACATAAACAGGCTGGTTACAAGAATGTCCGTTGTGAAACCAAGATTGGCTTGAGTTGTAATTGTATGCCAGCCTTACCCAGGTACCAGGGAGGAAGGAGAGGAGAAGGCGCTTGGATGGATTTAATAGGAATGAGGAAATACATCTTCTGGTAACTTATCTTACTCCTCAGCTTCTTGGAGTAAGTAAAAACCATGTCAGTATTTCTTTTTTCAGTGACATACTTTTAATTTTTTTGTTATCTCTCCTAGAGGCAGAGCTGAAAGAAATATCACCAGCTGTTCCAGATCCACACCCCCCACCTTCTACATACATATACATGTGTGCACTCATGTACACACATACACACACACAGAACACTTAGGATAAGAGAAGTCCTTTGCCTGCTAGTGGCCTGACAAGAAAACCAGACTGCAAGTGAATGGGTTAAATTGCAGAGGCCCAAGCTTTTCTCTATTGCTAGTACCTCTGGATACAGATATTGTATATATGCCCAGAGCAGTGGAGACCCATAGTTGGGGCCTCTCTCAGTACAGGAATGCAAATACATATAATTATCCTTGCTATTATAGTAATTATCATTGTTATTTTATCAATGCCATAATAGCACTTTCCCTCCATAGCTGTTGTAGCACCTTACAGAAAGGTAAACTTTCACTGTCTCCATTTTCAAGATGCAGAAACTCAACACAGTCTGTAAAGGGATGTGCCCAGAGTTATATGGCAAGTTGGTAGTGGAGCCAGGGAACAGAATCCGTTTCTTGATTCTCAGTACTAGGCTTGTATCTCTACTGCTGGATGCACAAAACATTGTTGCAGGTAGTTGCCCTTACTTGCTCATACAGCTTGGTCTAGATCTATATTAGGGGCTTCTGCCAACATAGCTGGGTTGGCCCACACCAAGGAACCCAGGCCAGAAAGACTTCCTGGATCATGGAAACCAGTCCCCAAGTACAGAAACAGGAGCAGAGACCAGATTCCCGGCCTTCTGCTACTTCAGCTGAGTGGCCAAGCTACTTGGCTACAGAATCATGCTCCAAGAGAAGGCATAAACCTGATAGCTGTGCTGGCAATAACCCCTAGTTACTGTGTAGGCATAGTAATACCACCAATATTACACTTGTACCAGCGTGGCTTTTTCACTTCAGAGAGGATGCTTGGAGGGAGGGGCTGGGCAGGGGAGAGGCGGGTAGAAGAGGAAACACAGTCATAAATTTCAGGGCTTTATTGTAGTGTTTCCAACAACTCTTGCAATGGGATTTTTATCACAAATCTGAAAATCTGGCCCTGACTCAGCATCAGGTAATGTCTATCAAGAGGACACATCAGCACATTGCCTGGCATCACACGAATGCAGCTCTACTGCTTCTGATGCAGGCGGCAACTGTCCCTTAAAAGACCAAATTCCCTCGTCTGCCATGCTGTATTAAGGCATCTACACTAGCTGGCACCAGAAGTGGCAAAGTCTAGTTTCATTGCCTGTCTGTAGAGCATCCAGGACAGTGTCCCATATTTTGCTTCCACAATGTTGCTCACTTCAGATGAGCATGGTATAAGAACTTGAATGATTAGCTTGCAAGTAAGTTGAATACAAATTCAAAATTGGATTCATTCTAAGATGAAATTGTAGTTTGGTTCTAAAAAAAGAAGTCTGATTTTATTATAATGGTCAGGTCCTGTGACTTAGGTAAAAGAACCTGGCATTATGAGAGAAGACAGAGGGAGAGAGAGAGGGGAGGAAACAGCCTCCAAAATATGATCTATATTAAAGGCGAAGACACTATCATCATTATCTATTTCTGTGGAATGAACAGTGTTTCCTCATAACATACAAGTAGAAACTCTTCTTTTTATTATTCAATACACGTACTGTCTCTTACTATGCATTTATACACTGTGACTGGGGTCTTCCATTAATGCACCCTTCTTTTCAGTAGGACACACACAGGAATGGCAAGCATTTATGGTTAAAAAACTAGCCAATTCTGACACTGCATCTACTCAATTCTCTTTTAGAAAGAAAAACCAAAAAGTAATGGATTGTTTAAAATAAAACTGCAACCAAAAAAGAACAGTGATTCTGTGATACAGCATTCAGTTGATTTACAAAAATAGAACATAAAAAATAAAGTACCTAATAGGATCACGTCACTAAAGTAAAAATCTTGGGTTCTATTTCTAGGTACCAAAATTGGAGTTTCCTGAAGGACTATGACCCATTGGTAAGTTAGAGATAAACTACTAACTGTAACACAAGTTCTCTTTTGGTTTGTAACAGTTTGAAGTAGGCTAGCTTTTTTAATTGAAACACCCTCGAATGTAATTTGTCAACTGCTTTAAGATTAAGAGCTGGGAGTAAATATGAGATGTGAAATGCCAGTCATCTGCTATATTTGTGCTAAACAGATTAAATGCAACGTGTGGGTTCTAGTTCTCTTTTAAATAATTAACAAAGCCCATAAGTGGGTAAGCATTTAAAAGGAAGCTGAAACATATATAAAAAAAGAAAAAAAATCACTGCCACAATATGGCCACATTCTCTTTTGACTGATAGCCTGTGAAATGTTGAAGTCAATGAATTTTCCTGGAATGTCTTGCTCCCATGAAAGTCAATGGTAAAAAAATAACATTGATTTCAAATGGGGACTGTAAGTCCTGACTGCAAACAGAATTGTGTATTTTAAGGGGAAGGGGGTGGGATGGGGAGGGGGGAGGTATTTTTACAAAAGTGCATCCCAATTATTTTGGTCCCAGTCCTTCAGCCCTTCTTACTCCTCACTGGAATAATTGAAACCTCCTTACTGAAGTAACTGGGAAACTGCCTACGTAAAGTCACAGGACTACCCGCCTTTATACTCTAAAATAACGAATAACAACACAATTAACCAGTGGACAATTCAGTGAGACAATCTGAAACTGCCTTCTGATGAAAGCTGTACATAAAATGCTGGGTACTCAATTTAATATTTAGAAAAACTGTCCTCTCTCTGCTCTGTTGGAGATCATTGTTTGGGATTTTTATTCCTTTCAACAGTAAATACGGGTCAGTCTTCTCAGAAGATGATTGGATTCTCCTTGATTTCAGTTAATGATAATTAATTGTACTGCATCTACACAGCATGTTCACATACATTTAGTGAATAAGACATAGGAGAAAATTTCCAAAATTCTTAATAACTTTTCCAAAGTGATTTGGGCACTGCAAAGCTGAAGTCTCTTTTGAAAATGGAAGATACATGTTTTTGAAAACATAATCTGTAACACTCTTTTTATGTATGTTACCTAGGGCAAGAAAAAGGAGCAGAAACCACTGCCAAAATTTGTTTCTGTGTTTTCCGAAACAATCCCCAACACCACCAACCAGACTATCGGCAGCAGAATGAACACTGAATTGGGCAGGATGCTAGTGAACATGGATTATTTCATCAACAGTGGAGGACGAAAGAAGAAACTTGAAAATGAGCTTCAGCCTTGTTAGTGGTAGAGAGAAAATGCCACCAACATTTTTTTGCAAGAATCCATATTAAGGAATGTAGTAGGTGGAGTCGTAATGCATCAAATGTTTCCCAGAAAGACTGGTATCATTGCTCCACATGACATTTTTTCAAGAGTAAAAATGAACCTTGTTCCTGAAAGCCTTTTGAGGAAGTCCTGTTTTCACTTTGGGGGAGAGGTCAAAGCAGATAAACATATGTATTATTCATACTACAGGGCCCAATCTTGTTCCTATCACAGTCAAATGGTAATTTTGCCATTAATTTCAGAGGGAACAGGAGCCAGAATGCATCTTCTGCTGCATGTTTTTATCTACTGAGTACAAACAACAAAGGGAGATCCTAAAATAACTAAAGAAGATCACAACATCTTGCAGAATCATATTCCTTTTTTCATTTTCAAAAATCATTGGGCTATAGTGAGGCAAGTTGTTGTTTTCTGTCTACTAATTTTAACAGGGAGCTGGGGACTGAACAGTGTACAGGAGAGGCCAGTCCATAGAAGACTGATAGGCTGCAGGCACCCAGTGCAGAACCAGAGGCTCTGCAGTAAGGCAATAGGGCAGAATACTTATTGTGGTGCTGGTAGCACACCAAGAATACCGTAGGACAGAGGAGAAGAGGGAAACTGCTAGTGCAGAGAACACCTGCACTGGATCAAAAGAAAGTTCATGATTCCCAGGCTCATGGCTTGGTCAATATATAACTCCAGGCTGAGGCCAGAGAAGGAGGTTGGCTCTGCAAGCTGCCAGGGAAGGAGCTCTGCATGACAGTAACTGCAGCTGAGGGACTGCTGGGGAACTCCACTGCCCTGCTGACTGCAACTGTGCTGGGCACTTCTAGTTGAGTTACAGCTGGGGGGTTTACCTTTTTGTTGTGGTTATTACAGGTGGACTGTGTTGGTACTAGCAAGGGGAGCTGGAGGCCCCAATAGTGCCAGGAAGGCACAAGGAGCCTTGGGCTTGCCATGGCAGGGAACAAGCTACAGTCTAGCCCATAAGAGGCAGAGGTTGGAGTGGGCCACATGTTGACCTAGGGCTGCAAACCCACTGGCACTTTTAAAGATACAGAGGCCATATTGAGCAGGGACTGCGACCCTGCTGCAAGCCTGCTATGCCCAATTAGACATTAACAGTTAACACCTTGAAGGCATGGGTGTGGCTAGATGGGAGGTTGGAGACCATGAAATTGACCCATAAGGCTTAAGTTTCTAGTACACTGACCAAAAGCAGATCAGAAACTACTCTGGGGCCTGGGCAGCCTCCCTGTTTCCAAGTTAAATAATTCCAGCAAGGCATGGCAGGAAAGAGAGCTGCAGATAAGACTAGCCCCCAAAATCTAGTCTCACACCCCTATAAACATTCATCCTTGAATTAAAGAGATTCGTAGCTCCTGGAGACCTTGGCTGTGAAAGTAGACCATTGTCACAGTGAAGGTGACATTTTCTATAATACCTAGAGCCATTTCCTTAGTGGCCTTTGAAAGTAAAGAGCAAAACTTTGGTTTTGATCTGGTGTTCTATAAGGATTCAGAGTTGAGCAGAGCATTGGGGTGATGCAAGGAAGATGGCCATTTTAGAAGCCAATTTTAGCTTTTTACAGGTAGAATGATCAGCCTGGAAGCATAACTAGGGCAGGGTGACTGAGGTACCATCCCCGGATGCCAATTTAAAGGGGGTACCAACAACACCCAACATTGTACCACATCCCTGCTCTCTGGTGCTTGGCACAACCCCTCTCCCCTTGCTTTGCTCAGGGCACTGAAATTGCTTATGACTCTGGCTCAGCACCAGTGAAACAGATTAAATCTACTGAAGACCGGGAAGCCATGTAATACTGAAGCATGGTTTATCACCTGAAGCCATGAAGTGCTCTAGTCAGACTTAGGTGCAAAGATTTTTTTTTTGCAGTTGCAGCTATTTCAGACTGTAGCATGCCAGAACTTAGACAAACTTAACAACAAGGAGCCAAGTCTCATAGAAAGTCGATGGGACTTCAGAGAGACAGGGGGATAGTTGGCATATAATGTTCTCTGTGCTAGGGGTAAAGAAACTGTAGACCTGGCAGTAGGTGACACCGTCACCTACTGCCATTTAAGGCTCTGCTGGATCTAACAGGTTCCCTACTAACTTCACATGTTTTAAGGGTGGAGGAAAGGACTGAACCTTTTAAGGTACCACAGTAATGCATTCTGGAGATGGAGGAACACAACACTGCAAATAGGTTGGAAGGAGGACTGCACCATCCAAATGCTTTGCCATTAGCCCTTGATGGGACATAGTTCTTATTCAACCTTCCGTAACATCTCAGTTATAATTTGTGAGGATTTTGTAATTCAGTATGAAAGCATTTAAATTGATATGGCTAGCAACCTCCAGATGGCACTCCAAACCCAACAATACTCTGGAAAAAAATGGTTGCAGCAAAACACCATTAAGCAATGAGTGGTTAAAACAACATTAACATAGATAGTGGGTATGTCTACATGAGATTCTTTACTGTGCAGTAGACTAATCTACTGCACAGTAAAGCATCACTATGTAACCATGCACTGAGCTACTGCACAGTAGATTAGTCTACTGTGTAGTTTTATACTACCTGTAAATACAGGTAGATTTACTGTGCAGTAGCACATGGTTACATAGCTAACCTGGAGCAAATTGCTCTGGGTCAGCCCAGACAGCAGAGGGAGGAAGAACAATCCCTCCCTTGGGAACTGCCTACTGCCAGGGCCAGCTCTGATCGCAGGACAAGGTGGAGACAATGTCCTCTTGCTACTGCAGTAGGCAGGTCTGGCCCCCAGCTCCAAGGTCAAACCTGGGGACTGGGACATTGCCCCTGCACTGGGAGCTGCCTGCTGCTAGGGCCAGCTCTGGTCAGTGAGCCAGGCCAGGACAATGTCCGCTGCCTCTGCAGCAGGCAGGTCCAGCCCCTAGCTTCAAGATCGAAGATGGGAACTGGGACATAACCTCCTGCAGCAGGCTGCTCCCTGGGCAGGGGGCAGCTCCCAGAGTAGGAGGCAATGTTCTTGGAGCCAGGGGCTGGACCTGCCTGCTGCAGGGGCAAGGGGACTTGTCCCCTCCCAGTTCTGCAATCAGAGCCAGCCCTGGTACCAGGAAGCTGCCAGGAGCAGGGAGCAATGTCCCAGCCCCCAGCTCTGATGATGGAGCTAGGGGTTGAGAGCTGCCTGCTGCAGGAGCAGTGGACATTGCCCTGGCCTAACTCCATGATCATAGCAGGGGTTGGACAGCAGGCAGCTGCCTGGGGCAAGGGTGGGGATGGAAAGGCAGTTGCCCTGAAGATGGGACAGTTCCCCCCCACCCCCTAAAGTCCAGGCCTGACACTGGTGCCACCTGCCAGCCCAAGGGAGTGTAGAGCTCCCTGTGGCTGCCATATAGTAGCCAGGCAGGACAGGACTATCCCTGCCCTGAACTGCTCCTGCCAGGAGCAAATTTGCTTCTGATGGGTGCACGCTTACTGTGCAGTATTTTACTGTGCAGTATTTTCCTGCGCAGTCAGTTTTCTGAGTATTATTTGCACATGTAGACATGCCCAGTGAATCATATTTTCAGTTCAATGGAGTTACTCTGGATTTATGAAAGCTTACTGAAAGAGTAGGTTTACTCTGAGCACAGAATTTTTTTTTTTCTGAACTGGATCAAGCAAAATAATGTAAAAGTAATGTCAAGGGATTTGCAGCAAAAAGTCAGATTTGTTTGTCATTTAATTAAAAGTGTTAATGGGTTAAAGTGTTTAGCTGGTGAAAAGATGTAAGGTCTTTTCAGAATTATTTAAATTTACTGCTGGAATGATTAGTTTTTCATCTTCAATGTATGTCAAATCAGGCTTCTTTATTCCAAAGTTTTGGCATGATGGAAGTAGGTGAAAAAACATTTTACATCTTTGCTACTTGCCAATGAGAAAATTCCAAAGCTGTTTGTGTCTAATAAGGGAAATGACTTTTCAAGACTATCTAGTATTAGAGAGGATGTGGAATTTGAATAGATATAAGACTTAATCCTAAGGGTTCTGCTTTAGATGAACAGCTGCAACTCCCACTGAAATTCCATGCACAAGTACAATGAAGTATATAGAAATCAGATTATTCTAGTTAGTGTACCCAAGAGCGGATTTGGTCCATAAAAGATTTTTGTTTTTATATAGGTGTCAAGGAGAATGGAAGTTAGATCTGTATAAAAATAAATTTTGTTTAAAAAAAAAGAAGCAAGCAAGCAAGACTTGTTGTTTTGGTATTCTAGCTGAAATTAGACTATATCCCTAAATAGCATATTAGTAATCTCCATAATTTTTTGAAATTTTGAAGTCTTCTATTTGGCTGTAAATGTAAGAATAGCATCTCTAAGAGCGTGATTGTGCCCACATTCTCACACAGACCTCCTGAAATCAGTAACTCGTCTGAAAAGTTTGTTCCAATACACTGTGCCAGCAAGCAATGAGAACACTTCTGAAATGTCACACTTAGACTTTCTTTCCGGGCATATGGCTGCAAGTCACTGTAATTTTCTTCCAACAAATGTTCATGTTGTTTTCACTTACAAATAGAGGGCCTAATTCTGCTTTCCTGACCCAGGCAAAGCTCCTGCTAAAATAGACAAGGTCCTCTATATCATACTTATATGATATAGAGCATGTTTACATGGTATGAAGAAGGGTCCTGATTGTATGCAAGTAGTTTTACTACTATACTGTACTTTAATGAGACTACTCACTGTTGTAAAGTTACCCCCATATGTACATGTTGGCTGGATGAGGGCCTAACTTACATTTCGCTTCTTAAAACCCCTGGTAAAAACAACAGTTTTACAAAAATCTTTGACCAAGTTGTTCACAAATTTGTAAGCATGCCTGAGTTTGTGCCAAAACATACAAGAATTTTCAGCTTAATCAGGAAAGTGTGCAGCCATAGAAAAATAGAACTGTGCGGCCCAGTTTCAATGTGTGATCAAGTTAATACCTTGATTTTATGATTAAGCTAACTGAAAAGAAGATTAAAAATGGCTTTGAAGTGCTGGTAGGCAACAATTGGATATTAATAGCTTATTTTTCCCCAAAGGTGCTGAGTGCACACAACTCCTATTGAAACTGATGGGAGCAGCAACTTTAACAAAAAGCAGGCGATCATGCTTTTCCATTAACAAATGTTTCCATAAGGAAAATGATTGTTTAGAAAATTACACAGACATATCAGTTACAGTGCAACCTGAATAATCTGAATGAGTAAGAGGTTGCATGGAGCTGGAAAATGATTTCATTTTTTTTTTTTTACCCATTTCACCAGGGCAAATTAGTCTTCTCTGGGCCTTGGGCTGTGGTGACGAGTTAATTTAAAACTACTTGGGGTGTTTACACTCTAAGTTGCACTACATACAAAACCTAAAAGTAGTGGGAGATCTAACCAAGACTGCAACTGTGTTTGCAAGTAAGAAAAGGCAGGTGCAAAAGCATAACTGTAATCATCATCCAGTTGCTTTCTCAGTCTAACAGTACCACTTCTGCTGAATCTTAAACTTTAGCCAACTAAACTTCATTTATAATAATATACATTTTTATATAGAAATTCAGACTAGATGATTAGGACTTTAAAAACTATGAATAAGCCATGGAAAAATAATAACAATATATCTTGTACATCTTGAACTGTATTGTGAACTTTTGTAAAGTGTTCTTATGGTACACAATTTTACAAGCTTTGTCATCAGATCCCAAATAAGATGTTAAACATTAGGACAATTATTTTTCCATATTTTGTATATGCATATTATTTGTATAGTTACAAAACAAATGAGTTTAGAGTAGCTGCATCATTCTTCAGTCTGAAAAGTATTTTTTGAGCACTCTTACATTAGTTCTACCAGGTGCACTCAGAGTTTTTTAGTACTCCAAAACTACACATTGTGTAGGTTCTCATTTCAGGGCCTGCTCATAGACAAATAAAGAAAATATTTTTGTGAAATGTACAGTATATATTTAGCAGTACCTTGCCTACCGTATATGTCTGGATTTGTTATACTTTGCCATTTTATAAGGGTAGAAATATAATTCTCCAAAGGTATTCGTTGAAGATTTTCCATAAAAAGTTCTAGTTTAAGGGATTTATTTCCCCTGTAGCTCAAAATATATAGCAATATTGGTGATGACTGCAAATTCAATCATGTTTCTTAGAAAAGCCACATAACTTCCACTCTTTCTGCCTTCTAAATTTCTAAGTTTCAGACTAATGAGATCCACTTCACTTCACAGAAATCATTTCAGTGGGCACCATTATGATATGATTTATCATGGAATGACCAAAAAAAAAGGTTACATGTCAGCACTCAGATGCCAAATTGCAATGGTCTGTGAATGGACATTACATATCTGACTCTTTTTGGCTTGCCACCCACCTGTATTCACTACTGCATGTAAAAGTATAAAGATCTGAATTGAAGCTTACCTTCTAGCAGGCTACTATTTTAGTCATTTGTGCAAAGATTTGTTTTGTTTGGGAGATTTTTGGTTGTTTATTTTAAAATTGATAACTTGCCATGGCCCAAGCAGCCTTTTAAAGTCCCACCCAGATATGACATCCCTAAAATGTTTAGGTAATCCAAGGGTTTCTAAGTTAAAAACTCTTCTAGCTCTTTTAAATTATTTAATTCTATTTAGTACCCCTGCTCTCTGCCAGTCCTTCACAGCACCCGACGAAGCAGGCAGTCACTTTAGAAAGCTTATGCATTTCTAAATGAGTTAATCGCTAAGGGTGTCTATACTTGTGCTCTGGGCTAGGAGGGGGTGCTTTAAGAATGGCTCCCAGACGGCCATTTTTACTTTTTTAAAATTTTTACTTGATGTTTTTGCACATTAAGTTCTTCTCACAAAAACAGCTGCTACTTAGCAAGCCATGTTATTTCAGATAACATGTCCATCCTTAGCATGACTTACAGACGCCAGTGTAACTGCTCTGGTGAGGATGAATGAGCCATTTCACAAAGCAAATACTGAATCAACGATTTATATTTTTGCTTACAGTACTTTCATTCAAGCCAAGCAAAGTTTTTTTTCAAACTAAAATTCCATAGGCCTTTCATAAACACAGCAATGTTTTTGTTCTGCCATTAACAGAAGCATAGGGCACACCGCATGCATCAAACCATTTAATCTGCATGCAACCTTCAGTGCTTCTTTTGCCTTCCTGTCAGGCACTGTTTCACGTGAAACAAATAAAAATCTGCAGGACAAGCCATGGGGTACCATGCATGGGGTACCAGGTAATCAATAAAACAGGCATTCTACTCAACAGCGTACAGGCTGGGGAGGGCTTTTTATTAGAAAGCAATGCACTAAGATGAAGGATGTTTCCTGGCTTTCCAGGAATTTCCCTGGTTTAAGCGTTTGTGCTGGCTTCCAAGTACAAACAGCAAAACAAACCATTTTTCCCCAGTTTTGGCTGGGCCTTAGCTGGCCTGGGATATTTGGTTACCAGCCTTTTCTCTCCCTTTGCCTCCTCTGTTGTTCTTGTACAGACAAATTTCCAGTAACTACCTGCAATGCAGTTCCTACTCCTTACCTTTCATTAATGATCTGGAAGACGGGATGGACTGCGCCTTCAGCAAGTTCACAGATGACACCAAGCTGGAGGGGGTGGGGGAGGAGGGAAGGGGAGATGTAGTAGATACACTGGAGGGTAGGGCTAGGATTCAGAATGACCTAGACAAATTGGAGGACTGGGCCAAAAGAAATCTCATGAGGTTCAACAAAGGACAGGTGCGAAGTCCTGCAATTAGGACAGAACAATCCCATGCACAACTACAGGCTGGGGGCTGACTGGCCGGGCAACAGCTCTACAGAAAATGATCTGAGGGTTACAGTGAACAATAAGATGGATATTAGTCAGCAGTGTGCCCTTGTTTCCAAGAAAGCTAACAGCATACTGGGCTGCATTGGTAGGTGTGTTGCCAGCATATCAAGGGAAGTGATTATTCCACTCTATTCTGCACAGGTGAAGCCACAGCTGGAGTACTGTGTCCAGTTTTGGAGCACCCCCTACAGAAAGGATGTGGACAAGTTGGAGATAGTCCAGGGGAGAGCACAAAAATAATTTGGGCACAGAGGTACATGACTTATGAGGAGAGGCTGAGGGAACTGGGTTTATTTAGTTTGCAGAAGAGAAAACTGAGGGGGAATTTAATGGCAGCCTTCAACTACCTGAAGGGGGTTCCAAAGAGGATGGAGCTGGACTGTTCTCAATGGTGTCAGATAAACAGAGCAAGGAGAAATGGTCTCAAGCTGCAGCAAGGGAGGTTTAAGTTGGACATTTGGAAAAACTCTCACTAGGAGGGTGGTGAAGCACTGGAACAGGTGACCTAGAGAGATGGTGGAATCTCCATCCTTGGAGGTTTTTAAGGCCTGGCTTGACAAAGCCCTGGCTGGAATGATCTAGTTGGGGAGCTTTGAGCAGGATTTGGACTCGATGATCTCCTAAGGTCCCTTCCAACTCAATTATTTATGATTCTATGATTCTTCCTCTTCCAAAAGTTTGTCACCTGGCCTAGAGCAAACAGTGGCTGCTCTGCCATATCTGCCTCCCTCAGAACCCAGGGCCAACAAAGGGACAAAGGCATGTGTTTAAGGTCCCAGAGCTCAAATACCTTATGATACCATCAGCATAAGGCAGGGGTGGGCAATTATTTTGGCAGAAGGGCCACTATAATGAGTTTTGGGGAAGCATCAAGCACCGCAAGGATAACCCCACGTCTTGACAGGTGCCCCTCCCCCTGGTTGCCATTTTGGGATCAGAAGTCCCACCCCCTAACCCCTGACCTTTGCTACTAGAAGTCTCTCCCCTTGCTCCAGAAGTAGTCCTTCTGCTGCGGGGG